>NC_041223.1:80258954-80260637 GCF_002837175.3 Physeter macrocephalus | reverse complement strand
CACAGCAATCAGAGAAGAAAAAGAAATAAAAGGAATCCAAATCAGAAAAGAAGAAGTAAAGCTGTCACTGTTTGCACATGACATGATAGTATACATAGAGAATCCTAAAAATGCTACCAGGAAACTACTAGAGCTAATCGATGATTTTGATAAAGTAGCGGGATACAAAATGAATGCAACGAAATCTCTTGTATTCCTATACACTAATGATGAAAAATCTGAGAGTGAAATTAAGAAAACACTCCCATTTACCATTGCAGCAAAAAGAATAAAATATCTAGGAATAAACCTACCTAAGGAGACAAAAGACTTGTATGCAGAAAACTATAAGACACTGATGAAAGAAATTAAAGATGATACAAATAGGTGGAGAGATATACCATGTTCTTGGATTGGAAGAATCAACATTGTGAAAATGACTCTACTACCCAAAGCAATCTACAGATTCAATGCAATCCCTATCACACTACCACTGGCATTTTTTACAGAACTAGAACAAAAAATTTCACAATTTGTATGGAAACACAAAAGACCCCGAATGGCCAAAGCAATCTTGAGAACGAAAAATGGAGCTGGAGGAATCAGGCTTCCTGACTTCAGACTATACTACAAGGCTGCAGTAATCAAGACAGTATGGTACTGGCACAAAAACAGAAATATAAATCAATGGAACAGGATAGAAAGCCCAGAGATAAACCCACACACATATGGTCACCTTATCTTTGATAAAGGAGGGAAGGATATGCAGTGGAGAAAAGACAGTCTCTTCAGTAAGTGGTACTGGGAAAACTGGCCAGCTACACGTAAAAGAATGAAATTAGGAGACTCCCTAACACCATACACAAAAATAAACTCAGAATGGATTAAAGACCTAAATGTAAGGCCAGACACTATCAAACTCTTCGAGGAAAACATAGGCAGAACACTCTATGACATAAATCACAGCAAGATCCTTTTTGACCCACCTCCTAGAGAAATGGAAATAAAAACAAAAATAAACAAATGGGACCTAATGAAACTTAAAAGCTTTTGCACAGCAAAGGATACCATAAACAAGACAAAAAGACAACCCTCAGAATGGGAGAAAATATTTGCAAATGAAGCAGCTCAAAGGATTAATCTCTAAAATATACAAGCAGCTCATGCAGCTCAATATCAAAACAACAAAAAACCCAATTAAAAAATGGGTGGAAGACCTAACAAGACATTTCTCCAAAGAAGATATATAGATTGCCAACAAACACCTAAAAGGATGCTCAACATCATTAATCATTAGAGAAAAACAAATCAAAACTACAATGAGATATCATCTCACACCAGTCAGAATGTCCATCATCAAAAAATCTAGAAACAATAAATGATGGAGAGGGTGTGGAGAAAAGGGAACCCTCTTGCACTGTTGATGGGATGTAAATTGATACAGTCACTATGGAGAACAGAATGGAGGTTCCTTACAAAACTACAAATAGAACTACCATATGACCCAGCAATCCCACTACTGGGCATATACCTGAGAAAACCATAATTCAAAAAGAGTTATGTACCACAATATTCATTGCAGCTTTATTTACAATAGCCAGGACACGGAAGCAACCTAAGGGTCCATCAACAGATGAATGGATAAAGAAGATGTGGCACATATATACAATGCAATATTACTCAGCCATAGAAAGAAACGAAATT
>NC_041223.1:80255634-80258354 GCF_002837175.3 Physeter macrocephalus | reverse complement strand
TGCCACAACTACTGAAGCCCATGCAGCTAGAGCCTGTCCTTCCCAGGAAGAGAAGTCCTCGCTCTCCGTAACTAGAGAAAGCCCATGCACAGTAACGAAGACCCAAATGCAGCCAAATAAATAAATTAAGTAAATAATTAAATAAATTTATATTTAAAAAATGGCCTCTCTGCTTATTAACTCCCGGACAACTTTCACCCTAACTTCCAGACAAGTCTCTGGTCACTACATTCCACTGACTTAGAATCCTCTTCTTCCAGATACTCCAAAGGCAGGAATGCTTCCTATATCCCAAATCACTGCCGCAGCTGGGATTGATACCTATCTCCTAGTGGTTAGTTAACACTAAGTTATTAAGGTGCAATGTTATCTTCTTTATGTTTAAAATTTAAAATATTACTGTTATTTGCATTTCCTTATCCAAAATGTTCTTCTTATTTAGTAAATGCATAATAAATGTTTATCAATTGCTTTTTTTAAACAATCAGCAGCAGCTGTTGTCAACAGTTAAAATGTATCAAAAGCTCCTTGAAGCATTACTTGTTAGGCTGAGAACTTATCACTTTCATTTATCTTCTTCAGTGAAGCCATCAAAGCAAGTTTCTTCAATTTCCCCATTATTAACACCAATATGTATTCATTCGACTATGCAGAAGAAATGATAAGTGTTAAAAAAATAAAATAGCTTTTTAGGAAGAAAGTACAGCAGAAGTGGCTGCCATACTAGCCCATAGAAATCAATGGAGAAATTTTAATTAAATTACTTTTGCTGGTCCCAGGAAAAAGAATGTATGAAATAAATTTGAGATAGAGCATTGTGATTGATGATGGTTTGGAATGTGTAGAAAATATTGAACAGAGCCACAAACCTACTTCCAAGGAAAGTGCCATGAGAATCCTGGAAATAATCCAGTAGTAAGGCATTTTAGAGCTGGGTTGGCAGTTCTACCAGTGACTGAGTGGAATCTGAAAGGACCTGTGTGGTGGTGTGGAAGAAATGCAGCCAGAGCAGAAAGTAATAGCAAGTCAGTACTTTGATGTTACTGTTAGATCCTAGAATTACTGAACTATTAAGCTTGCCATGAAGAAATGACTAATATATATTGCCCACTTTGATTTAATATGCTCTCCTTGTGCTTTATTTTGAACAATCACAATCTCTTCACTTAAAGCGGAATCAAATATAGTCTTATGAATAGAGACACCAAGTTCTTGGAATTTATCTCTGGCTGGGCACGTGACATTGAGCCAGTCATTTTGAATCTTTGTTTCACACCTGGAAGTAAGCCCATTAAAAAATCTCACCAGAGAATGTTCTTAAAATTGTGTGAGATTTTGAAATGGAAATTTTATATATCACGTCTGTAAATGGTGAGACAGCATATATATTTTATAAAGGACCTGTAAGTCTAGCATTCCGTTTGCATAGTTCATGTAAGATTTATCTATGATACTATTCAAATGATCATGTGTAATTAATGTTATTGTTTGTTTGTTTTTTTTAACACCTTTATTGGAGTATAATTGCTTTACAATGGTGTGTTAAAGAAAAATTGGTCATGAAGAACCTAGTGGCAAGATGAAAATAAAGATGCAGACCTACTAGAGAAGGGACTTGATGATACGGGAGCAGGAAGGATAAGCTGAGACAAAGTGAGAGAGTGGCATGGACATGTATACACTACCAAACATAAAATAAACAGCTAGTGTGACGCAGCCGCATAGCACAGGGAGATCAGCTCAGTGCTTTGTGACCACCTAAAGGTGTGGGATAGGGAGTGTGGGAGGGAGGGAGACGCAGAGGGAAGAGATATGGGGACATATGTATATGTATAATTGATTCACTTTTTTTTAAAGCAGAAACTAACACACCATTGTAAAGCAATTATACTCCAATAAATATGTTAAAAAAAATCCACCTGCCAATGCATGGGACACGGGTTTGAGCCCTGGTCCGGGAAGATCCCACATGCCATGGAGCAACTAAGCCCGTGTGCCACAATTCCTGAGCCTGCACTCTAGAGCACACGAGGCACAACTACTGAGCCCTCGTGCCACAACTACTGAAGCCCATGCAGCTAGAGCCTGTCCTTCCCAGGAAGAGAAGTCCTCGCTCTCCGTAACTAGAGAAAACCCATGCACAGTAACGAAGACCCAAATGCAGCCAAATAAATAAATTAAGTAAATAATTAAATAAATTTATATTTAAAAAATGGCCTCTCTGCTTATTAACTCCCGGACAACTTTCACCCTAACTTCCAGACAAGTCTCTGGTCACTACATTCCACTGACTTAGAATCCTCTTCTTCCAGATACTCCAAAGGCAGGAATGCTTCCTATATCCCAAATCACTGCCCCAGCTGGAATTGATACCTATCTCCTAGTGGTTAGTTAGCACTAAGTTATTAAGGTGCAATGTTATCTTCTTTATGTTTAAAATTTAAAGCTCCCATATCTCTTCCCTCTTGCATCTCCTCCCTCCCACCCTCCCTATCCCACCTCTCTAGTGGTCACAAACCACCTAGCTGATCTCCCTGTGTCATGTGGCTGCTTTCCATTAGCTATACACCCTACGTTTGGTAGTGTATATATGTCCATGCCACTCTCACTTCGTCACAGCTCACCCTTCCTCCTCCCCATATCCTCAAGTCCATTCTCTGGTAGGTCTGTGTTTTATTCCCATCCTACCCCTAGGCTCTTCATGACATTTATTTTTTTTC
>NC_041223.1:80252434-80253290 GCF_002837175.3 Physeter macrocephalus | reverse complement strand
TTATCAATTTGTTTATCTTCTCAAAGAACCAGCTTTTAGTTTTATTGATCTTTGCTATCATTTCCTTCATTTCTTTTTCATTTATTTCTGATCTGATCTTTATGATTTCCTTCCTTCTGCTAAACTGAGGTTTTTTTGTTCTTCTTTCTCTAATTGATTTAGGTGCAAGATTAGGTTGTTTATTTGAGATATTTCTTGTTTCTTAAGGTAGGATTGTATTAGTTTGGGAGTGTTCTGCACTCTGATATATTTTGGAAGAGTTTGAGAAGGATTGGAGTTAGCTCTTCTCTGAATGTTTGATAGAATTTGCCTGTGAAGCCATCTGGTCCTGGCTTTTGTTTGTTGGAATATTTTTAATCATAGTTTCAATTTCAGTGCTTGTAATTGGTCTGTTCTTATTTTCTATTTCTTCCTGGTTCAGTCTCAGCAGGTTGTGAATTTCTAAGAATTTGTCCATTTCTTTCAGGTTGTCCATTTTATTGGCATACATCTTCTTTCTCTAATTGATTTAGGTGCAAGATTAGGTTGTTTATTTGAGATATTTCTTGTTTCTTAAGGTAGGATTGTATTGCTATAAACTTCCCTATTAGAACTTCTTTTGCTGCATCCCATAGGTTTTGCATTGTTGTGTCTCCATTGTAATTTATTTCTAGGTATTTTTTAATTTCCTCTTTGATTTCTTCAGTGATTAATGCGTTATTAAGTAGTGTATTGTTTAGCCTCCATGTGTTTGTATTTTTTATAGATCTTTTCCTGTAATTGATATCTAGTCTCATAGCATTGTGGTCGGAAAAGATACTTGATATGATTTCAATTTTCTTAAATTTACCAAGGCTAGATATGTGACCCAAGATAT
>NC_041223.1:80246208-80252002 GCF_002837175.3 Physeter macrocephalus | reverse complement strand
GTGGGGTGTTAAAGTCCCCTACTATGATTGTGTTACTGTTGATTTCCCCTTTTATGGCTGTGAGTATCTGCCTTTTGTATTGAGGTGCTCCTATGTTGGGTGCATAAATGTTTACAATTGTTATATATTCTTGATGGATCGGCCCCTTGATCACTATGTAGTGTCCTTTATTTTAAAGTCTATTTTGTCTGATATGAGAATTGCTACTCCAGCCTTCTTCTGATTTCCATTTGCATGGAATATCTTTTTCTATCCCCTCACTTTCAGTCTGTATGTGTCCCTAGGTCTGAAGTGGTTCTCTTGTAGACAGCATATATATGGGTCTTGTTTTTGTATCCATTCAGTCAGTCTGTGTGTTTTGGTGGAAGCATTTAATCCATTTACATTTAAGGTAATTATTGATATGTATGTTCCTATTACCATTTTCTTAATTGTTTTGGGTTTGTTCTTGTAGGTCTTTTCCTTCTCTTGTGTCTCTTACCTAGAGAAGTTCCTTTAGCATTTGTTGTAAAGCTGGTCTGGTGGTGCTGAACTCTCTCAGCTTGTGCTTGTCTGTAAAGGTTTTAATTTCTCCATCAAATCTGAATGAGATCCTTGCTGGGTAGAGTAATCTTGGTTGTAGGTTTTTCTCCTTCATCACTTTAAATATGTCCTGCCACTCCCTTCTGGCTTGCAGAGTTTCTGCTGAAAGACCAGATGTTAACCTTATGGAGATTCCCTTGTGTGTTATTTGTTGTCGTTGCCTTGCTGCATTTAATATGTTTTTTTTGTATTTAATTTTTGATAGTTTGATTAATATGTGTCTTGGCGTGTTTCTCCTTGGATTTATCCTGTATGGGTCTCTCTGTGCTTCCTGCACTTAGGTCTTTGTTAAGTGTTTCTTGCATTTTCTCTATTCCATTTCCAAGATTTTAGATAATCTTTACTATCATTTTTCTGAATTCTTTTTCCAGTAGACTGCCTATTTCCTCTTCATTTGTTAGGTCTGGTGGGTTTTTACCTTGCTCCTTCATCTGCTCTGTGTTTTTCTGTCTTCTCATTTTGCTTATCTTACTGTGTTTGGGGTCTCCTTTTCACAGGCTGCAGGTTCGTAGTTCCCATTGTTTTTGGTGTCTGTCCCCCGTGGCTAAGGTTGGTTCAGTGGGTTGAGTAGGTTTCTTGGTTGAGGGGACTAGTGCCTGTGTTCTGGTGCATGAGGCTGGATCTTGTCTTGCTGGTGGGCAGGTCCACGTCTGATGGTGTGTTTTGGGGTGTCTCTAGCCTTATTATGATTTTAGGCAGCCTCTCTACTAATTAATGGGGCTGTGTTTCTGTCTTGCTAGTTGTTTGGCATAGGGTGTCCAGCACTGTATCTTGCTGGTCATTGAGTGAAGCTGGGTCTTGGTGTTGAGATGGAGATCTCTGGGAGATTTTCGCCGTTTGATATTACGTGGAGCTTGGAGGTCTCTTGTGGACCAGTGACCAGTATCCTGAAGTTGGTTCTCCCACCTCAGAGGCACAGCCCTGACACCTGAGCAGGTCAGGCAATTTCTCTTCAGTAACACCTCCTCCGGAATCTTTAGCATGATCAAAAATGTTTTATTAGACGACAATTCAAGTATTTCATTTTCATCCTCATCGACATAGGTTACTCCAGTCAGATATAAGCTTATGATGATGACTATAACGAGACCTAGGAAAACAGAGGCGAGGGCCATCCACAGTTTGCACTTTCCAACCAAGTTCTTATTACAGGAGTTCCAAGGGCTTTCCTTGTCAGCCTGAACTGGGCAGGGCTCCTCCTCTAGAGCAAAGGTGCCCTGGACGGCTCCATTGAGAGGCGTGTGCTCGTCTCAATGTTATTGTTTTTAATGTAAGTATGCTACTTTATTGATTTTGCACCCAAAGGTAATCTCTCTATTTTCTTGCACTGATGTAGCCTAAAGTATGACTAATTTCCACTACCTTTTCTCTCCACTAACCCCTAGTTATTATTCCGTTCCTGTGGCATAGTAACCAGATTGGCACACTCAGTACCATTCCATCCCCTGCTATACTACAGAAACTGGCTGGCTACAGATCACATCTGGGGACTCCCTTGCAGCTGGGGTTCTGCACGTCTTTGGGTTCCTCCAAGCAGATACCTCCACAGGAAACTGGAGGCAGAAATGAGCGATCAGAAGCGGGTGACACCACAAAGAGAGAGGGGTTCTTCCGGGAATACGTTTGAGAAAAACTGTGAAAGGCTCATATGCTGGAACAGAACAGCTGAGGGGAGTGTCTCAGGGAACAGAATTGGCGATCACATCCTGCAGGTCCTTGTAAGAGATTGTAAAGCCTTTTGTTTTACATTGAGCGAGACTGGAAACAACTGGAAGAGTTTGAACAGAGAGACATCATCTGACTTCAGTTTAAATGGAGTGCTCTGGTTGATGTTGAAAAGAGGTTGTAATGCTGCAGGGGTGGAAACAGAACGACCAGTTAAGAGGTCATCACAAACATCCAAGAGGGAGGTGATGGTGGCTCCAGTTGGGTGTCAGCAGTGGAGGTGGGAAGAACAGTCAGATCCTGGGTGTATTCTGAAAGAATGCCTAGGGGTTTCCTGGGTTTTCTCATCCCAGGATGAGACCCAGTCTCAGATGACAGATGACTCTTCCACTGGAGAGTGGAGTTGCCAAGTGTGTCCAGGAGGGGGCGCACTCACCCACGTCAAATGCTGCCCGTAGACTGAGGAGGGGGAGGATTGAGAAGTGAAAACTGGTAATGTGGTTGTTATAGGTGACAGAGACAAGAGTGGTTTTGGTGAAGCTAGGCATAAAAGACACATTGGAATATATTAAGAGAGAATAGGAGGGCAGTTGGAGACAGTGTAGATAGATAGTGCTTTCAAGGAATTTTGCTCTAGGAAAGCAAAGCAATATAGTGCTACCTGGCAGCAGAGAGACAAAGGAAAGTTTTTGTTTTTTTTTTTTATATTACCGGAGAAATAACAATGCATTTTCATGGTAATAGACTAGCAGAGAAAATAAATGTGTTGATGTGGGAGAGATAGAAGAGAATTGCTAGAACGATGCCCTTAAGGAGGAAAGAAGAGATGGGGTCCTATGTTTATGTGGATGGCCTGGTTTCAGATAGATGCAGGGGTAGTTCACTCTTAGTTGCAAATAGGAAGGCAGAGCATGTAGGTGGAGATGCAGGTAGAGGTCTGGAAGTTCTCTTCTAGTTGCTTCAATTTTATCAGTGAAAGAGGACTCAAGGGTAACAGCTGTGCATGAGTTTGAGACGATTATTGGGTCAATTAATGAGTAGTCAAGTGAGTGGTGATGTATCACTCTCAGGTTAATTCAGGGTTAATCACATCTTTGTCCAGTGCCTTGGCATGGCTGGATGGAGAGTAGGGGGAGGTGAGTAAGAGAATGGAGTCTGAACTTTGTTAGGAGGAAACTAGGCAGGAAGTGGGGCAGGGCATCCGGGCCCAATTCAAGAAAACTTGGGGCTCAGAAGAGGTACTGATTGCAGCAGGGGATAAGATCTGGGGAACACTCTGAAAATCAAGGCAAACGGTGAGGAGGCACAGCATCGTGCGTACGGGATGGGGAGAGCCCCTTGTGTGTACAGGATGCACAGACTCCATCCCAGGGACAGCTAGATCCTAGCAGAAACCCTGGCTCCTATCCTACTTCTAACAGTCTCTTCAGGTGCTAGGAGGGCTGAACATGGAAGCCCTTTGTTGCCTGGAGCTTGAGAATCCTGTTGAAACAAACAGAAAATGGCAGAATTCAGTTTATTTTTGGTCTATCTACGTAATGGTGGAATCCTATCCATTACATTAATGTTTTGTCCACACAAGCATGTAAATTTAAGCAAACAGCTGAACACTGGGCTTGTTCCAACACCGTCTCTGATATCTCAGAATAAGAGTAATTTCTAAGTGAAGCAGATTGTAAAATGTATGTTCCCTTTAAACAATTCAAATGTTCGTATACACTGTAACATGTTATTCTGAGAGGCATACACCACTGTGAATGAGAAAGCTGTGTGTTAGAGAGCAAAACATCCAAGATCACAAGTGGTGATTGACAGGTCCAGACCCCAAATTCTGATTTTGATTCAATGAACACTCACTAAGTTGCTATGTGCCAGACACCCTGCTGGGTGGTTTGTTTCAGCCTCTTTATTTCCAGCCCTCTGTTCTCCACCCACCCCCCGAATAACATCAGCTCAAGAAAGCTGCATCACCAAAAGGACTATTTTTTTTAGACTAAGTAATGTGAAATGATGGTCACATCTTGTATTGATCAATATCCTCCCATTATTTTCACTAATAAGTGATTTCAACTTAAATCTGCAATTATTTTCACAAGGAGGAGCTATAGCCATTTCTCCTGCAGAATTGTAATTGCCCATGTTCTAATTTTTTTGTTGTTGTTTAAAATATCATCTGAAAGAATCTTATAAAATAAAGACTATTTTTTTTTTTGGTTAACTATTTTCAATTTGTTAGTCAAAGGAGAAAAGTGTTGGTGTTTTTGGTGGTAAGGCAATTAATGGTACTGAATTCATGTCCTGCCATTTCTCCAATGAATACTCTGTTTTTGACTTCAGACCAGTGTGCATAACAGAAAAATAAGGGGCAGTAAGAAAACTGTGCCTCTCTTGCACCTGTATTCATCTTGGAGGCAGGTGTCTACAGCTACTTTAAATGGGTGTTCAGATAATATGGTGAATTTTGTCATCACTATGCCAGAGCAAGTAATCAGACTCAAGAAAGATATCTATATGCTTAAAGAAAACTGTCTAAGCTGACAAAGTTGATCTCTATAAAGAGCTAATGGGTTTGACTGTTTAAGTGCTTGCTTGGGAGAGCATTATGAAGACAAAACTTAACAATGTCAGTGACAGTGCAGATTAACGCTTCAATTATTTACTGTACTGGTATTTTAAGATCAATATTCCTTTAACTTATACAGTTTGGAGTCAGGATCAGACTTTACGTCTCAGAATCTCACTCTACCATCCAGGGGAGGTTGTTTGTTAAGAACGTACGCAACTATTTGAAAATTCCAACATGATGTGTGAAACTTGGCATACCCGATGATAAAATATATCTATTAAAGGTCTTTCTTTAGGAAACATGGGGCCAGAAATTGGTACACTTGTTATGTTCTAAGTGTATTGATTAAGTTCTCTGATTTTCCTCTGCCTAACCTTGTTGCTTATCTGAAACAGGAATGGGCTTCTTAATAGAGCAATGCAAATAGAAATGGGGCATAGTTACTTTAATAAAGAGCTAACACATTAGAGAAAATCCCAAAGGAATTTTCAGAAACCTGTATTTAAAAGCTGATCTTTCAAAAATCTAAACAAACTAGAATTGAGTGACCACTTGGTTCTCTTGCTAAAGAAAATAATTTTTATTGTTTAAAAAAATCTAGTACTTTCCCTAGGGCTGTTCACACCATTCCTACCACCTTCCTTTAAATTTTTTACACTAGTTTTTACCTTAACTTTTTTGAATGAATAATACTTTCATATGTTTCAAAAATAAAAATAATATAAAAATATATACACAGAGAAGTTTTGCTACCACCCCTGTTTTCCTCCATCTCCAATAAGGAATAGCTGTGAAGAAACATTTATTTATTTTCTTGATACTATTTGTTGAGAATCTCTAAGCTCTCTGGGGATGCAGCCGTCCTTCTCAAAGCAAGAGCCATTCCAAGCGAAGCCAAGTGAAGTGTACTTTTTTTTTTTTTTTTTTTTTTTTTGTGGTACGCGGGCCTCACACTGTTGTGGCCTCTCCCGTTGCGGAGCA
>NC_041223.1:80244002-80246178 GCF_002837175.3 Physeter macrocephalus | reverse complement strand
CAGCGGCCATGGCTCACGGGCCCAGCCGCTCCGCGGCATGTGGGATTCTCCCAAACCGGGGCGCGAACCCGGTTCCCCTGCATCGGCAGGCGGACGCGCAACCACTGCGCCACCAGGGAAGCCCGTGAAGTGTACTCTTGATCGTTGTTTCACTGAATAAATACTATGCAGACAAAAAAACTATAGAAACATCAGTTTCTCTTTCCCCTTTTGCTCTGCATAAACACATGGGCATATCATCTCTAAAAGTGGATAAGTCCATCCCTCCATGGGTTCTAAGTACAACAAAATCACAATATATACATGGTGCATAGGAAATGATTCACTAGTTCAAAACGAGAAGTCAAGGCAGACAAAATGGCCCTTGAGAAACTGACTTCTTCAAGAAAAATGACCAAGTTTTAAAAAAATCTAATGTGTCTACTCGACAGGACTCAAGTGCTCTTGCATTTATATAAACAGAAGAATCAGAAACTGGGACAGTTTTATTTCAGGTGACTTGTGAGTGCTGAATTTGAAAAATCAGTCATTGAACAGCAGAGTAGATACCACAGAAAACTGGATCAGTGAACTAGAAAAGCAGCTCAAGAAAGTCTCAGAGAAGATAAAGGAAAAAAAATAAAGGACTAGGGTACAAAGGACACAGAGGATAGATGCAGAAAAGTCAAATATAGGCATAAAGAAAAATACAAAAAGGTTTCCCTAATGTTTATGAGTGTGATAGCCACCTGGACACATTTAAAATTCTGCGTCCTGAGCCCCATCCTCAGAAGTGCTAGTTGAGGATGCTGGGGATTCAACTGAGGTTTACCTATTTTTCAAAATATGAACATGGGGTGATTTTAATGATATGAAAATTTGGGAAAACACTGCCGCAAATGAAGAAAAAAGTACCCAAACAAACAAGCCAAAAAAATTAAAATATTCATCTATATAATATTATTTCCAGGAGTTTTAAAAAGACTTGGTCTTCATAATAAAGGGGTCATAAAATCCAAATAAAATTAATGATGAGACATAGTCTACTAAATTGAATTTCAGAAACAAAGGGGAAATCGTTCACATATCTAGTCAGAAAATCTTATAGAAGGCAAAAAATCCTTTTTGTCATACTTCTATGAGACTAAACACTAAAAGAGGAAGAAGAAATGTCAGCAGTTGTGGCATAAAAGGTATACTGCCTGAAAAGCCATTGTTCACTGCAGTAGCAGGAAAGACATTTGCAGATAAACAACAGCTCAAAAAGTGCTTTATTTGCTTACCTCTCTTACCTCACATAGAGGGATGTTAATCATAAATTAGAAATGGAAAAAGTGTTAAGTCTAAAATTGTTAACATAGCTTAAAATGCCAAAACCATAATGTATTGATTAGAATATATGTACTATCTGAAAAGAAAAATAATAATCATGATAATCTGGATTTCTTTTTATTTATTTTTTAAAAAACATTTTATTTTCAAAAAATTTCCAACTCTCAAGTGTTGCATGAATAGCACGACAAATTCCTGAATATCCTTGTCCCAAATTCAAGTTTTGCCCATTGTCAATGCCCTCATAACAAAAGGTCTAGTTCAGGACCACACATTGTACCCAATTGTCATATCTCCCTGGCTTCTTTCAGTCTAGAAGAATTCCTCAGTCTAATTGACTTTAATGACCTTGACATTTTTGAAGGCCAATTATTCTGTAGAAACTTTCTAAATTTCTGTTTGATATTTCCTCTTGTGTATAACCAGGTTATGATTTTATTTGCTGAAATAATAGAGAAGTGATGCTGTATTCTTCTCATTGTTGGATTTTTCTTCTTTTAGAGACAGATTATTTCGATAAAAACTTGGGGATGGGAAGAAGAGGAGGTAGAAATATACTAACCTTTCACCTTATGTGTGGCTATCAATAAACGTATTTTAATTTTTACCTTGATAGACTAATATATGTTAAAATGTAATTAAAATGTGAATGCGAGAGAGCTGGGAAGATGGCGGAAGAGTAAGATGCGGAGATCACCTTCCTCCCCACAAATACATCAGAAATACATCTACACTTGGAACTGCTCCTATAGAACACCCACTGAACGCTGGCAGAAGACCTCAGACCTCCCAAAAGGCAAGAAACTCCCCACGTACCTGGGTAGGGCAAAAGAAAATAGAATAAACAGAGACAAAAGAATAGGGA
>NC_041223.1:80241966-80243811 GCF_002837175.3 Physeter macrocephalus | reverse complement strand
GCCTCGGGCTTCGGTCGGATCCCAGGGAGAGGACTGGGGTTGGCGGCGTGAACACAGTCTGAAGGGGTTAGTGCACCACGGCTGGCCGGGAGTGAGTCCGTTTGAAGTCTGGACCGGCCGAGGAGGCAAGAGACTTTTTCTTCCCTCTTTGCTTCCTGGGACGTGAGGAGGGGATTAAGCACGCTGCTTAAAGGAGCTCCAGAGGCGGGCACAGAGCTGCCAAAGAGACAGGAGACATTTTCTTCCCTCTTTGTTTCCTGGGGCGCGAGGAGAGGGGATTCAGAGCGCCGATTAAAGGAGCTCCAGACACGGGCGCGAGCGGCAGCTATCAGCGCGAACCCCAGAGACGGGCATGAGATGCTAAGGCTGCTGCTGCCACCACCAAGAAGTCTGTGTGCGAGCTCAGCTCACTCTCTACACTTCCCCTCCTGGGATCCTGTGCAGCCCGCCACTGCCGGGGTCCTGTGATCCAGGGACAGCTTCCCCGGGAGAAAACACGGTGCACCTCAGGCTGGTGCAATGTCATGCCGGCCTCTGCCGCCGCAGGCTCGCCCCGCATCCGTACCCCTCCCTCCCACGGCCTGAGTGAGCCAGAGTCCCCGAATCAGCGGCTCCTTTAACCCTGTCCTGTCTCAGCAAAGAACAGACGCCCTCCGGCGACCTATATGCAGAGACAGGGCCAAATCCAAAGCTGAACCACGGGAGCTGTGCGAACAAACAAGAGAGGGGGAGGTCTCTCCCAGCAGCCTCAGGAGCAGTGGATTAAAACTCCACAATCAACTTGATGTACCTGCATCTGTGGAGTACCTAAATAGACAACGAATCATCCCAAATTGAGGAGGTGGACTTTGGGAGTTCTTAATAATTATTTTTTATTTTAATTACTTTATTTTATCTTATTTTATTTTATTTTTTCTTTCTTTCTTTCTTTCTCTTTTTCTTTCTTTCTTTCTTTCTTTCTTCCTAACTTCCTTTCTTCCTTTCTTTCTTTCTCTTTCTTTCTTTCTTTCTTTCTTTCTTCCTCCCTTTTATTCTGAGCTGTGTGGATGAAAGGCTCTTGGTGCTGCAGCCAGGAGTCAGTACTGTGCCTCTGAGGTGGGAGTGCCAACGTCAGGACACTGGTCCACAAGAGACCTCCTAGCTCCACATAATATCAAATGGCGAAAATCTCCAAGAGATCTCCATTTCAACATCAACACCCAGCTTCACTCAATGACCAGTAAGCTACAGTGCTGGACACCCAATGCCAAACAACTAGCAAGACAGGAACACAACCCCACCCATTAGCAGAGAGGCTGCCTAAAGACATAATAAGGCCCCAGACACCCCAAAACACACCACCAGACATAGACCTGCCCACCAAAAAGACAAGATCCAGCCTCATCCACCAGAACACAGGCACTAGTCTCCTCAACCAGGAAGCCTACTCAACCCACTGAACCAACCTTAGCCACTGGGGACAGACACAAAACGGGAATTACGAACCTGCAGCCTGCAAAAAGGAGACCCCAAACACAGTAAGATAAGCAAAATGAGAAGACAGAAAAACACAGAGCAGATGAAGGAGCAAGGTAAAAACCCACCAGACCTAACAAATGAAGAGGAAATAAGAAGTCTCCTGGAAAAAGAATTCAGAAAAATGATAGTAAAGGTTATCTAAAATCTTGGAAATAGAATAGAGAAAATGCAAGAAACATTTAACAAAGACCTAGAAGAACTAAAGAGGAAGCAAGCAATGATGAACAACACAATAAATGAAATTAAAAATACTCTAGAAGGGATCAATAGCAGAATAACTGAGGCAGAAGAACGGATAAGTGACCTGGAAGATAAAATAGTGGAAAT
>NC_041223.1:80239972-80241934 GCF_002837175.3 Physeter macrocephalus | reverse complement strand
AAGTGCAGGAAGCACAGAGAGACCCATACAGGATAAATCCAAGGAGAAACACGCCAAGACACATATTAATCAAACTATCAAAAATTAAATACAAAAAAAACATATTAAATGCAGCAAGGCAACGACAACAAATAACACACAAGGGAATCTCCATAAGGTTAACATCTGGTCTTTCAGCAGAAACTCTGCAAGCCAGAAGGGAGTGGCAGGACATATTTAAAGTGATGAAGGAGAAAAACCTACAACCAAGATTACTCTACCCAGCAAGGATCTCATTCAGATTTGATGGAGAAATTAAAACCTTTACAGACAAGCACAAGCTGAGAGAGTTCAGCACCACCAGACCAGCTTTACAACAAATGCTAAAGGAACTTCTCTAGGCAAGAAACACAACACAAGGAAAAGACCTACAAGAACAAACCCAAAACAATTAAGAAAATGGCAATAGGAACATACATATCGATAATTACCTTAAATGTTAATGGACTAAAGGCTCCCACCAAAAGACACAGACTGGCTGAATGGATACAAAAATAAGACCCATATATATGCTGTCTACAAGAGACCCACTTCAGACCTGGAAACACATACAGACTGAAAGTGAGGGGATGGAAAAAGATATTCCATGCAAATGGAAATCAGAAGAAAGCTGGTTTAGCAATTCTCTTATCAGACAAAATAGACTTTAAAATAAAGACTATTACAAGAGACAAAGAAGGACACTACATAGTGATCAAGGAGTCGATCCATGAAGAAGATATAACAATTGTAAACATTTATGCACCCAACACAGGAGCATCTCAATACATAAGGCAAATACTAAGAGCCATAAAAGGGGAAATGAACAGTAACACATTCATAGTAGGGGACTTTAACACCCCACTTTCACCAATGGACAGATCACCCAAAATGAAAATAAATAAGGAAACACAAGCTTTAAATGATACATTAAACAAGATGGACTTAATTGATATTTATAGGACATTCCATCCAAAAACAACAGAATACACATTTTTCTCAAGTGCTCATGGAACATTCTCCAGGATAGATCATATATTGGGTCACAAATCTAGCCTTGGCAAATTTAAGAAAATTGAAATCATATCAAGTATCTTTTCTGACCACAACGCTATGAGACTAGATATCAATTACAGGAAAAGATCTGTAAAAAATACAAACACATGGAGGCTAAACAATACACTACTTAATAACGAAGTGATCACTGAAGAAATCAAAGAGGAAATCAAAAAATACTTAGAAACAAATGACAATGGAGACACGACGACCCAAAACCTATGGGATGCAGCAAAAGCAGTTCTAAGAGGGAAGTTTATAGCAATACAATCCTACCTTAAGAAACAGGAAACATCTCGTATAAACAACCTAACTTTGCACCTAAAGCAATTAGAGAAAGAAGAACAAAAGAACCCCAAATTTAGCAGAAGGAAAGAAATCATAAAGATCAGATCAGAAATAAATGAAAAAGAAATGAAGGAAACAATAGCAAAGATCAATAAAACTAAAAGCTGGTTATTTGAGAAGATAAACGAAATTGATAAACCATTAGCCAGCCTCATCAAGAAAAAAGAGGAGAAGACTCAATTCAATAGAATTAGATATGAAAAAGGAGAAGTAACAACTGACACTGCAGAAATACAAAAGATTATGAGAGATTACTACAAGCAACTTTATGTCAATTAAATGGAAAACCTGGAAGAAATGGACCAATTCTTAGAAATGCATAAACTGCCATGACTGAATTAGGAAGAAATAGAAAATATGAACAGACCAATCACAAGCACCAAAATTGAAACTGTGATTAAAAATCTTCCAACAAACAAAAGCCCAGGACCAGATGGCTTCACAGGCGAATTCTATCAAACATTTAGAGAAAAGCTAACACCTATCCTTCTCAAACTCTTCCAAAAGATAGCAGAGGGAAGAACACTCCCAAACTCATTC
>NC_041223.1:80238894-80239482 GCF_002837175.3 Physeter macrocephalus | reverse complement strand
TAGCCACAGCAATCAGAGAAGAAAAAGAAATAAAAGGAATCCAAATCGGAAAAGAAGAAGTAAAGCTGTCACTGTTTGCAGATGACAGGAAACTATACATAGAGAATCCTAAAGATGCTACCGGAAAACTACTAGAGCTAATCAATGAATTTGGTGAAGTAGAAGGATACAAAATTAATGCACAGAAATCTCTGGCATTCCTAAACACTAATGATGAAAAATCTGAAAGTGACATTAAGAAAACACTCCCATTTACCATTGCAACAAAAAGAATAAAATATCGGGGAATAAACCTACCTAAGGAGACAAAAGACCTGTATGCAGAATATTATAAAACACTGATGAAAGCAATTAAAGATGATACAAATAGTTGGAGAGGTATACCATGTTCTTGGATTGGAAGAATCAACCATGTGAAAATGACTCTACTACCCAGAGCAATCTACAGATTCAATGCAATCCCTATCAAACTACCACTGGCATTTTTCACAGAACTAGAACAAAAAATTTCACAATTTGTATGGAAACATAAAAGACCCCAAAAAGCCAAAGCAATCTTGAGAACGAAAAATGGAGCTGGAGGAATCA
>NC_041223.1:80233924-80238160 GCF_002837175.3 Physeter macrocephalus | reverse complement strand
ATGAAAGAATGCTCAACATCATTAATCATTAGAGAAATGCAAATCAAAACTACAATGAGATATCATCTCACACCGGTCAGATGGCCATCATCAAAAAATCTAGAAACAATAAATGCTGGAGAGGGTGTGGAGAAAAGTGAAACCTCTTGCACTGTTGGTGGGAATGTAAATTGATACAGCCACTATGGAGAACAGTAGGGAGGTTCCTTAAAAAACTACAAATAGGATTACCATACGACCCAGGAATCCCACTAGTGGGCATACACCATGAGAAAACCATAATTCAAAATGAGTCATGTACCAAAATGTTCATTGCAGTTCTATTTACAATAGGCAGAACATGGAAGCAACCTAAGTGTCCATCAACAGATGAATGGATAAAGAATATGTGGCACATATATACAATGGAATATTACTCAGTCATAAAAAGAAACGAAATTGAGTTATTTGTACTGAGGTGGATGGACCTAGAGTCTGTCATACAGAGTGAAGTAAGTCAGAAAGAGAAAAATACCGTATGTTAACACATATATATGGAACCTAAGGAAAAAAAAAAGCACATAAAGAACCTAGGGGTAAGTCGGGAATGGAGACGCAGACCTACTAGAGAATGGACTTGAGAATGTGGGGAGGGGGAAGGGTAGGCTGTGACAAAGTGAGAGAGTGGCATGGACATATATACACTACCAAATGTAGAATAGATAGCTAGTGGGAAGCAGCCGCATAGCACAGGGAGATCAGCTTGGTGCTTTGTGACCACCTAGAGGGGTGTGATTCAGAGGGTGGGAGGGAGGGAGATGCAAGAGGGAAGATATATGGGAACATGTGTATACATATAACTGATTCACTTTGTTATAAAGCAGAAACTAACACACCATTGTAAAGTAATTATACTCCAATAAAGATGTTAAAAAAAAAAAAGCGAATGCATCGCACCTTAAACAAAGACTATGTTTCCCATGCTTCCTGGCACGTAGGTGTAGCCATGGCAGCAGGAAGCGAGGGGAAGAAATCCCAGAAAAGAAAGAGACACAAGGGGGAGCCCCCAAATCTGTGTACTAACTTCTCAAATCCTTCCACATGTGTGGATGATGCCAGGATGGCCGAGGGGAAAACAGCAGCTGGAAGGCTGAAAAAAAGAAGTACAGAGATTTTAGCAGCTACCCTGATGCTGGAGAGATAGAGTTTGGAGTTTGATTCCCACCAATGTTTGGGAAACACCCCAGGCTTTCCATGGAATCCAGAAGGCCATGGTTTAAGAATGAGACCCATATCTCAGGAGAAAGGGCAGAACTGAAATGCACCAGCTTTATTTAACAAAGCCTGAAACCACACCTCCACACTCTCAACGTGATCTGCCAACAATTTAATTATTTGCAGGAACAAAACTCAATACTTTTCAGAGGAAGTTAACACAGTTTTTTACTGGAAGCCAAGTGCACAAATAGATCAGGAGGATGGAATAGCTCAGAAACAAACCCAGATAAACATAATGTATTAGGTAGTACTAGGTTCAATTGCATTTAATTGAGAACAAAAACAAAACAAAATGGAAACCTCAGGTAACTCTTGCTTAAAAACCTCCACAATGTACCATATAAAAAGCTTATTATATGATTAAAAAAATTTCTCAGTATATGATAAAACAGAAAATGTAATTCATAGTCAAGAGGAAAATATGGTTAATAGAAACAGAATAGCAGATCACCCAGATGATAAAATTAGCATGTTTAATATGTTAACAAATCTACAGAAAAATATGGAAGCAATGGGCGGGAATTAAGAAATTTCAGTAAAAAGAATCAAATGGAAATCCTAGAACTAAAAAATTACACTATCTGAAATAAAAACTTAATTGTATGATATTAATAGATTGTATAACTACAGCATACTTGGACTTAACATTTTAATTCTAAAAAATCTATCCAGAGGAAAGAAATATGTGAAGATAGATATTCAATGATATACATATGTGTATGTTTATAATAAAAAATAAACATTCTGGTGTGTTGACATTTAAAGTGGTTATTGACAGGTGTATACTTATTGCCATTTTGTTACTTGTTTTCCTAGTTATTTTCTGTTCTTTTCTTCTTTTTGTTTCATTCCTTGTGGTTTGATGATTTTCTTTAGTGGTATGTTTGTGCTCCTTTCTCTCTAGTTTTTGTGTGTCTATTTGTCGGTTTTTGATTTGTGGTTACCATGGGGTCCCTACGTGTTATCTTATAACTATATCTACTTGTTTTAAACTAATAGTCATTTAAGTTCAAACACATTCTGCAGATCTACATTTTTTATTCTCATTTCCCACGTTTTGTGTTTTTCTTTTTTAAAATTTAATTATTCTTTTAATACAGCAGGTTCTTATTAGTTGTCTATTTTATACATATTAGTGTATATATGTCAATCCCAATCTCTCAATTCATCCCACCACCAGCCCCTCTCCCCACTTTCCCACCTGGGTGTCCATACATTTGTTCTCTACATCTGTGTCTCTATTTCTGCCCTGCAAACCAGTTCATCTGTACCATTTTTCTAGGTTCCACATATATGCGTTAATGTACGATATTTGTTTTTATCTTTCTGACTTACTTCGCTCTGTATGACAGTCTCTAGGTCCATCCACAAATCTACAAATGACCCAATTTCGTTCCTTTTTATGGCTGAGTAATATTCCATTGTATATATGTACCATGTCTTTATCCATTCATCTGTCGACAGGCATTTAGTTTGCTTCCATGACCTGGCTATTGTAAATAGTGCTGCAATGACATCGGGGTGCATGTGACTTTTTGAATTATGGTTTTCTCTATGTCCAGTAGTGGGATTGCTGGGTCATATGGTAATTCAATTTTTAGTTTTTTAAGGAACCTCCATACTGTTCACCATAGTGGCTGTATCAATTTACATTCCCACCAGCAGTGCAAGAGGGTTCCATTTTCTCCACACCCCCTCCAGCATTTGTTGTTTGTAGATTTTCTGATGATGCCCATTCTAACCAGTATGAGGTGATACCTCATTTTAGTTTTGATTTGCATTTCTCTAATAGTTAGTGATGTTGAGCATCTTTTCATGGCCTCTTGGCCATCTTTATGTCTTCTTTGGAGAAATGTCTATTTAGGTCTTCTGCCCATTTTTGCATTGAGTTGTTTGTTTTTTTAATGTTGAGCTGCATGAGCTGTTTATATATTTTGGAGATTAATCCTTTGTTGATTCATTTGCAAATATTTTCTCTCATTCTGAGGGTTGTCTTTTTGTATTGTTTATAGTTTCCTTTGCTGTGCAAAAGCTTTTAAGTTTCATTAGGTCCCATTTGTTTATTTTTGTTTTTATTTTCATTACTCTAGGAGGTGGGTCAAAAAAGGTCTTGCTCTGATTCATGTCAAAGAGTGTTCTTCCTTTGTTTTCCTCTAAGAATTTTATAGTGTCCAGTCTTACATTTAGGTCTTTAACTCATTTTAAGTTTATTTTTGTGTATGGTGTTACAGAGTGATCGAATTTCATTCTTTTATGTGTAGCTGTCCAGTTTTCCCAGCACCACTTATTGAAGAGGCTGTCTTTTCTCCATTGTATATTCTTGCCTCCTTTGTCATAGATTAGTTAACCATAGGTGTGTGGGTTTATCTCTGGGCTTTCTATCCTTTTCCATTGATCTACATTTATGTTTTTGTGCCAGTACCATATTGTCTTCATTATTGTAGCTTTGTAGTATAGTCTGAATCAGGGAGTCTGGTACCTCCAGATCCATTTATTTCCCCCAAGATTGCTTTGGCTATTTGGGATCCTTTGTGTCTCTATACAAATTCTAAGAATTTTTTTGTTCTAGTTCTGTAAAATATGCCATTGGTAATTTGATAGGGATTGCATTGAATCTATAGATTGCTTTGGGTAGTATAGTCATTTTCACAATATTGATTCTTCCAATCCAAGAACATGTTATATCTCTCCATCTGTTTGTGTCATCTTTGATTTCTTTCATCAGTGTCTTATAGTTTTCTGAGTATATGTCTTTTACCTCCTTAGGTAGGTTTTTTACTAGGTATTTATTCTTTTCGTTTCAATGGTGAATGGGATTCTTTCCTTAATTTCTCTTTCTTATATTTTGTTGTTAGTATATAGGAATGCAAGAAATTTCTGTGCATTAATTTTGTATCCTCCAACTTTACCAAATTCATTGATTAGCTCTAGTAGTTTTAGGTGACAACTTTAGGATTCTCTATGTATACTATCATGTCA
>NC_041223.1:80202015-80226830 GCF_002837175.3 Physeter macrocephalus | reverse complement strand
TTCCTTTGCTGTGCAAAAGCTTTTAAGTTTCATTAGGTCCCATTTGTTTATTTTTGTTTTTATTTTCATTACTCTAGGAGGTGGGTCAAAAAAGGTCTTGCTCTGATTCATGTCAAAGAGTGTTCTTCCTTTGTTTTCCTCTAAGAATTTTATAGTGTCCAGTCTTACATTTAGGTCTTTAACTCATTTTAAGTTTATTTTTGTGTATGGTGTTACAGAGTGATCGAATTTCATTCTTTTATGTGTAGCTGTCCAGTTTTCCCAGCACCACTTATTGAAGAGGCTGTCTTTTCTCCATTGTATATTCTTGCCTCCTTTGTCATAGATTAGTTAACCATAGGTGTGTGGGTTTATCTCTGGGCTTTCTATCCTTTTCCATTGATCTACATTTATGTTTTTGTGCCAGTACCATATTGTCTTCATTATTGTAGCTTTGTAGTATAGTCTGAATCAGGGAGTCTGGTACCTCCAGATCCATTTATTTCCCCCAAGATTGCTTTGGCTATTTGGGATCCTTTGTGTCTCTATACAAATTCTAAGAATTTTTTTGTTCTAGTTCTGTAAAAAATGCCATTGGTAATTTGATAGGGATTGCATTGAATCTATAGATTGCTTTGGGTAGTATAGTCATTTTCACAATATTGATTCTTCCAATCCAAGAACATGTTATATCTCTCCATCTGTTTGTGTCATCTTTGATTTCTTTCATCAGTGTCTTATAGTTTTCTGAGTATATGTCTTTTACCTCCTTAGGTAGGTTTTTTACTAGGTATTTATTCTTTTCGTTTCAATGGTGAATGGGATTCTTTCCTTAATTTCTCTTTCTTATATTTTGTTGTTAGTATATAGGAATGCAAGAAATTTCTGTGCATTAATTTTGTATCCTCCAACTTTACCAAATTCATTGATTAGCTCTAGTAGTTTTAGGTGACATCTTTAGGATTCTCTATGTATACTATCATGTCATCTGCAAACAGTGACAGTTTTACTTCTTCTGTTCCAATTTGGATTCCTTTTATTTCTTTTCCTTCTCTTATTGCCGTGGCTAGGACTTCCAGATGCTTTCGGTTTTTCACCATTGAGAATGATGTTTGCTTTGGGTTTGTCGTATACGGCCTTTATTTTGTTGAGGTAGGTTCCCTCTATGCCCACTTTCTGGAGAGTTTTTATCATAAATGGGTGTTGAATTTTGTCAAAAGCTTTTTCTGCACCTATTGAGATGATCATGTGTTTTTTTTTTGTTTGTTTTGGTTTTTTTTTGTTTTTTTGTGGTACGTGGGCCTCTCACTGCTGTGGCCTCTCCCATTGCGGAGCACAGGCTCTGGACGCAGAGGCCCAGTGGCCATGGCTCACGGGCCCAGCCGCTCCGCGCACGTGACATCCTCCAGGACTGGGGCACGAGCCCACATCCCCTGCATCGGTAGGTGGACTCTCAACTACTGTGCCAACAGGGAAGCCCGATCATGTGGTTTTTAATCTTCAATTTGTTAATATGACGTATCACATTGATTGATTTTTTTATATTGAAGAGTCCTTGCATCCCTGGGATAAACCCCACTTGATAATTGTGTATGATCCTTTTAATGTGTTGTTGGATTCTGTTTGCTAGTATTTTGTTGAGGTTTTTTGCATTTATATTCATAAGTGATATTGGTCTGTAATATTCTTTTTCTGTAGTATCTTTGTCTTGTTTTGGTATCAGGGTGATGGTTGCCTAATAGAATGAGTTTGGGAGTGTTCCTCCCTCTGCTATATTTTGGAAGAGTTGGAGAAGGATGGGTATTAGCTCTTCTCTAAATGTTTGATAGAATTCGCCTGTGAAACCATTTGGTCCTGGGCTTTTATCTGTTGGAAGATTTTTAATCACCGTTTCAATTTCAGTGCTTGTGATTGGTCTTTTCAATTTTCTATTTCTTCCTGGTTCAGTATTGGAAAGTTATACATTTCTGAGAAGTTTTCCATTTCTTCCAGGTTTTCCATTTTATTGGCATAGAGTTGCTTGTAGTATTATATTCATAAGTGATATTGGTCTGTAATATTCTTTTTCTGTAGTATCTTTGTCTTGTTTTGGTATGAGGGTGATGGTTGCCTAATAGAATGAGTTTGGGAGTGTTCCTCCCTCTGCTATATTTTGGAAGAGTTGGAGAAGGATGGGTATTAGCTCTTCTCTAAATGTTTGATAGAATTCGCCTGTGAAACCATTTGGTCCTGGGCTTTTATCTGTTGGAAGATTTTTAATCACCGTTTCAATTTCAGTGCTTGTGATTGGTCTTTTCAATTTTCTATTTCTTCCTGGTTCAGTATTGGAAAGTTATACATTTCTGAGAAGTTTTCCATTTCTTCCAGGTTTTCCATTTTATTGGCATAGAGTTGCTTGTAGTAGTCTGTTAGGATGCTTTGTATTTCTGCAGTGTCCGTTGTAGCTTCTCCTATTTCATTTCTAATTTTATTGATTTGAGTCCTCTCCCTCTTTTCCTTGACGAGTGTGCCTAATGATTTATCAATTTTGTTTATCTCCTCAAAGAACCAGCTTTTAGTTTTATTGATCTTTGCTATTGTTTTCTTTGTTTCTATTTCATTTATTTCTGCTCTGATCTTTATGATTTCTTTCCTTCTACTAACTGGGTTTTGTTTGTTCTTCTTTCTCTGGTTCCTTTAGGTGTAAGGTTAGATTCTTTATTTGAGATTCTTCTTGTTTCTTGAGGTAGGATTGTATTGCTATAAACTTCCCTCTTAGAATTCATTGTTCTTTGTCTCTAGGTATTTTTTGATTTCCTCTTTGATTTCTTCAGTGATCTCTTGATTATTTACTACCGTATTGTTTTGTCTCCATGTGTTTGTGTTTTTTACATTTCTTTCCCTGTAATTGATTTCTAATCTCATAGCATTTTTTTGGAAAAGATGTCTGATATGATTTCAATTTCCTTAAATTTACCAAGGCTTGATTTGTGACCCAAGATGTGACCTATCCTGGAGAATGTTCCATGTGCATGTGAGAAGAAAATGTAATCTGCTGTTTTCGGATGGAATGTCCTATAAATATCATTTAAATCTATCTGGCCTATTGTGTCATTTAAAGCTTATGTTTCCTTAATAATTTTCTATCTGGATATCTGTCCCTTAGTGTAAGTGTGCTGTTAAAGTCCCCCACTATTTTTGTGTTACTGTCGATTTCCTCTTTTATAGCTGTTAGCATTTGTTTTATGTATTGTGGTGCTCCGATGTTGGATGCATATATATTTATAATTGTTATATCTTCTTCTTGGATTGAGCCCTTGACGATTATGTAGTGTTCTTCCTTGTCTCTTGTAACATTCTTTATTTTAAAGTCTATTTTATCTCATATGAGTATTGCTACTCCAGTGTTCTTTTGATTCCCATGTGCATGGAATATCTTTTTCCATCCTCTCACTTTCAGTCTGTATGTGCCTCTAGGTCTGAAGTGGGTCTCTTGCAGACAGCAAATATATGGGTCTTGTTTTTGTATTGATTCAGCCAATCTATGCCTTTTGGTTGGAGCATTTAATGCATTTACATTTAAGGTAGTTATTGATATGTTCCTATTACCATTTTCTCAATCGTTTTGGGTTGTTATTGTAGGTGTTTTCCTTCTCTTGTGTTTCCTGCCTATAGAAGTTCCTTTAGCATTTGTTGTAAAGCTGGTTTGGTGGTGCTGAATTCTCTTACTTTTGCTTGTCTGTAAAGGTTTTAATTTCTCCGTCGAATCTGAATGAGATCCTTGCTGGGGAGAGTAATCTTGGTTGTAGGTTTTTCCCTTTCATCACTTTAAATATATCATGCCATGCCCTTGTGATTTGTAGAGTTTCTGCTGAGAAATCAGCTGCTAACCTTATGGGAGTTCCCTTTTATGTTATTTGTTGTTTTTCCCTTGTTGCTTTCAAATAATTTTTCTTTGTCTTTAATTTTTCCAAGTTTAATTACTATGTGTCTCGGAGTGTTTCTCCTTGGGTTTATCCTGCCTGGGACTCTCTGCACTTCCTGGACTTGGGTGGCAATTTCCTTTCCCATTTTAGGGAAGTTTTCAACTATAATCTCTTCAAATATTTTCTCGGGTCCTTTCTCTCTCTTCTCCTTCTGGGACCCCTATAGTGCGAGTGTTGGTGCGTTTAATGTTGTCCCAGAGGTCTCGTATGCTGTCTTCATTTCTTTTCATTCTTTTTTCTTTATTCTGTTCCATGACAGTGAATTCCACCATTTTGTCTTCCAGGTCACTTATCTGTTCTTCTGCCTCAGTTATTCTGCTACTGATTCCTTCTGGTGTATTTTTCATTTCAGTTATTGTATTGTTCATCTCTGTTTGTTTGTTCTTTAATTCTTCTAGGTCTTTGTTAAACATTTCTTGCATCTTCTTGATCTTTGCCTCCATTGTTTTTCCGAGGTCCTGGATCATCTTCACTATATTATTCTGGTTTCTTTTTCTAGAAGGTTGCCTATCTCCACTTCTTTTAGTTGTTTTTCTGGGGCTTTACCTTGTTCCTTCATCTGGTACAAAGTCCTTTGCCTTTTCATTTTGTCTGTCTTTCTGTGAATGTGGTTTTTGTTCCACAGGCTGCAGGATTGTAGTTCTTCTTGCTTTTGCTGTCTGCCCTCTGGTGGCTGAGGCTACGTAAGAGGCTTGTGCAAGTTTCCTGATGGGAGGGACTGGTGGTGGGTAGAGCTTGGTGTTACTCTGGTGGGCAAAGCTCAGAAAAACTTTAATCCACTTGTCTGCTGATGGGTGTGGCTGAGTTCTTTCCATGTTGATTGTTTGGCCTGAGGTGACTCAGCACTGGAGGCTATAGGCTCTTTGGTGGGGCTAATGGTGGACTCCAGGAGACGTCATGCCCAGGAGTACTTCCCAGAGCTTCTGCTGCCAGTGTCCTTGTCCTCACAGTGAGACAGAGCCACCCCCCACCTCTGCAGGAGACCCACCAACACTAGCAGGTAGGTCTGGTTCAGTCTCCCTGGGGTCACTTCTCCTTCCCCTGGGTCCTGATGTGCACACTACTTTGTTTGTGCCCTCCAAGAGTGGTGTCTCTGTTTCACCCAGTCCTGTCGAAGTCCTGTAGTGAAGTCTGCTAGCCTTCAAAGTCTGATTCTCTTGGAATTCCTTCTCCTACCGTTGAACCCCCAGGTTGGGAAGAGTGACGTGGGGCTCAGAACCTTCACTCCAGTGGGTGGACTTCTGTGGTACAATTGTTCTCCAGTTTGTGAGTCACCCACCCAGAGCTTATGGGATTTGATTTTATTGTGATTGTGCCCCTCTTACCATCTCATTGCAGTTTCTCCTTTGTCTTTGGATGTGAGGTATATTTTTGGTGAGTTCCAGTGTCTTCCTTTGATGATTGTTCAGCAGTTAGTTGTGATTCTGGTGCTCTCACAAGAGGGAGTGAGAGCACATCCTTCTACTCCGCGATCTTGAACCAATTTCCCCCAAATTTTGTGTTTTTTATTTTATATTTTATACCGTCATGTTTATCCCTTATCTGTTTATTGTAGTTATACAACTGTACTTGATTTTACAATTTTTGTCTTTTAATCTCTGTACTATCTTATTTAAGTGGTTTATCCATAGCCCTCACTATATATTTTCCTTTAGTAGGGGATTTTCCCTTTCCTATAACTTCTTACTTCTTGTTGTAACATTTTCTTTTCCACTTAGAGAAGACCCTTTAACATTTCTTTTAGGGTAGGTTTAGTAGAGTTGAACATTTTTAGCTTTTGCTTGTCTGAGAAGTTCTTCATCTCTCCTTCAATTCTGAATGATAATCTTGCTGGGTAGAGTGTCCTAGGTTGCAGGTGTTTCCCTTTCAGCACTTTGAATACACCGCTCCCTTCAGGCCTGCAACATTTCTGTAGAAAAATCAGCTAATAGCCTCATGAGGGTTCCCTTGTTCTCTTTGTTTTTCTCTTGTTGCCTTTAGAATTATCTCTTTATCTTTAAGTTTTGCCATTTTAACTACGATATGTCTTGGTGTGCGTTTGTTTGGTTTATCTTGTTTGGGACCCTCTGTGATCCCTGTACCTGGATATATGTTTCCTTCTTCAGGTTCGGAGCATTTCAGCCATAATGTCCTCAAATGCATTTTTGATGCCTTCCTGTCTTCTCCTTCTGGGACCCCTATAATGCAAATGTTCGTATGCTTGTTGTTGTCTCGGAGGTGCTTTAAACTGTTCTCATTTTAAAAAATTTGTTTTTCTTTTTGCTGTTCCGATTGGGTGATTTCCATTATTCTATCTTCCAGATCATGTATGCATTCTTCTGTATCACCTAGTCTGCTGTTAATGAGAAGGTCCTTTGCCAAGTTGTGCTTCACTGATATAATATGTAAAACCTTTAATAATTATCATGTAGATACATGTTTCTCACTATGATATCTGTAATATGTTAAGTGAGGAAAAGCAGGTTTCAAAGTAAAATTCATAGTATGATCATACCTTTGTTAGAAATTAACATTACACACATTCATACACATGTGTATAGAAATAAGTCTCAGATAATAAGCATCAAAATATTAAGCATGGTTATCTGTGGGTGGTCAAATTAAAAGTGATATTTTTATTGTTTATCTGGGTTTCCTAAGCAAAACAATACAAGTTAAAGACAGTTTCTGGGTACTTCCCTGGTGGTGCAGTGGTTAAGAATCCACCTGCCAATGCAGGGGACATGGGTTCGAGCCCTGGTCTGGGAGGATCCCACATGCTGCAGAGCAACTAAGCCTGTGTACCACAACTACTGAGTCTGCACTCTAGAGCCCATGAGCCACAACTACTGAGCCCACATGCTGCAACTACTGAAGCCCGTGTGCGTAGAGCCCATGGTATGCAACAAGACAAGCCACCTCAATAAGAAGCCCACACACCGCAACAAAGAGTAGCCCTAGCTCACCGCAACTAGAGAAAGCCTGCACACAGCAATGAAGATCCAGTGCAGCCAAAAATTAATTAATTAATTAAAAATAAATAAATAAATACTGTTTCTGTAGACTTTTTATACCCCTCCTGTGTTCTGGCTATATTCTTTGTCATCAGCTTATTGAATAAAATAATCTTTAGAAAAATGAAGGGTTACTGCCATGTAACAATTAGCATCTCTTTTGAGGGGCACTTTGGGTTAAATAGGTTTCTGTGGGCTGGCATGTTCACTGTGTATAATGCTGACAGTAGGAGAAAATGAATCTGGGGTTCCAAATAACATTCTTAGGAATAAAAAATATTGCAGGATAAGAACTTTTCATTCTTTTCTAGTCACTCTGTCCCTTTGGCAACCACTTGCTCTTTGGGCCATTGTGAGTCTCTGAATAAACAAGAGACAATCTGTGTTCATACTTTGAGTGGCAAGTTTAATTTAGACAATCTGAAAATTTGAGAAAAAGATTCCATCCACTCTCTCTGAGCTTTTTTTCCCCTCAAGTTGGCTAAAGCTCTTCCCACTGTGGTTGGGCTCAAACTTGTGTACATGGAGCTCTCTTGGTGCGGTTCAGTGCCAGCATCCTGTGGAACTCAGTCCATCGTAAGCCAAGAGAGCTCCTTTTAGAATTTCATCTTCTGTTTCCTGGGTTATGTAGACAACTGCACTCATGTGAGAGCAATACACAACTTTGTTACCAGGAGTGTAAGCTGCTTGAGTTCTGTAACAGGAAGGAAGAAAATCAGAACCTGTGCCTCATTTAGATTAAGATTTGGGGAAAAAATATGGGGAATTACATTGGCAATATGCTATTTCATGCTGAAATAGTAAAATTGAATGTCCATAAGGACAGTGTAGTCAAAGCCCAATGAATAAATAAACATGTTTCCTGTCTCCCTAGTTTGGAAAACCATAGGTCCCTTTTAGCTATTGGTGTTGAAATTTTTAAAAATTCTTACAGGTTGTCCTTACTTTGCACAGTTGTGAAGGAACATTAAATGGCTGTGCCAGCTGACACCAAGCATGGAGATCTTAATCATAATTGGGAAAATTTATGATCGTTCTGTGCTATTAGAAACTGTCATCAAAACACTTAAAACTCTCTTACCATTGTTTTTAAGTATATAGGGAGATGTTTTTAAATACTAAAACTAATATTTATTTAACATACTGCTATTTAAAATATCAGAAGGAACTTCCCTGGCGGTCCAGTGGTTAAGACCCTGCCTTCCAATGCAGGGGGTGCGGGTTCGATCCCTGGTCTGGGAGTTAAGATCCCGCATGCCTTGCGGCCAAAAAATCAAAAACATAAAACAGAAGCAATATTGTAACAAATTCAATAAAGAGTTTAAAAATGGCACACATCAAAAAAAATTAGAAACATTAATAATGAAAGTTTCATTTATTTGTAAAAAACTTACCAAGGGTAGCTTGAACAGTGATGCCCTTATTGTTGTCATATAACTAACCGCCTTGGCCAATTATCACATTCCTTCATAAATCTGGATCAGCTTCCCATGTTGTATCCTTTTCCCTTTCAATGTTGTGAAATATCTCCAAGAATTTCTTTAGTGAGACATTTTTGCCAGCGTCACTTCCTCTAAGACATCGTCCTCCTTTTCCTCAACACCGTCTTCTTCCTGTCTGTCCACACCTGTCTGTCCACAACCTCACGTCCACTAGGCTCTCGGCTGTAGGTCTAGAGCCTCTCCAATGGTGGCTGTGCCAGTGTCCCCACAGTCAGCTGTGACTCCATGCAAGTTTCAGTGAAATATCTCTCCCAGTGTAATCACCTCTCATTTCTTTGCTGCACTTGCATTTTTTTTTCTTCACTTCTTTATTGGAGTATAATCGCTTTACAATGGTGTGTCGGTTTCTGCTGTATAACAAAGTGAATCAGCTATACATATACATATATCCCCATATCCCCTCCCTCTTGCGTCTCCCTCCCACCCTCCCTATCCCACCCCTCTAGGGGGTCACAAAGCACCGAGCTGATCTCCCTGTGCTATGCGGCTGCTTCCCACTAGCTATCTATTTTACATTTGGTACTGTATACATGTCAGTTCTACTCTCTTACTCTCCCAGCTTCCCCTTCCCCCCTGTGTCCTCAAGTCAGCACTTTCATCTTTGTTGGCCACTTCCCTCTTTGATTATCCATTTTTGGAACGAGTCACTTGGAAGCAACCAGATGTCTTCAGGAGCCACCTGGAGGCACCACTGGGAGAATAAAAGGGGTGCCATGATGTTACTACCCTGATGCATATACAGCATGAAATATCATTTCATCTATAGGCTCATTAATCTCCTTAACAGCAGTAACGCTAATAATCTTCATAATTTGAGAACCATTTATATCCAAACAAGAAGTCTCAGTAGTGGAACCTACTACAATAAGCTAGAATGAGAGACAAGGAGGCAACACAAGCACGTGCTTTCCTACCTGTGAACCAAACGGGATCTGCAGTGACAGACTTTGAAAGAAGCCAGGTGTTTGGTCATGATCCTGAAGCGCGTCTGTTATTTACTTGGTGATTTGTGGACAGCGGCTCGCAGAGAAGTGTGTACTTTATGCAACTGCTCATAGTGATGACAACATGGTAACTGAAATTTGAACTGTGTGGTTGGGGTCTGCTGCTTTTTAAATTAAGCTGTGGTGACTAGAGTTCTTGCAAAGTGAGGACAGCCAGTACTGGATCAGAATTACATCCTCAAAACTTAGGTGAGAGGAGACACAGTTCTGTGGGAAAAACTGGAGGCGCTTCTCAACTTCCAGGGGCACAACTCTTCTGAACAGTTGTATTTGAAGCTGTGGATTGAACAACAAATCACTCTGATGGCAGCACAACCCTAAAGACTCAGTTGCGTGAATAAAGCTGACACATACGTGGAGTACAGATGATGTGAACCAAAACTGACATTCAGAGTGAGCCTGTTGGCAGAATTGTAGGCATAGAAAAGAGCTGTTCATCTCGGTATAATCAGAAGGAAATGAGGAAAGTTGGAAAAAACGTGGAGTTGTTCTAAACATCATAAGTAAAGTAGAGATACTCTGATTTCAACAAAGCAAGAATTTCCCACGGGGGCCCCTGGTTATTGAAAGAAGCTAATTACATTAATATTTTCTTCTTGTCTTTCCTCTGTGGTACAGTGAATTGTTTTTCCAGGGTCTTAATATCACACCAAAACAGAACATATTTTTAAAAAATTAAATGGCTAACATAGTGTCTGGATAACTAAAGTAAAAGTTGAAAGAAGAAAAGTTTCTAATAAATAAGGCAAACATTGTACAGTGAACAAGAAGATTTTTTAAAAGTATGTGGGTTGTGCTCATTAAATCAATTAGCAAAAATATTTAAAATTATTTTAGAGTAGGAAAGAATTTGTCAAAATAGCTTTCAGGAAAATAATCAGAATGCTCAAGAACATTAAAATAGAGTCAAGAGATCCATCTTTGTTTTGACGCATTTTGTGAATCAATTTTGGAGCTCATAAAAGGCAAGAATTCCATGCAGCCTAGAACTGTTATTTGCAGCTTCATGAAAGATAGGTAAACAGGTGAATTTAATATTAGGCTAGATGATTGTAGAAAAATCTGTACATATAGGAGCAATAAGTAAAATAATTATGAGAACAGGTAAGAATAAATTCGATTTCATCTTCAGCTTTGATTCTTTCCCAACGGTATTACATTAGTAAATACACAGAATGTGGCTCTGCATCTGAGGTTTGCTGGAATAATTGATAGAGTGTCTTGTGAATTGGATTTATTTCCCAAACTGGGTTTAGCAGGCTTGGAGAAGGGCAGCTGGGAATATGGCAATCTGGCTGACAAACCAAACCCTGATGATGGGTGTGAGTGGGTCCAGCTGGAGGTAGGAAGGAGCTGGTGGGGTGCCTCCCTAGTAACTATTAGATATGATCATAATTAACACTTTTATTAGGGAATCTGAATAAGGAGTAAATACCAAATTAATGGAAAGGCTGAAAAATGAACTAGGAACATTAATTTATAGCAGTGGGGAATGTCATAAAATACAGGTAGGGGAAACTGAAGAACTGCAGTGAGAAAAAGGAAAGAAAAGAAAAACAAAATAGAAAGTTAGTGAATCATTTTCGCAGGATTTTCATCTGAAGCTTAATTATAAATTGCTCTGAAATGGCTTAATAATAACTAAACTTGCCTGCATAGACAATAAACTTGGGCATTATACGTTGTGATCAGGGCTTTGTCATCTGCAATGAATTATTCTGCCTGCCGACACCCGTATCTCATCTGTAGCAAGAAAAAGCCAGGATGAAATGCCTGGATTGGAGTTTCTGTCGCCAGAACATCATACATACTGTCACACACACATACAAATTGTCTTTGGCAGCAAAGCCCATAAATATTTCCATTGGTTATGAAATAACCCTGAACTGCCTTTTATAATCACAGATGTAGGACAGAACCGTAGCTTCATCCTAAGGCAAATGGCGGGTCTGAGGCAATGAGCACCCCGTCAGGTTGAACCCTGAAGGGAGTGTCCTTTACAGGAGGAGCTACAGCTGGCAAGCTCCCGAGGAATTGCTCCTTGCATCTTGCTTCCTCCTTCTGTGTCCCTGTGCCTTTTTTTCCCCGCTCATACATCTGGATATCCAAAGAATACCTATGATGCTGGCCATTTTTAATCTCTAAATTCCTTTTCATTACATTTTTCAATTCTCTGATTGATTAAGGGAGAACCTTCAGTGATAAATGGATTTCAGTGTCTACTTTAAGACTATAGATCTATCTTTCAATTAAGAGCGTTTTTCTGAAGCTTTTGGCCAAGGAAGAACCAGATGGTAGGAGTTGTTATTTAATATCAAATACAAATTCCAAAAATTTTTCTAGCATTTAACATTTATACAGTTGTTCCTGTGTTCATTTGGAAAGTTGAATGGGTGGATAACATTCTTAATTAAGCAGCAAATCTAATGTAGCCAATGAAAACCAAACTGGAACCCATAAATTCACTTGTGAAGGCTTCCTAGGTTACTGCCCTCCGAGGAAAGAAGAGCAGCAAACTGAATTAAGGCTGAATATTTTTCTGGTCTCTATGGAAAAAATTTTCTTCAAATTTTATTTTTTTACCTTTCTGCTCTTAAGTCAATTAAGATCACAGTTATAAGAGCAATTCCATCAACTTTGCCCTAACAGCCAAGGCATTCAAATCCACTCAAATCCATTCTGTTCTAATGTAAGACTTGTTCTGTCTTTTAAACTCAGACTATAAGTCCCCTCGGCAGCCTGACAGATTCTTTTGTTGTCTCATTGTTGCCTCTAAACACACCGTGCCCTTCTTTTTTCTTGAATAAACTTAGCATTTTATGAGCAAAATGGTATGAAAGCTCTCTCTCAAATCTTTACCTTTACACCTCTATTGGAATTAAAAAACAAAAATGAAAGCAAAAAAGTAAAACAAAACTAAATCCCAAGGTAACCAATACCAATAATCAACAACAACAACAGCAAAAACAATGACAAAACATCAGGAATTTTAAACTAAGGGCACATTCAATTCAAGGGAGAAAATTTAACACAAACCACAAAAACAAAACAAAAATCCTTTATTGCTTATTTATGAATGCTTTTTTATATAATTTCAACTAGCAGTTATTCTCCTAGTTAAGCCATATAGATATTATACAAAGAAACAGATTATCTCATTTATTCTTATAGCCTCATGAGAATACAGTATCATTGTTCCTACTTTGCAGACAAGGAACGGGAGGCACAAAGAAGTTCAGAACTTGCCCAGAGACACACAGTCTGAAAAACAGGTGTTGAAGGACCCACACTCAATCAGCTGTTCCCAGTCAGCTAGCTCCATTTGTTTCTCATTTTTGGTAACCCCATGCTTAAGAAGTTAAAAAAGAAACATATCTCACTCATTTTAAGAAAGAAGTTCAGTGATGCAAAAGGCCCAGTGGCAATTCAGAGTGGGACTCTTCACTTCTGGGTGAATCAAAGCGTTCATTCTGTTTTCAACCTTCCAGTTCCAATTTAATCTCCTACAGCACCAGATGAACTTTTATACTGAGCTGCCCAGGCCTTGCAGAGCAGGCAAATGAGAGGGAAGCTTAGTGGAGATATTTATGTTAAAATATGATTGACGGGAAGGTTTCCTGCATTCTTTCTGATGGAGGGAAGAGGCAAGCTGATTATGGACCTTAATGACATCTGTAAAGTCTCTTTTATCAACTAAAGTAACAGAACTCTGGGAATGAGATTCTGCTACATTAACGGTCCTGCCAATTATCAAGGGGAGGGGATGATACAGAGCGTTTGCACAGAGAGGCAGGGATCTTGGGGACCAGCTTAGAATTCTGCCTACCACAGAGTAAGAGAAGCTTCTGTGAAATTTGTGTTGCCTCACATACAATAGAGGGGAAAAAAAAAACCCTGAATATTACATCTGTGCACTGATAAAGTCGAACCTTCCCCAAACCCTGGGGCCCTGGAAAACAGCTATGGTTAAGAAATCCACCTACCCTTTTGTGTTTGGGAAAACTGCTAAATGGAAAGACCCACTCTTCCCTGTATGACTGAGCTATAGCTCAGGGCTACCCGCCTTGTTTACCTCTGATGAGGCCAGGCAAGGACCCTCCAAATTCCCACTCTGCCTCATAAATGATTAGCTAAACTGCTTTGTCTCTACTAATCAATTGCTGCAAAATACGCTTGAATCTGATATGATTGAACTTTAGTTAAGCTTCTCTCCTTCCCCCAGACCCTGAACTTTGGTCCACCCTCAGCCTGCGTCAGCCCCTCCTAAGAGCAGGCTGACCCTGAGTAGTGCATTCTCTGACCTACTGTCTTGTCACTGCCATGTCCACCCTACATTCACATCCGTCCACTGCCCTACAGCAGGCGCCCTCTGGTTTCCAGATCTGACAGTCAGCGCATTCTCCCCATGGCAGTAGTTCTTAGTCCCGCCTCTTGCAATAATCCTTCCGAATAAAGTCTCTCCTTAACCTAAGTCCTGGTTTGTGTTTTTTTTAAACATACAGCTGTGCCTTTCAAAGCAATATTCTATTCAACTAATGTAATTTTTTAAACCATTGCTGTGAAAGCAGGGCAATTAATCCTCTATCTCAGCTGCTGTGTGCTGAGACAATGGCCCAAGTGAGTCCTGCAGAAATCTCCAAGGAGCCATAGTTCCTTTCCTTGGAGCAGTTAATTAAAAATCACCCCTCTCAGACTCCAGTTTAATCCAGCTAGCTGAAATTAACACAACTAACATTAAAGAAAGTAAGAATTTCAAGGAAGAAAACTTCAAGGAAAGGTCACAACAGTTTTAAATGCATGAGATTGCCATAGATTTTGGCAGTGTGGGAAAACTATTTTTATTTAGAGGCTAAATCAGGATAAAAGTAATCCTAATCCCTTGACTTGGTTGTGTCCTGGGATCCATAGGGAATAAAGTCAAACTCACCCAGTCCATGATCTTCAAATAAGGCCTTATAGTCCAGCCTAGGAACTATTAGTCACACTACGTCTTCATTTGGAATTTTTAGATTTCTGATGAGGACAATGTGAAGTTGTAACTGATTTTTAATATTTTTTCATAAACCATAGTAATTGGCCATTAATACTTTATTTAATGATCAACTTTACTATGAGATACAAATAGAAGATGCCACAGTTAAAACTACAAGAACCAACCTATTCTTTGATGTTAGGTAGGTCCAGGTTTTTGAAACTTGAATTAAGAAAACTCTTTGGATTACTGAGGAAATTTAGACCTTATCTTTCAAAGTCTAAACATTTGGTTCAAATTTTAAAAGCTCAGTTTCTACTGAGGACAGTCCACTTACCAGATCTAGAGATTTAAAAAGTAAAATGGGACTCTGAGCTTAGAAGTTATGGAGTCAAGCAAGTTTTAAAATATCTACTGGGCTGAATTCTCAGTAATAAACACTAGACTTTTATATTTGAATAATGTCATTTATCATACAACATCTACCATACTACATAGTTTAGAGGTGAAAAAGAAAGAAAAACAAATCAACTTAATGTATGTGTGATTTAAGACCTGATATATTTCTCTAGCCACTAGCAAAACAGAAAATCTGCTTTATATAACATCTCCTTTTGCATGTTATCATAAGCATAGTGGTAATTTGATAAAGGATATAGAAAGCCTGACTTAATGGCAATTAAGTGGGTCCATGTCAAGTCCTGTTATTATAATCTTCATCTATTTCTTCTTTCCTAGCCTATGTTTGAGAACACTGAATAACACTTAATCATATAAGCTGATATGATGGATTAATATGAAGTTCTTTGGAATTGGGGTACTTATATATTTGAACATTTCCACAATTCTCTGGATCTCATTAACTTTGTAATATCACATGAACATCTTATTATCAAAACATGGAAATAGTAGCATAGTAGGATATTTGGCACATTAGGACAAAAAAGGGATAGAATTTGCTCCTCAAATGTAATTAGTTCAGGTACAATTTCAGGAGAAACAATAAAAGGAATCAACCTTGTCTAGATATTTCAAATATTTGAATACCAGTACTATCTCTTAGTCTTAAGCCTATGGATAAATTACCGTTACCCAGCACGGTGCTATGATAATGTCAACATCATCACCAATTAGAGTCAGGACACAGCCAGTCCCACCACCAATTTATATCACTTGATTTTAGCAGGACCCACACCTGCATTCAGTAACCCTTTCTTCACCTTTAAATGATCACTGGATGCACTGCTAGTGGTACCGTGAGCACAGTGCATTTCTATTGTCTTCCAATTCCAATTTCATTCTTATCCTCTTTACTCTTTGTAGATGATTGCATATCAAGACAGGTCCACTACATAAGTTATTTACAAATTTTCTTTTCCATATCAAACTTTCTGCTTTTATTCATCATATTCTTTGCTTCCACCCCAGAACAAGAAGTGAATTCTTTATTCCATTCCCTCTCACCCCCTCAGGCACCTTGTGCATTTATTACATCCTATTTCATTGGCTCCTATCCATCTGCCTACGGATATTTTCAAGCCATTAGTTTTCCCACTTTTTCCTTCAAGGTCAATTTTTTCCTTCAAGGCCCCTTTTCTCTAAGTTTGTATATGTCCATTTCCTCACTAGTTATACAAAAATCTGTCCTCGGCAGTCTGGCTATTTCCCAACCATTAGTGACATCTCTATTGATTGCCTAGTTATCAAAGCTTTGAGAAAGAAAAAAAGGGTAGCCCCTGAGATCCAAAAACACTCACGGTGGGGCCTTTCTTATAAGCTGGTCTGAGTCTCACAGCAAGGCCATATTGCTCTCTTGTTGGACATAAACAATGTCAGAGAATATCAACATCAGAAAAAGTCACTCTAAGACCATCATAAGTGGGACAAAAACAAGTCCACCGTGCAACATACAAAATAAGAAACATCCTGTGACTGCGACTTCTTTACCAAATACAGCTTTAGTTTATCTATATAAAGCTATCTATGTATAGAATTTTATTCTTGTTTGCCAGCCTTGTATAAAAGATTTATTGAGATACTCAATCACAGTGTGTGTGTGTGTGTGTGTGTGTGTGTGTGTGTGTGTGTGTGTGTGAATTACCTGGATCCAGTCACTGTGACCAATTTCCCTGAAAAAGATGTCATGTTTCCTCTCCACATTGAGAAAGCCCGATAGTGAGAAAGAAGAATGAAGCCAATAAGCAGAAAAGTGGGGTTAGAAAAGGAGTGGGTGTCCTGAGGTCTCTCTGCCGGTGCAGGAGTTTGTTCAGCTGTTCCTTAGATTCTGAGAATTCATTAGTTTATCTTATTTGCTAAACTCCAGCTGGGTTTCTGTCACATGGAAATGAAATAATCCAAACTGGTATACTTATTCACTTTCTTCTGCCAGTCTGCATCTCAGTCTTTGGGACCAGACCTTTAGAAAGATGACCCATGTTTCTGGATGGAGAACTGTAGAGGAGGATGTACTTCAAAGACAGACCCCACTGACTTTGACCAAGATGTGTAGTTTTGGTTTGTTATGCATAGATAAGACCTATACTAGATCTCTCTGTGATCCTCCAGACATTTTTTAATTCTGGAAAAATATTCTAAATGAAAAATGACTTTTGTTGATATGCACCATCCTTAGAGGATTTGCATAGGATGAACATGGTGGGAAAGTAAATGGTATATAAACTTTTGAAAACAAGAAGAAGATACCAACATCTAGCTAAACAAATTATGTTCTGATTGGAATTTCCATTTTTTTCCCTAAAGAAACACAATACATTTAGGTCACAGCTCTGCAATTTGCAGAGGTAATAGTCTTAGTAAATAAAAATGAATGACCATCACTAACAAGTCTTATTTTATTACCAGATTTCTCCCCCATCTGGAAAAAGATCCTTGGTGTTAGCTCTAACAAGTGACTCAACGTAGGGGAAGGGACAAGCCACGGTCTTCATATTTCGTTCTAGGCAACCTCTATTTGTTCTAGGCAACCTCTATTTGTGAAGTCTCAGGGTTTCTAGACAAAGACTTACCAGAGAGAAAGGAAAAAGGGACCAGAAGAAAAGATGCTTGATGTCTTGACGTTAAAATGGCAATGGATGTTTAATGTGGCCAGTGGAGTGTTACAATGAAAGAGTAATAACTATGCAAAGGAAACATGGTTTCTTTTGATATTATATTCACATGTAACATGGTCCACTGGAAAGTCGTGAAGGACAGCGTTGATTTCTTGAATCATCTATTCCGGAAGTTTTTGTTGAGCACCTGCCCTACACCACGGGCTATTCTAGGTACTAGCGATACAGTGCTAAGCAAAACAAAGTCCCTGCCCTCAAGGAGCTTACTTTCTCTAGTGGACAGCAGTATATTGAGAATCCACGATATGGCTGGTCTTCATCTTTGTAGACGGGGCTTGTGAAGACGACCACCATCTTTTTACATGCATGAGAAAGTTGCATCGTCCAAATGGAATTGCAAAAGCAGGCGTCACTCAGCAAATTTTACAGCGGAAGCAAGACCCTTTGGGTATGCATTTGCCCGTGAATACCTGTTTTGCCAGCATACTGAGGCCTGGTCACAGGGGGTGAGGTCAACAGCCTTCTTCCTTCTATTTATATGGGAACTATATATAATTCATTTTCCAAACTAGGAGACCTTGGAAAGTAAAAGGAGGCACTAATAATAATTATGCCAGGACAACAGCATTCTCCAGATTCCTTATTCCTGCTGGGGAGGTCTGAGGCTTTAAACAGCCATCTGGTGCCACCTAGCAAGACCCTCGAGCTTCAGAAAAAGCTGGTTGACTCCGGGGATACATATGAGACTCCAGTTTTGACTTCTGTAGTTTGTAGAGCTAGACAAAACTGTCAGCAGGGAATCCTTGATATTTTGACAGCCTCATCCCCAGTTCTACAAGGAAGGAGATGTTCTCTCCAAAAAAAGACGAACATTTCTTGCTTTATCAGCTTCAAAAAAGACTAAAGTAGAGGTTTGAATTTTGAGACCTTGGGGCCTGTAAGTTGAGTGAACTGTGTAAGAGCTCTCTACAGCGCCCCTACTGGGTAATTGAGCACATTGCACAATTCTCTAGGCTGCCACGCCAGGGGAGAGGGGCAAGACGATGTGACTTATAAAGGCCATTCAGTTTCTAATTTTTATGATATAATTTGTAATGTTTCATAAAAGTGACACTTTTACTAGTCCAGGTCATAAAACATGTAATCGTTTTGCTTGACAAATGTTGGTGCAGGATATTAACAGCTCTGGATTTGTTGTTACTATTTATTATTCTTTAACATTGATTGAACTCCACTAGTATTGCTATTTCATAAGACACAGTCTTTGTGCTTTAAGAAACATTTGTTATGTTATTTAAAACTCATACACACGTATGTGAACATTTGGGGGCAGGGACAGGGTGGGAGAGATTTAGGGAGAAGCTTGCCTTATCTTGGGGTAACCAGTAATTACCAACTTAATTTTATTTGATGAATTAACCCACATTTCCTTCCGGCCCCACTTGTTCAGGCCTCTTTTGGACCACTTTCCCCTGAGACATCTATGTCCCTTCCCACTAGCCTTCAGATCATTGCTAGAATTGCCTGGAAGACCATATCTGCCTTGTTCTCTGTTGAAGTCCCGACCCCTTGCACTGCTCATGACACAGTGGTTGTTTGTTGAATACAGCAAGTAACAGTTTTAGAAATGTATGTGGGTTGGTAACGTGCAGGATATCAGCAACATTGAAACACAGAAGCTGCCAAAATATGACCTATACTCTGGGGAATTATTTGACCACACTGATGGCATATATAATTTCAGTTAACATAGTTTCTTCTGTATTTTAGAGATTAAGCAAGCATCTCTGTGATTTAATTGATGTATATCTAGCAAACATTCCTAAAACATAAACCCTAATCTATCATTTTAGTTTATTTCTTCTGAACTGAAGGACTTTCTTCAAGGGTCCCCTATTAAAATGCAAATGCACTCTGGACTGTTAATAAGCCCCATGGCTGAGATGAGCTCCCTAGGCAACCTGAGATAGGGCTGCAGCGGTGTCCCCTGCACTGTCTGCCTCCAGTTTGCCCCACAAAGGCCCATGGTAGCATTTCCACATAGGTTCCAAAATACCTGAAAATCTGCAGCTTTGTGGGGAAAGACTCCACATTAAGCAATATGTAACTTATTCAAGATTACACAACTTGCAAAATAGCAACCGTAGGCATTATTTTCTCTTTTATGAATCCACAGCTGTTTTGGGGGATAACAGCGAGGGATCAAGGGGAGGAGGAGGATTTAGCTCTTATTTCAAATTAAGATTATCATCAGTTTTTCGAAAAATTATGAGCAGCAGTACCAGTGCTGCACAGGAGTTCGTGTTATTAGCTTTTCTTTCTATTTAACTTCCTTGAAAACTTTATTTCAGTAGTGAAGATAGGTTTTGATGGATGGGGTGAAAACTTGTTTTTGCCTTTGAAAAATGTGTTTACTCCTCGGGCTCTCAAATTTCTCATGGCAGTGTTGATAATTTGGAGAAAGTTGGGAGCATGCAAGTTATGTTTTGGGTAACAAAGGACAGAAGGCAACACCTGTGAATATCATATCTTCCCATCTGCTTGTGGAAGCACAGTCACTACTTTAATCTATAATCAATTGTCTTCCTTAATCAGAAAATTGCAATGGGTGGAAGAATCTCCTCCAGCCTACAGTGAATGGTCTGCAAGGTTAAACTATTTTAAATACATACTGATGAGTCAATGGAAGTTTTAAAATGAAAATGTTATAACCAACAAGTTATAAAGGGATTGCAAAGCACCAAGTGGATGATGGCTTACAAAGAGTTTAGAAAAATGTTAATTACATGGAAAATTTGATGCCATGGAAAAGAAAGGGTAAGGAGGTATACAAAATTAAAATTATGAATCACGGACTTCCCTGGTGGTGCAGTGGTTAAGAATCCACTTGCCAATGCAGGGGACACAGGTTTGAGCCCTGGTCTGGGAAGATCCCACATGCCACGGAGCAACTAAGCCCGTACGTCACAACTACTGAGCCTGCACGCTACAGCCTGTGAGCCACAACTACTGAGCCTGCGTGCCCAGAGCCAGTGCTCCTCAACAAGAGAAGCCACAGCCATGAGAAGCCTGTGTACCGCGATGAAGAGTAGCCCCCGCTCGCCACAACTAGAGAAAGCCCTCACACAGCAAGAAAGACCCAACGCAGCCAAAACTTAAATAAATAAATAATGAATCACCCTTTCTACAGAAATTACTTTAGCTAATTAACATTATGAAATCTTGGGCTTGTTGTAGATTTGCTGCACTGATGTAAGACTATTTTCACCTAAGGTGTTGTCACCATTGCCATTTAGCCATCCTCCCTGTGATCAGCTTGTCTCTACCACACTTCACAAGCCCACACGTTCATGTCTCATCCAAATGTAACGGATCCAAAACGTGCCGCCCAACTAAGAAGCAAAGAATGTCAACCCTGAGCTCATCCCCTCTGAGGACAGATTTCTTAGCCCCTCTGAAAAAAAGATAGGTTTATATTTGAAATGATGTGGTACCGCATGGACAGGTCATCAAATATAGTAAGTCCTATTTCAGATCTGTTTATTAATATAAGATGAAGGATAAAGCAACACAGAAAACAATAATGTGAGGTGTAAAATAAAACACTTGTTTTGCTAAGGATCATCCCTTAACATAAAATCTCACTCTTCTCCTGGCTCTAATATAAAGGTTTTAGCTTTTATTTTATTTTACTTTTGAAATGTATGCATGCCTCACTGCTCTTCAATCTGTCTTCTTCTATTTATATTACCATATCATGGACTGAAAAGATGCCAAAGATATGCAGAGGCCAAGTCCACCCAATTTGATATTCTAAAATACAGAGAAAAAAATAACTTCCGATGATATGCAGACAAGAGGAATTTTGGTTCTGGGGCAGAATACAGTCTTCTCCTACTTTTCTACCACTTATTTCTCTGGGCTTGCTTAAAATATATAGTAAATATATATTTTTTACAATGGCATCGCAAAGATTCAGAAAAAAATGGATAAGCTGAGCTCGAGAGATTTTATGCTTACCTCTCTCTTTTTCCACATTGTGAGCTTCCTTAGGGTTGCATTTATTTACTTAATTTTATCCCCAGCACTTAGCAAAGAGTTTGGCACATGAAAAGTTGGTGCTCAAAAATGTTTGAATGAATGAGTGAATACAAAATACATAAAGATGAGAATTAATAAGAAAAATTGAGACTAGGAAAAGTGACAGGCAAAGAGACCAGTCAGTTCACCATCCTTTACAAATATACCTTTTCACTGTAAACAGGAAGGTTTTGGTCCCCTGATATTCCTCCTTCTACTATTTATCTTTATAGAAAAATAAAGCGCATTTGCTTCACTCTTGTTTTTTGTCAATTGTCTACCGCCTGAAGTTTCTGACTCCTGTTCCAAAAGAAAGCACATTCTCCTGTTTTTGTCTTTTCCCTGTAAGGAGTGTTTTTCCTACACTTTGTCACGCTTACCTTGACCCTGATCTGAATGCAGTAGATTCTCACGTTGGTGACTCAGGAGAGATCATGAACACACACACACACACACACACACACACACACACACACACGCACACACACATTGAATTACTGAATAAATCTAGTTTTGCTCAAGGGTTCTCAGTGATCCATTTCCTCCTCCTGTTTTTTTCCACATACTTTGTACAGTTGTGTTAGCAATAGGTCACAGTTTTGGTTTTTCTGCGTCACTGGAGAACTTAATTGATGAGAGCATCACCTTAAGTTTAACCCTCTTTGCAGTTATTTCCCTAAGAAAAGCCATGGCATTTATTTAAATGCATTTTTGTTCGTATTTTATGATTTTTTTTTAAAAAAACACTTTATTGTGGGATAATTGGCATACAACAAACTGCAACATATTTAGGGTGTACAATTGGTTGTTTCGATATCTGTATTCACAGGTGAGACCATCAGCATACTCAAGAGAATGAACATACCTGTCACCCCAAACTGCTTTTGGCCCATTTTCGTCAGGGTACTGGACCATTTCTGAAAGAAATGAGGTAAAGGGGTGAATTCATTTTGTTTTAGTTATTCTCTCTGCCTATTCCATTCCTGGGGTATAATGAAAACTTGTAAGAGAAACGTTATTTTTACAGTTTAAGATAACTTTATTACTTCTTCTCTGTGGCACTGCTGAGGATTGCTTTTGTTTCTTCATAGGGCAGAGAAGAGCTGGTTGTCCCCCACTATCCATACTTCCCCTTTTCCTTAATGAGAGCCACCCTGCATTGTAGCTGGACAGACACACATCCTCTTAATTGACAGCCAGGTTTCCCAGTTTCCCTTGTGGTTGGGTGTGAGCAGGTTCTGTCCGATGGAGCGTAGACAGAAGTAGCTCCTAGGAGTGTCTTGAGGGAAGGCGGGTAAGGCACTCTCCTTTAGCGTCTTAGACCAGGAGACAGAAGCTGCAAGTTGAAGATGGGAGGACAAAAAAACAGAAGACACTATCTCAGCCTGAGACTTTCCTAGCAAACTGTTATGTGGGAGAAAAATAACTTTCTGTCTTCTTTAAGATACTGTTACCTGGGGATTTTATTGTTGTTACTGTATCGAAACCTATATTCTAATTAGTACCCTTCTATTTTATAAATAAGGAAAACTTGGACACAGAGTGGCTAAGTAAACAAAACTGCTTTGAGCCATCTTATTAAAATAATTATTTGTTTCTTCTACAATAAACTCAAGGATAAAGTGTACTATTCGAAATCATTTCCAGTGAGGGGCATAAAATATCGGATATTTATTTAGGAAAATGTTCCAGCAAGATTGGCAACTTGAAATGCTTGCATAGCTGCTGCTTGGCAGACTTCAATGTAGTTCCATAAAGTCTGTTCCCAAGAATTGTCCTTTGGACAAATTCTTGGCTAGACACACTAGCATCATTTATTATATACGAACATTAACATTCTTCCTATTTCTCTAGGCCATTGCTGTTTCACCTTCATTAGAGTGGCAGTTAGAAACTTCTCTAGATTGATAACAAGAGTTGATTTGATATCATCAAGGAAATGGCTCTTGCATGATGCTTCCTTAATGCTCTGCCAGGAAGGACTGAGTGTTAAATATGTCATCATTTTATACTTTTTATGTGCAGAAAGTCTCATTTGACATTATCTCAGTGCCATAGCTGCACTGATTTTCCTTGCTACCTTCACACCCCTCAACACTTGGAACTCCTTTATTAGAATGGTAGATATTATGTAATGAAGGTAGTTCTGAAAGGCCACAGCATAACAGACGTTTACTGCTGCCGAATTGAAATATCAGGTTCAGAAGATGAACAGGTTGCCTAGCAACCGGCACTGCAAGCTCCAGTGAGTGCTCTTGCCTGCTGAGATTGACAAGGGAGCTGCCTGTACCTTCCTACTTAGCAGTTCTGACAGTGAGACCAAAGCTCCCAAAGGAGGAAAGGAGGTGATTAAATATTCACATTTAAAGAGGGAAATATAGATATATCTTGTATATACAAAATATACTGGCTATAATATAGTTAGAAACTTTTCTTAGAGAAATTCTAGGAAAATTAGGATTTGAAAAAGAACACGATGGAAAAGGGACCTGCTGCGGGCTTTGGTTTTCCGTCTTATATTGAAGCGCGGTTTATTTTGGCTGAGAGCCCTACCTGATGCATGCATGACTGGGCACGCCCAAGAAAATTTATCTTAGACTATAGCAACCATGAAATGACTTCTGAATATCTGAGCAGGTGGAGATCCATGTTCACAAAACTGTTTTATACGCAATCATACTTATGATATGTTTGCTCCAATTGTCCAGCAGTACCAGCGGTCTGACTTAGCAGTGCACATTTTCACCCCCTGGGAATGAGATTTTATTTTTTGTTGTGGCCCAAATAATTAACTCCTAGGAAGGATTCCTTTTCTACACTGCTTCACAGACAGCATTTATTTTCTGCAGTTTGTGAAATATGTAAACACGAAGCACCATTCAAAATGTATCTTTTTGAAATAGATTCAGGGTTTATTTATTGTGCATGACAATCCTTTTGTAAAATGTTCAAGCAAGGAATTGAAACCTCTTTTGTTTTAAAGGAAAAGAAAGAATTCATTTTAAGATCCTCCATATTTTGGAGGTAAATCATTGCTTATAAGTTCTGTCCCATTTCAATTAAAATTAAGTTCACGTTTTGCTGTAAATTTCATCTAGGAATTAATTTTTTTTTTTTTTTTTTTTTTTTGCGGTACGTGGGCCTCTCACTGCTGTGGCCTCTCCCGTTGCGGAGCACAGGCTCCGGACGCGCAGGCTCAGCGGCCGTGGCTCACGGGCCCAGCCGCTCCGCGGCATGTGGGATCTTCCC
>NC_041223.1:80176645-80201869 GCF_002837175.3 Physeter macrocephalus | reverse complement strand
CTGCGCCACCAGGGAAGCCCCGAATTAATTAATATTTTTAACCTCATGGATATAAAGCACATGGCCCAGCTAGAATATTTTAAAAATACATATACCTTCTGACCTAGCTGGAATTTATCTCAGAATGTGCTCCTGATGTATGAAAACATATAAAGGACCCTCCGTAAAGTATTGATAACAAGAGCAAAAATCTGATAAATTAATTGTCCATTAATAGGGTACTAGTGACATAAATTATTGTTGTATAGCCATAAAATGGAGACCTAAGAATCTATTATATTACATATTATATATATGTATGTGTATTATATGTGTGTATTATATATGTGTGTATATATATGTATGTGTGTACATATACACATACATACATACTAGGGATGTACATTTTTTGCAGGAAATATGTTCAAAATACATTGTTCAGACACAATTTGAAGAAGACAATATAAAGAAAACAGAATACATAAATGTTTATATGTGATACAAGCCTTTACAACAGTTGTTTCTGGAGAAATGTTTAGGGTACACTGGCCGGTGAGTAAGGAGGGGTTTTTGCTGTTTACCATAAACACTTTGGCCTTTAAAAAAGAATCACACACATGTAGTACTTTTATAATAAAAAATGCTGAAACACATATTACTTAGTACCGACACTATAAAATACATTGTTTCATTTCTGCTTTGTGTAGACATATGCAAACCGAAAAAAAATTTTTTCATATCATTTTAGCACAGCATCTTTAAAATCATCTTGTCTTCAATAATCCTGTTAGGGAAAAGATCATAGAGGGTGTCTCGAGGTCTTCCTTGGGTCTTATGTGTGTTTCTAGGGTCTTAAGTAAATTAACTCATGAACTTTCTGAATTACAGGCAATTACCTTTTGAAGTCTTGAGAAGAGTTAGGGGATTAGGAAGGAACAAATGTAATACTGATCTCTTTCTTTCTTTGGAGCCCCAAAGCCAAATATAATTATCTTCTATTAAGTCTATTTCATCCCCTGGTAAAATAATGAAGCAAGTAGCAGTGAATTGGCTCTGGAGCCCTGATCATCTCTTATGCAAAGAGCGATTATTCAAGGATCTGTAGAGTCAATATTCTAATTGGGAGGAAACTGTGTGTCCACCTCAGATGGCGTCACCCTTCTGAACGCTCCTACAGAAACACAGCTCATGTGTTTATTAGAGAAAAGCCATGAATGACTTAGATGCTGGGAATTTGACAGTTTATGAGAATGGTCTGATGTTTTGATGGTTTCCTAACTCTGGTCTAAGATGAGATGGTTCAAATACAATCAGTTTGGGTTTTTTATTACAGCAAGAGCATCTGACTTCTGGTTACCAAAGGTTTTCTGAAAGGAAAGTTAAAATACAGAGGCCCCCAAAGTGGATGTCATAGCCAATCCATGGAAGGGCTCTAGCAGAGAAGCCTGAGCTATTTAAGAATTTGCACAAACTAACTCGCATTCCTTTGTAATATCAAGGTTACCCTGTGTAAAATCACAGTGTCAATCAATGTAAAATGAATGAATGAATTAGTAATATAGTTTAAATATCCCTTACTATCTTCCAACTGGGGATTACTTCAAAGTGGGTTTTCTTGAGCATAAAAAGGTCTGTATTAAGCCGAACACCACTGTAGAATGCCCCTTCCCACAGACCATCAGCACCTCCTGACTACCTTTATTCATGGCATGTTTAGTGTAGTAATTGATTTTCCCTCCACGTAGATCCAGAAATGTTGCTTATAAATGTGAAATGTTATTCTATCTCAGTCATTATTGCTGTGTAACAAACAACTCAGAACTTAGTTGTCTGAAACCATCATCATTTGGTGATGATCAGAGACTCTGGAGGTCAGGAACTTGGACAGGGCACAGCAGGGATGGCTTATCTCTGCTCCCTGACTGGAACCTCAGCTGGGGGGCCTCAAGGGTTGGGGCCTGTGCATTGACTTGCCTGGAGGCTCTTTCACTCACCCTTCCGGGCTGGGGGACAAAGACCCACACCAGCCTCAGTGTGTTGACAATATGGCCTCTCCATGTGGCAAGGCTTCCTCACAGGATGGCGGCCACAGGGCAGTCTATCTCATGTGGACGCTTGGGATTCTAAGCCCAAACATCCAAGCAAACAGGCAGACACTCACAGCCGCTTTACAGCCCTGCCTCAGATGTCACACGGTGTCACCTCCACTGAACACTATTGGTTGAGGCAGCCACTAGCCTGCAGAGATTCTGGGGCTAGGGATGCAGACCCCACCTCTGGGTCAGAGGAATAGCATGGGATTTTGGGAGACAGTGTTTTGTTTTGTTTTATTGGAGTATAGTGGCTTTACAATGCTGTGTTAGTTTCTGCTGTACTGTGTACCTATATCCCCTCCCTCTTGGACCTCCCTCCCCCCAGCCCATCACACCCCTCTAGGTCGTCACAGAGCACCGAGATGAGCTCTCTATGCTATACCACAGGTTCCCACTAGCTAGCTATTTTACACATGGTAGTGTTTGTATGTCAAACCTAATTTTCCAGTTCGTCCCACCCTCCTCTTCCCCTCCCGTGTCCACATGCCTGTTCTCTGTGTCTGCGTTTCTATTCCTGCCCTGCAGATTGGTTCATCTGTACCATATTTCCAGATTCTACATGTATGCGTTAATATACGATATATGTTTTTCTCTTTCTGACTTACTTCACTCTGTATTATAGACTCTAGGTCCATCCACATTTCTACAAATGACTCAGTTTCATTTCTTTTCATGGTTCAGTAATATTCCGTTATATATATGTACCACATCTTCTTTATCCATTCTTCTGTTGATTGACACTTTTAAAATTACCACATTCTCATTTACAGAAACACTTCAACACATTTTGTTGGCCATGGAAAGTCTCTTAACATAAACAAGTATCATCCACAACCAGATCACTGAAGGCATAATTATGGAGCCTCTGCTCTTTGCCAACCCTGTATAAAAACCTCCTATGCAGCAAGTCTACTTAACTGTAGTATTTTCAAATTAGACTATGAAAAACAAACCTTAGAGTAGGTAGAAGAGATCGGAATTTAGGGCCATTTAGTTTAACCTTCCATGTAATACAAAAATCCTGTCTACACCACCCTCCCTGTTCTCAACTAGATTTCCATTGAATCCTTCTGTCACAGGAAGCTTACTCGTTTATGAGGAAAACTGTTCTACACAACTCTAAATACTATAATTGTTTTCACTACAATGAGTAAAAAGATGTGTTTTCATTTTAATCTTTGGTCCTAATTTTGCCTATTATAGCAATGCAAATATAGTCCTCACCTATGTGACTGGTTCTTTTTAAACAGCTGGAGAAAGCTAATATATTTCCTGTGAGTTTTCTTTTCTCCAAGCTAACTGTCTTCAGAGCTTCAAACTTTCAGTTAAATATCTGAATTTCAGGACATATATGTTCCTAATCGTCTTCCACTGAGTGCTTTCTGCTTTGTCCATGTTCTTTTTAAAATGCAGTTCCAGGGGCTTACCTGGTGGCGCAGTGGTTAAGAATCCACCTGCCAATGCAGGGGACACTGGTTTGAGCCCGGGTCTGGGAAGATCCCACATGCCGTGGAGCAACTAAGCCTGTGTGCCGCAACTACTGAGCCTGCACTCTAGAGCCCGCAAGCCACAACTACTGAGCCTGCATGCCACAACTGCTGAAGCTCCCCTGCCTAGAGCCCGTGCTCCACAACAAGAGAGGCCACTGCTCGCCGCAACTAGAGGAAGTCCGCTTGCAACAGCGAAGACCCAGTGCAGCCAAAAATAAATAAATATAAATAAATTTAATTTTAAAAAATGCAGTTCCAAAACTAAGCGCTACATCCACACTTGAGTTGATTTGGAAGAAATCAGCTACAGCTGAAAATTACCTCCTTTGATCTGGACAATATATTTCTATTAATACAACCCAATATTGCATTTGCTATTTAATTTAGCACATCTTACAACTGGCTTAGGACTACTCATGCCAGAGAGCCTTGCCTAGTGATTGCTTGTGAGGACCCAGAGTCAGAAAGCTTGGTTTCACATCTTAGAGCCATCGTTTCTACTTATATGACCTTTGACTAAACAGTCTGCCCCTCAGTTTCCTCAGCTGTAAAATGAGGATGGTGATAGTACGGCTGTGACACTGCATATAAAGTACTTAGTGCTGCACTTGGAACAAAATCTATAGTCAGTAGATATCAGCTAGTCAACTAAATCCAATTTATGTAAATTACTGTTAAATCAGCCCTCACTCCTCCCAGAACACCTGTCCTTGTGCAATGTTTTGAATATAAAGTGCATACCTTCAAATTACCCGTGCATATTCCATTGTGTTAGCTTGGAGATCAAACCTACTGGTATGTGTTTTATTCTTATTCTGTGTTTTGCTGTCTCAGGCATTTCCCCTGTTTTGTATCATCTGCTGAGTTCTTTGCTGTGCCTTCTCTGTCTTTGTCAAAGCCACTGATAATGGAACACAGGCCAAAGAACCAAGCCGCTGGAAACCCTTTCTTTCTTTCTACCTCCCTGTCAGCCCCACGCTCCTCCTTACCCTCTGAGTGACCCTCCTCGAGTGTCCTTTACAACTACCAATACTCTCACCCCACGGCCTGGCCTCAGACCTGCATTATTCCTTCCAGTTTTGAATCCCTGAGGCTCTGAACAGTCCTTGTCCATTGCAGGCACTCAGAAAACAACCAAGCCAGCATTGCAAAGTGCTACGGGAAGACAAAGGAGGCATCTATTGATATGACCTTCAGCAATCAGGGAGGACTTCTTGGTGGTGGTGATGTTAGAGCTGGGCCTGGGAATCAGGAGTGTTATTCCTGGTGTTGGTGGTGTTTATATAGACAACAGCACAGTAACTTCAGACCCACAGGGAAAGCCTTGTGCTGGGGGTCTGAGGGTAAACGTTTGTTGCTTATAATCAGAAAATTTAGCCTTAGGTCATTAGCGGATAAGAAGGGAGTGCATGCGTGTGTGTGTGTGTGTGTGTACGCGTGTGTGTGTGAAAAGAACGAGGGAGAGAGCGGGTGGGAGATGAGGCTGGAAAAGCAGAACTCAGTTCTTCATAGCTTTAAGAGCCTTTTGCTAAAGAGCTGGCCTTCATCCTGCGGGCAGCATGGCACAGCGGAAGGTTTACTAAAATACGGCTGCGAAATAATTAGATTTTTGTTTTAGAAAGATAACTGCAGACAGAAGTGGATAGAAGACTGAACCGGGGTGGCCGCAGAGGGAGAGGAGATAATGGAATTGACTGATAAGAGTTTTAAAGGTGGTATCAATAGGACGTGGTGGCTGATGGAAGTAGGATGGGGGAGAGGCGTGGGCAGAGAGGAATGCCGGCTCGCTCCCGGGCATCCGGCTTGATTAGACGGGCTGGATGAAGAGACCGCTGAGGCAGCGGACGGCGCTGGACAGACAAGGTGCGCAATCCTGTTGCTTTGTGAGTCTGCGTCAGCAAAGGCAGACGGGAGTTTTTTATGATCCGTCGTGTCATCTATCCGTGGATTCCTAGTGGCCAGCACGGGCCTCACGAGCCTTGAGGGCAGCGTCTGGAAGCCGTACAGCTTCCCTGCCTTGCTAACTCGCGGCAGCAAAGTCTGTACTTATCCAGATGCCTTCACCGGTGACAACAGCTTCGGGGAGGGGGTGGCGTCTTCCTTCAGGATTTTAAGAAGAGAATAGATGAAGGAGTTGAAAATAGCAGACCTCACACTAGGGAATTAGAACTAAATACGCTTACGTTCAACCCAATGATGGGGAACCTCTAAATAACCACATCCAAGTCTAGACGTTTTTCATTATGAAACTGGTGAAAGTCTTCAGTCAGATGGGACGCAGGTAATTCTTTCTTTTCCTCCAGGTGCTACAGGTCCTATTCTTTATTCCGTGCTGCTTTTTTGCCACACCAGAAAGTGCTCGCCACCCGTGAATTCACCAGTAATAGCTCAGATTTTAGTCAGAACAAAGCCATAATTGCATTCAGAGGTTCTTTATGTCAAATGCCTTACACTAAATATATGCTTTCAGTTGTTATTCCTGGTACTGCTTCCTGTCCCACATGACTGGTCCGCTCTCCCCACCCTTCCGTCTTGACTATTTGCTCTTTAGTTTGCCCTTGTGAGCTTGGTATTCATTTCCAAGGGGAGGAAGAAAGAGCTAAGGAATACTGAATAGAGAATCAAGAAAGCATTCCTTCCTTTTTCCACGGACAGAACTGGCCTGACATTTACACATTGTAATGCTGCCTGCGTGATTGTATTAAAACGTCCATCACCGGATGAATGGATAAAGAAGATGTGGCACATATATACAATGGAATATTACTCGGCCATAGAAAGAAATGAAATTGAGTTATTTGTAGTGAGGTGGATGGACCTGGAGTCTGTCATACAGAGTGAAGTAAGTCAGAAAGGGAAAAACAAATACCGTATGCTAACACATATATATGGAATCTACGGAAAAAAATAAAGATCACGAAGAACCTAGGGTTAAGACGGGAATGGAGACGCAGACCTACTAGAGCAGGGACTTGAGGCCACGGGGAGGGGGAGGGCTGGGCTGTGACAAAGTGAGAGAGTGGCATGGACATATATACACTATCAAATGTAAAATAGATAGCTAGTGGGAAGTAGCCTCATAGCACAGGGAGATCAGCTCGGTGCTCTGTGACCACCTAGAGGGGTGGGATAGGGAGGGAGGGAGGGAGACGCAAGAGGGAGGGGATACGGGCACATGTGTATATGTATAACTGATTCACTTTGTTATAAAGCAGAAACTGACACACCATTGTAAAGCAATTATACTCCAATAAAGATGTTAAAAAAAACAACAACAAAAAACGTTTTACTGTCTCTTGGACGTGTGGGGTTTCACTATCTTTTTGGCTACCCTTGAATTGTTGTAGTTAAAGGCAAGAATGCACGTGAGATCTCCTGATGAGGAGACTGTATAGGCACCAGAGGGAGGCGTGAGGGGGTCCTGATAAACAACAACACACACAGAAGAAGGAGTGCGCGGCGTTCTACCCTGGTACATGGGGATCATCAGTTCCACTCCTTCTTTTTCTCTAAAATGCTCATAAGCCATTCATTTAATCACCCGTTCCAGAATTCTGCTGGAGACCGATGCTAAGCTCACTGATGTATAGTTTCTGGAATTCCTGGGACGCTTGCCCATCTCGCCGGGCACATCTCCCAGGCTCTGTTATCCCGCAGTGAACACGCTCAGAGGCTCCGAGTTCAGCGTTTCTCTGCACCATTCACTGTTCCCCGAGGCTTGTGCCCCTGTAGAGGGCTTGGTGCTCTATCACCATCTTCTTGCCTCTCTTACAAAATCTAAAATTGAATTTTCCTATTAATCTTAGAAGCTATCTTTTAACTCTATGCTATGAAACAGAAGATGTTGGGGGAGAATGAGAAGATCTTAAACCTTATGGAAAACAAATAAAAAACATGGAATGCAAAAGTTATTCGATTTACCTATATTAAATTTAGTACTCCGGAGTTGATTAATTTTAGAGAATGGAGTCCTTCTTTGCATCTATTGTACTTAATGTTCTTTTGGAACATTATTCTGTTAAACTATCAGTTTCTGATCACCCTTCCTCACCCTTAAAGTCTCACCCGAATTTTACATCTGCTATAATTTCTTCTCAGGTCACAACCTTAAGCTCGTTAGGACCAGGTCTAAATGCATATACTCAAAGCCCATCAAAACAATGCTTAAGCTGTCTGGACATTTCTCTTCCAGACAAGTGAAAGAAGTCCAGTTTCAGCAAGAGCTCTTATGGGGGCTCAGGTTGTCAGGGACCCAAGTGCCTCCTCCCTTGCTTTTCCTTTTATACTTAGTATTTGTTTTCACAGCTCATGATGTGTCACCGGCTACTGACAGCCTTCACATTTGCATTTCAGCCAGCCGGAAGGAGCCAGGAAGGGCAAACCTTTTCTTTCAATGAGACTTTCTAGAAGCCCCATGTAATACAGTATCTTCTCACATCCCATGGCCACACACGTCTGCAAAGAGGCTGGGGTAACACTGTGACCAATTAAAAATCTAGGCTTTGTTAAAGAAAGAAAAGGAAAAGGAATTTCTGTCAGGCAACCAGCTATCTTTGCCATATTGTTATTCCTGAATTCGCATTATACTTATCAAAAATATCATTTACTGGGCTTCCCTGGTGGCGCAGTGGTTGAGAGTCCACCTGCCGATGCAGGGGACACGGGTTCGTGCCCCGATCTGGGAGGATCCCACATGCCGCGGAGCGGCTGGGCCCGTGGGCCAGGGCCGCTGAGCCTGCGCGTTCCTGTCGCTGAAGTGTGAATAGATTTGGGCCATAGGCAAAGAGTAGCCATCAGACAAGGCTGGTACATATTCTTGTGATGTAGATTGCTAAATTTCCATACATGTTCAAGTTAAATTACATATATATATATATATATATATATATGTAATTTACTGAGGATTAACTTTAAACATCCTTGCCCTCTTGAACTTGAGTGTAATTTTTTTTTTTACAGTCTTATTCTTCTTTCCATAAGACACCCAGCTTTACGACTGCATCTTCGCACATCACACAATGTCTTTGGATGTGTCACTCTCAACTCTTCTCACAGTCCCTCACAGGAGTTAGGGACATTGGGGGTGACGGAGAGTCACTTGATCTTTATACTAAGGTTTTCATGATGGGCTGTCTGCGGTGGGTGAGCTCCTGCTTGGATTTTATAAAAACTGGAGAACAAGCCATTAGAGAAGAGCAACTTTCAATCTCACTTATAGGTTCACCTGTGTCTCCTGGGAACTGTAGAGCATCCCTACGTGGAAACGTGGAAATGTATGCTGGGCGTTTCTCCCCTTGACATAAAGTTGCTGGGTGCAACGCACTGCCTGGCATCCGACTGTTTCCTCCCCGCCCTTCGACTGTTCCGTCTGTGACCCTCTCAGGCCTCCCTTCCCTCTCCCTCCTCACTGTTGTGTTAGAGGTCACAGTTTCCTGGGCTCTCATGTCCCCTGATTCCTCTCTAGGGGCAACATCTACTCTACAGGTTCAAAGACCTCCATGGCCGACTGTTCACACATGTGTTTCTCCAGTGCAAGCCTTTCCTCTGGGTTGTAGACTGAGTCCCCCTCTTCTGTTGATCTAAAATTAATTAAGTCCCCAATTAAACTCATGCTCTCTAGCCCCTCACTTATCCCTCTACCTGATGACCTTCTTCAGGTATCGTCTCTTCAGTGATTGCCACCGCCATCCATCTTGTTGCAGAATCTAGACATCAGGTAGTGTCTTTGCACCTTCCTCTTCCTCCCTACACAATCCCAACCATCCTAAGTTCTGTCGACTTTACTCCCTTAAATCCAGTCACTTCTCTCCATCTTTTCAGCCAGGTGACTCTCACCTTTCACTTACTCTGCCACCTCCTAACGTGTCTTTCCCATCCACCCCCACCCAGCCCATCTCTACATCATGTCCAGAGTAATGTTTTCAAAAGACAGATCAGAACACTATCACTCTCTTGTTTGAAATACTTCAAAGCTTCCCCCGTTTTCTCTTGGGATAAAACAGTTGCATACCATTACCTACCACGCTCCATTTGGTGGAGCCTCAAATGTGCACACGTCCTTCTTTGGACAATTCATTCTCCATCTTACCCTCGACCACAGGGCCTTTGCACATACCAGTCTCTTTACCCCCTGCATCCACTCAGATCACATAGGACAGCTCTTCATCATCACATTGCTGCTCCATCACCACTATTTATGGACATGCTCCCGAAGTTTGCAACCAGGTCAAATCCTCCTCTTCTGTGCTCTCAGGGCACTGTGTCCTAGCACTTCTCTTCTTCATGAAATGTATTTGTTTTAGGAATTCCTGATTAACAGCAGTCTCCACCACAAGACTACAATCTCCACAAGGTCTGGGACCATATTTGTTTTTGCTGTTGGGTCCTCAGTTCTCAGAAGAGCTCCCAGCTCATAGGGCACATTCAATACCTACTTGCTGAATGAATGGATGGCTCTAGTAAATCCTTCATAATGACAAGAACACATCTTTTAGGACTGATGCTCTCACAGTGACACCAAGACATTAGTTGCCTTTCCTACTGTGGTGATATTTGCACATTAATGGTGTAAACGCAACAGTGGTAAAACTTCTGGTGATTTTTAGCACAAATAAAATCAGTGGCACCAAACGTTACTAAAAGTCATTCTGTTGTTCTTCACTGCAAGGCATTCTCAGTAGAAAAACAAAACAAAAATGAATAAAAGCAAAACAGAGCACAAAGCCAATTTCACATAAGAATGGCATTAATGAATCTGTAAAAATTGTGTTACATCTTGACCCTGAGTACGTGTCCTTTTAGTATTGTGTAGGATAGAATACTACCAACCTGTAACTCACTTTGCAGCTGAGTTACAAACTGAATGAGCTACTTGTTTCAGGAAGTGACATGTTTACTTGAAAGAATGAATTATAAAAAAGTACCCCCTTAAGTATTTGGGAGACATTTTCTTAAAACTGAACAAAGAGAACCTGCCACTTCAAGGAAACTGACTGACAGTATTTGTTGCCAATGATAAAATTTTAGTGTTCAAGTGAAAACTAGAATTTTGGAAAACACAGGTCTGCCACCACAAACTTTATAGCTTCCCTACACTTAGAGACTTATTCGATGAGACTGGTGGTGATGTGAATAAATGTGATCTTTTGATAGTACATAAATGAAGTGTTTTAACACTAGGAAGAGCTGCATAACTTGTCCAATATTTTCTAAATGATCAATGTATGATATTACAAAATTGTTCTGAGTACAGGACACATTCAAAGTACAAGACAGACCAATACATTTTAATGTAAGAGAATATGAAAATTTTATAACAATGATTTCAGATTTGACATTGTAACTATTTTTTTGAATTTTTGAATTTTATTTTATTTAATTTTTTATACAGCAGGCTCTTATTAGCTATCTCTTTTATACATATTAGTGTATACATGTCAATCCCAATCTCCCAATTCATTACACCACCCCCCCTGCCACTTTCCTCCCTTGGTGTCCATACGTTTGTTCTCTACATCTGTGTCTCTATTTTTGCCCTGCAAACAGGTTCATCTGAATAATTTTTCTAGATTCCACATATATGCGTTAATGTACGATATTTGTTTTTCTCTTTCTGACTTACTTCACTCTGTATGGCAGTCTCTAGATCCATCCACATTTCTACAAATGACCTTATTTCATTCCGTTTTATGGCTGAGTAATATTCTATTGTATATATGTACCACATCTTCTTTATCCATTCATCTGTCGATGGGCATTTACGTTGCTTCCATGACCTGGCTGTTGTAAATAGTGATGCAATGAACATTGGGGTGCATGTGTCATTTTGAATTAGGGTTTTCTCTTGGTATATGCCAGTAGTGGGATTGCTGGGTCATATGGTAATTCTATTTTTATTTTTTTAAGGAACCTCCATACTGTTCTCCATAGTGGCTGTATCAATTTACATTCCCACCAACAGTGCAAGAGGATACCCTTTTCTCCAAACCCTCTCCAGCAGTTGTTGTTTGTAGATTTTCTGATTATGCCCATTCTAACTGGTGTGAGGTGATACCTCATTGTAGTTTTGATTTGCAAAACAAATGATTAGAGATGTTGACCATTCTTTCATGTGTTTGTCGGCAATCTGTATATCTTCTTTGGAGAAATGTCTATTTAGATCTTCTGCCCATTTTTGGATTGAGTTGTTTGTTTTTTTGATATTGAGCTGCATGAGCTGCTTGTAAATTTTGGAGACTAATCCTTTGTCAGTTGCTTCATTTGCAAATATTTCTCCCATTCTGAGGGTTGTCTTTTCATCTTGTTTATGGTTTCCTTTGCCGTGCAAAAGCTTTGAAGTTTCATTAGGTCCCACTTGTTTATTTTTGTTTTTATTTCCATTTCTCTGGGAAGTGGGTCAAAGAAGATCTTGCTGTGATTTATGTCATAGAGTGTTCTGCGTATATTTTCCTCTAAGAGTTTTTTTAATCCATTTTGAATTTATTTTTGTGTATGGTATTAGGGAGTGTTCTAATTTCATTCTTTTACACGTAGCTGTCTAGCTTTCCCAACACAACTTGTTGAAGAGACTATTTTTTCTCTATTGTACATTCTTGCCTCCTTTGTCATAGATTAGTTGACCATAGGTGCATGGGTTTATCTCCGAGCTTTATATCCTGTTCCATTGATCTATATTTCTGTTTTTGTGCCAGTACCATATTGTCTTGATTCCTGTAGTTTTGTAGTATAGTCTTGCAACTAACTTTTAAGATACTCTTGCTGCTGAATTTTGGTATGGTGTCAAAGAAGACTATCCAGAAGTATCTAAAAAGATTATTTAATGACTTCTTCCCTTTCCAATCACACATCTGTGTGGAACCTGATTTTCTTCATCTACTTCAACCAAAACAACATGTCAGAATACACTGAATGGGTGCGTTGAAGGAGCGCAGAATGGATCTGAGAATCCAGCTCTCTTCTATTCAGCCAGGCATTTAAAAGATCTGCCAAAAGTGTAAAATACTGCTATTCTTCTTATTAAATTTTTGTCGGTTTTGGAAAATAAATTATTCCTAAAATATATGATTTATGCTAACAGGTTATGGATTTATTATTGTTATTTTTAAATAAATAAAAGTTAAAATAAGAAATTTAGATTTCTAATGTGTATAGTTCAGATATTTTAATAAAGAAACTATTTGGGAAATAGTCAAGAATTTTTAAGAGGTTTTGAGCACAAGAAGAATTTGGGAGCCAGTGTGCATGCAGGACCCCTGGGGCTGGCTGTTCACTCTTCACAGCCCTGCAGCCTTGTCCTCCTGCCCCCGAGAGCTCTGCAAAGCATGCCAGCTCTCCTTTGACCATGCACAAAGAAACGGGTACTTTGAGGTCCTTCAGGCATAAGAGGAACTTTGTGATTAAAAAAAAAAACACCTGAAAAAGATTTCTGTACATGGCAGAATCATGACACAAGCTCCATCGCTCTGGCAGCCACAGCTCCGGGGTCTGTATGGCTGCAGGTGGGTCAAACTCCCAGAGGACAGGCGAGCATCAGCTCCAAGGCTAAAGAAAATCAGGAATCGGAACCAGTTTGTCAGAAACGTTTTGTAACCTTAATTGTTTTCTTAAATATCTTTCCCTCTGTAGTAGGTGACACTTGAGAGGTAGGTATCTTGTCAGCATGTTTCCTTCTTGTTTTATGTTTTGCAATACTTGGGTGATGTTGAGGAGGAGTGGGGTGTGCTGCTATGGGAAGTTTTCGTTCTGCAGTAAGTTGTGCAGCCAGTATTTTGAGTTTTTAATGAACATATTTTATTTTCTTTTGGAAATTGGAGAATTCAGTTGGGGGCTACACTGATACTAAAATGGTGGTGAAACCATCTCTATGACGTGGATGGAACCAGAGACTGTCATACAGAGTGAAGTAAGTCAGAAAGAGAAAAACAAGTGTTGTATATTAACACATATATGTAGAATCTGAAAAAAATTTGTATAGATGATCTTATTTACAAAGCAGACATAGAGACACAGACGTAGAGAAAAAATGTATGGACACCAAGGGGGAAAGGGGGTGTGGGATGAATTGGGAGATGGGGACTGACATATATTATTATGATACTATTGATACTATGTATAAATGGATAACTAATGAGAACCTACTGTACAGCACAGGGGACTCTACTCAGTGCTCTGTGGTGACCTAAATGGGAAGGAAATCCAAGGAGGAGGGGATATATGTATACATAGAGCTGATACACTTTGCTGTACAGTAGAAACTAACACAACATTGTAAAGCAAGTATACTCCAATAAAAATTTAAAAAAAATAGAAATCACACACACAAAAAAGAAACTCTAACTTCAACCATTTGATTGGAAGCAATTTTCCAAAAGAAGACAAGTCTGTGATGGGCACATCTTCCTCAATGTTTTGCTGGAGACCTAAATTGCTTTGTGACAGTGATTATCTACTTATGTACTTAGTGCTGTCGGCAGAGACTTTATAGGCTGACGTTATATCTGAACACAAGCCTTGCTCTAAGTAATCTTAACAATTTAAATAATTCAAATACCTGTCTTTACATAAAAGAAAAACTTGGAACATACTTTTTGGTAAATAAATTCTATTCTCTGAAAATCTTTGGAAGTGTTCCAGAAAGACTTAGACTGCAGGTAGGAGAAATATTGACGTTATTTCAATAACTTTTATTATTATGTGGTTAGATAACATTTTTAAAGGTCATCACTAGCTCTCATTGTGGGACAGTAATTAGCTGAAGGGAATTCTCTGCACTACTTGAGCAGTTCAAGGTCCAATAAGCCTACCTATGGATGTAATTTCAAATAAACATTGGCAGATTTTTTCTTTTTGTACAATGTTCTTTTTCTAAAAAAATAAGAGATCCTTGTGTTGCTTTTGGAAATAATAAATCAAATTCTGAGGTCAACAAAACAGAGATGATTGCTGCATAGTTTGCAAATGTTCCATTGTGCGTGGGGAACCTGGGGTCAGTCACTGCTCTGGAGAAGCTTTTCTAGAATGTTCCCAGACTTGGTATGGTGCACAAGGTGAGATTCGGGGTCAGGGAAGATTTGACGATGGCTGCTGTGACCCTTTGAGCCTTAGAGCTCTCCAGAGGAGAAGCAGTCACGCGCGGCTCAGCTCACCAGGAACCGACTAGGTGAAAACAGTCACTTAAATGAACACCATCACTTTACGTTAGAAGAATTGATTTGAGAAGACAGATTCAGCTTGTAATCAAATGCAGAACAGACCTTCTGGAGATAAGGCAGAGGAAATAAAGGAGCACACCTCACAAGGGTCTGTTCTTCCTGTCACCAAGCAGTATTGGTGAGTTGTGGCTTTCTGTCACTTCCAATCCCTCCTCACCAATGTCTCCAAGTACCCTTTCAGCTTTGCTGATCACATCAGGAAATGAGTTGGCTACCTGATAATCTACTTTTTGATAACTTAGTTCTTAACTGCATTTGTTATCCTAGTCAGAAAAGAAAAAGATTTCTTTATTCTCAGAAAAAGGAGTAAATCCTTGCTGCTACTGGGTATTTACACTAGGCCAGGTCAGTCTTACCATATATTTCAATGGCCTCTTCCTCGCTTCAAAGAAAGAAGGCATTTTCATATCACATCTCCTGTAAGATTATGTAACCAGATTATGTTACAAAAACAGCAATGGACTCAGTGCTGTCTCCCGTAATGTGATAGTGTGTGATGATGATCATGAAGTGCTAACTTTCTTCTCTTTTCTTTCATTAGAGTTTAGGAGCATTCATAGTTTCACTTTCATTAAAAACAAAAATTTAGTAAAAGAAAAAAAGCTATAAATTTTCAAAGGCTTTGTCAAATTGTAAATGAGGCATGTACTATGAACTTCTCCCCTGAGACAGAAGCAAGGGACACTTTTATATTACTTATAAACCATGTGTTGGTAATGAGATGGCATTCCATGGGGAAGATTTATATTTCAGAAACTTCTGCCATGGAATAAAAAATCACATGGCCTCTTTAATGACATTCATTTCCTCAATATGATCTTTATGTATTTTGATATATGAATTTTTTGGGTCAAAATCCTTCATCGGAATTATAGACTCTTCAAGTGAGAGTAGATTCAACATACCCTGCCTCGGGTAGTAAAGTGATTATTAGATGTAATTTGCTGTCCCACTTTCTACATAACTAGAAAGCAATTATGTCCATGTATCCATGACCCCTCCTGTTTTCCTATTCTTCTTCTTTTTCTCCTCTGCCACATTTTTTCCTGTCCAGCAGATTCATCTCCTACACATAAGTAACCAGAACATTTGTTCCTTTGGGCCACAGGGAGTAGTAGTGTTTGCTTTTGTAACCAGTCAATAGTTGAGGCTGAATGAACTCTTGAAGGTAAAAAATCTTATTCTTAACCTTGATCAGTACTTTAGCAAAATAGAAGAATGGACTTCAAACAGATGACAAACAGCATTAGTTTCTCTAGATACAATATTTCTGTGGTGCCATAAATATGTTTCCCCAGTGAGTTTATACCATTTACTGGAGAACCTCTTTTCTCTAGATACATAGGTAAAATATCTGTATTGGAAAAGCACTTAAGAAGCTTTATTCCTTGCTCATAGCAACATCTGGCCAACAGCTGGAAGTTCCCTGGACACCAGTCTTGACAAAGGACCCCACAGCTGAAAATCCGGGTCAGTATCTCGCGTTCGTTTTCTTTTCCCGAAGTGCTTTCTACATATGCCTTTTCTCTTTCTCTCAACTCAGCTATCAGTTCTCATCCTGAGTGCCTCTCCCTGTCTTCCTACCTTCTTCTGCTTCCCTTTCTTTTTCCCCCTCCTCATCCACCATCCCCTAAAAATAATGGTCATGGTTGTAATCGTGTGTTGCTGGAAAACACAGGTCACGATGCAAAGTGGCAAATCGATATTCATTCTCTAATTTACATTTTTGAAGCCTTCTGGAAAAGGCTTTTTATACATTTTTGAACAGCAGAAAGACTTGGATATACAAAAATTTGAAACACCTGGGCTTGTATAACTTGCGACTTAGGAGAAAAGGAGTCATTTCTAAGTGACCTATATTCCTGCATTTGTGGCTGTGAACAGGAAGTAGAATAGTTTGTTTAACCTCTTTCACCCTGAACATAGCAAGTATTTTCAGGGCAGCCCTCATCTGACTATACAATTCTGCAAGATGTTGATGTGCAGCTAGGCAGATGCCTGTGAATGCCTACAGGCTTTTCTTGGATGCCTAGTTAAAGGAAGCAAGATGATTTCTTTTAATGATGAAATAATTTTTAGACAATTTTCTCTTTGAGTGTCAAATGATAAATTCTGAAAAAACACCTACCATGCTAGAATTATAACATTGGAAGTTAATTACACTAATTCAAATGGGGTTAGGAAGGTCTCTGCACAGCTGCAGTGAAGTGAAGCATTAGAAATTACAGACAAGGTCTAGCGTCTTACTATGTAAACACACGGTTGTCACGATGCTGATGTCAACAGGAAGATGTGCTCTGCCACATCCCAGAAAACGTGTAGGGGAAACACTGGGGCAGAGGGTCTCTGCTTGGGCTCCTGAGAAACCTGGATGCCATGTGCTTACTAACATTTTCTTGGCTGCTCCAAAATAGCGCTTACACAATTGCCTTTAAAAATAAATATACCAAACAACCTCTGGATGTGCTGGTCTTTTGATACCATCATAAAAAATATTTTAAAAAACCCCACAACCCTGCTTACAATTCAAGTACTTTTAAGATTCTAATACAATTTTTTTCATCAGATAAGTGATCTGCTCAGTCAAAGGAGCTGTGCTGAGGACAAATGCCTGGGGCCTGTTCAGTAGGTCACCGGATAGATTTTTGTGAAGTTGTCTGTAATTTGCTGCCGAACTTGGCAGGGACAGAGGTGCTTGTGGACTCTTCCTCCAGGCCTTTCCATGGCAAGAAGAGAGAACCTGGCTGAGGCTGCTGCTTCACCCCAGGCATGGGCGGACTACGTCAGCCAGCCCCGGACAGTTTCATAGGCACCTAGCAGATGGGCTTCCCAGCAGATGAGAACACAGATTGGTGAAACTGGGGGACCATGATAGGGATGGGAGAGCCTCAATTCAAAGCACAAAAAGTATGTGCGTTATACTTCGACCAGGCTCCATGAAGAAAAGTAGGTCCAGTTCTCACCTCTATGATAAATGCCCGAGAATGAAATTGTGCAAAGAAAGGGCTTTGTCCAAGATGTCCCACGGATTGGGCCGTTTGATATGGCTGATCTGTCTGCAAGTTGGGTCTAAGGAATTCGGAAAAGAAAAGGAAAAGGAAAGGTATCCCAAAGCTGGCTGTACTCCAAGATCCTGAAACAAGAATAAAGAAAAGTCCTCCTTACAATGGCCACGTGGTGGAGGCCATTTGCTCAGAGTGATCTGTGGGGACATCTCTCTTTTTCAGGGAAGTCCGTCCGCTGACGTGATGAGATGGCTGGACCCCGGGATGAAGATGCCTTGCCAGGAGTTCACTTGGTTCTTTATTCTGCTTTCCTGATCCTTGGGTCACTGGGGAGGTTAGGCGGCCAAAGAAGGGCCAACCAGTGGCTTCTGGTGCTGTCTCCCTCTCCTCCTGTGAAGGGGAGGGTCAGCAAGGAACAGCCACGTGGAATCCATGGACTATCCCCATCTCCCATCTCCTCAGGCTCAGATGTGAGATTCCCTGGGCATGTTCCCATGAAAGGCATCGGGTGGTCAGTGCTCTCTCTCTCTCTCTCTCTGTATATATATGAACATGGCATGCTTTAGTAACCTGATAATATTCTCTAAGCAAAACGTACTTTGAGGTAAGCCCTGGGATCTCATTTTGTCATGTGATCTTGTGTTGAACCAAACTCAGTCATGTGCTCCGGGGAAGCTCTTGGCAGCTCTCCATCAGCATCCTTCTGTATGGAAGGGGAGTGGTCTTCTGGATACCCATGTCTCTCTGCTTGATTCTGCAGATCTGTCCTTCATTCATCCCAAGTACTTGCCAGTGAGTTTACCCTTCAACTTTCTACCCCCTGAGCACTATTCAGTTTTCAGCAGAATAATTGGGAGCTTAGATTCTGGGGCCAAACTGTGAGGATGGTCCTGGCTCTGCCTTGTGTCATGTTGGAGGACTTATGCATCCCAGTGCCTTTATTTGTAAAATGGAAATAATGATAGAAATTGCCTCCTAGGCTTATTTTGTGGATTAAATTAATATTTATACATAAAGTATTCACAAGCACGCAGAAAGAGCTTAAGATTATTACCAAAACCTCTGTTTTGGAAAGTCATCTTCATGGGTGATTTCTTGAAATAGAATGATGTTCTCCTCTTTTTGGATTCAGCCAGATCTTGGAGGAGCTTTGTATTTGTAGCACAATGTTTTGACTGTGAAAAACTGGTTTTGGTGATTGTACTTGGGTGTTAAGTATTTATTTGTATTAGGATTCCCTAAAGAAAGAGAACCAATAGGGTGTGTGTGTGTGTGTGTGTGTGTGTATAAATATTTTACAGAGAGAGATTTATTTTAAGAAATTGATTCATGTGATCACGGGGGTTAGTGAGTCTGAATCTGCAGGGCAGAGCAGCAACTACAGACCCGTGGAAGCGTTGATGCTACAGCTCTAATCTGAAGGCCATCTGGGGAAAGAACTTCCTCTCCCTTGGGGAGTCTCTTAAGGCCTTCCACTGATTTCCTAAGGCCTACCCATATTATGGAGGGTAATCTACTTTACTCAAAGTCTTACTGATTTGAATTTTAATCTCTTCCCAAAAAATACATTCACCATGATATATAGACTGGTGTTTGACCAAATACTGTGGTCTAGTCAAGTTGGGACCTAAATTAAACATCATATTACCCTTCAAGGAGAGACATACGTCAGAGAAAGACAAAAACCATAAGATATCACTTATATGTGGAATCTAAAAAATACAACAAACTAGTGAGTATAACAAAAAAGAAGCAGACTCACAGATATAGAGAACAAACTAGTGGTTACCAGTGGGGAGAGGGGAAGGGGAGAGACAACACTGGGATGGGGAAGTGGGAGGTACAAACTACTGGGTGTAAGACAGGCTACAAGGTTGTGTTGTATACAACACGGGGAATAGAGCCAATATTTTTTAATAACCGTAAATGAGGTGCAACCTTTAAAACAAAAAATAATCAGAAATATTTTTATGATCTCCTATATGTGGTATATTAAAAATAGAACAGGCTTTGTGTAAAAAAAGAGAGAGAGAGAGACATGAGAATTATCTCTGTAAAGCTCAGGGATTTGAGGAGGCTACGGGTATGGAATTCACCATGTAATGCAGCATGAGGGCTCATGAGAAGCACCTCTTGGCCTTTTGTGTCTACACAGGAGATGTTGTTGGCTTTATCTTAGGGTCTTAGGGACACTGTGAACTACATAACTAATTGCAGTTTATATATACATATATATACATATAAGATTCCATGCTGCACTGTGCGGCTGGCTTGTGGGATCTTGGTTCCCCAACTAGGGATTGAACCCACACCCTCAGCAGTGAAAGCACAGGGTCCTAACCACTGGACCACCAGGGAATTTCCTACAGGTTCTATATTTGCACTGGTTGCTAGGAAGCTCAGAGCCATCACTTGGTGCAGCTTCAGAGAAGAGTCTAGAACCTTGAGGCACACATTTTAGGTGTTAAGGTAGCCTCTATGTCACCTTGATTGTCCTTCCTCATGTTTTTTACCTGTGTATCAGTGTCTTTTCCTAGAACATAAGTCCATTAAATTATTGTAATTCTCTTTGTTGGTCTGTCTGTTCCCAAAGATACTAAGTCACTTGAAAACGAGGACCATGCTTTCTTCACTGTTGAATCACCACCTCCTACCACAGTATCTAAATATTTGTTGAATAAACATATTAATGTATATAGTTTTTATAAATCACCTCAAGTTCACTTCAGAATAAAGCACAACTGAATTACTAAATAAAATTACCTTCCAGTCTACATATAAAATTCTCTATGCATTTTAGAAATGCAATTCTAGATTTGAGAGAGAGAAAAAGAGAGAGATACTAGATGATGTTAGGCATTCATCTGAAAAGTTGACACAACCCCCGAGCTGATTAAACAAAAGAACAGGAATTGAAACGCTGACTTTCACTTCTAATCTTTCTGACTCTCCTCTTTAGTTGAAAATTGTTTATTAAAAGCAAGCTGGCTCCTCTTCCTGGAGTTTAGTATTTTTGGTGAGGAAGAAGCTGTAATCAAACACTTCTCAAGAGGCTCCGAGGTCAAGAGGCTCCGAGGTCTCTGAAATCGCTGGTTGCTTCCAGAAGAATCGTTTTCATGATGAATTGCTGTCTTTTGTAGGGGTGAGAAGTGGTTGATGCTTCGAGGGGACTGAACTCTAGTGGATTAAGCTCGCAGATGTCTTAACAGTTTAGTTGGTTTTTAGGTGTCAGTGGATGAATTTACCTGTGACCAGGAAGATCTTAACACCCCCCTCACTTGACCAAACTTCAGACAGGGTTCTCCTCGACTCTAGGCCCCTGACCTGCCTCTTCTTGGAGCTTTTACTTTAGAGAACTTGGAATCGTAAGTTCTCTATCTGCCTCTGTGAGATGTAGGTCTTTTTAAAAGCTTCTTGCAGGTTTTACAGTACAGGAATGTCTTTCTCAAGCACCCGGACCAAGTCTTTGAAATGTGATCTTCAAAGAAGGAAGGGCAGGAGCCTAACTTCAGCAGAAGCCTTGCTTCAAGTGGAAAGTTACCTCCTCATAAAGAGAGGGGCAACTCTGCATTTCTTTTGGGTAAGACCAGACAGCAATCTGCACCCACATCCCAGCTCTATCTGAATTACAAACCAAAGTGCCATCTTTTACATTTTAGAAAGATCAGTATTTCTGAACCAGCATACTGTGTGGTGTAAAGATACAAGGAGTCCAAATGAAGACATGATTGGTGAGCTCAGAATTAAAGAAAATTAGGTGTTCCCACCTAGCTTGGAATATTTACCACTTTCACTTTGGAATACTTTTTGTTTAAAGAGTCATGACTATTGTCTAATATGAGAAAAATCTTTTCTTTAATCACTGCTGGCTGAACATGGACAGTTATTTATTTATTTTTTAATTGGACGAAAATTGATTTCCAATGTTGTGTTAGTTTCTGCCATACAATAAAGTGAATCAGCTACATGTATACCTATATCCCCTCCCTCTTGGACCTCCCTCCCTCTTCTCCCCCCATCTAGGTCATCACAGAGCACTGAGCTGATCTCCCTGTGCTGTACAGCAGGTTCCCACTAGCTAGCTATTTTACACATGGTAGTGTATATATGTCAAACCTAATCTCCCAATTTGTCCCACCCTCCCTTTCCCTGCTGTGTCCACATGTCCATTCTCTACATCTACGTCTCTATTCCTGCCCTACAAATAGGTTCATCTGTACCATTTTTTACATTTTAGAAAGATCAGTATTTCCGAACCAGCATACTCTGTGGTGTAAAGATACAAGGAGTCCAAATGAAGACATGATTGGTGAGCTCAGAATTAAAGAAAATTAGGTGTTCCCACCTAGCTTGGAATATTTACCACTTTCACTTTGGAATACTTTTTGTTTAAAGAGTCATGACTATTGTCTAATATGAGAAAAATCTTTTCTTTAATCACTGCTGGCTGAACATGGACAGTTATTTATTTATTTTTTAATTGGACGAAAATTGCTTTCCAATGTTGTGTTAGTTTCTGCCATACAATAAAGTGAATCAGCTACATGTATACCTATATCCCCTCCCTCTTGGACCTCCCTCCCTCTTCTCCCCCCATCTAAGTCATCACAGAGCACTGAGCTGATCTCCCTGTGCTGTACAGCAGGTTCCCACTAGCTAGCTATTTTACACATGGTAGTGTATATATGTCAAACCTAATCTCCCAATTTGTCCCACCCTCCCTTTCCCTGCTGTGTCCACATGTCCATTCTCTACATCTACGTCTCTATTCCTGCCCTACAAATAGGTTCATCTGTACCATTTTCTAGATTCCACATATATACATTAATATACAATATTTGTTTTTCTCTTTCTGGCTTACATCATTCTCTATGACAGACACTAGGTCCATCCACATCTCTACAAATGACCCAATTTCATTCCTTTTTATGGCTGAGTAATATTCCATTGTATATATGTACCACATCTTCTTCATCCATTCATCAGTCATTGGACATTTATGTTGTTTCCATGTCCTGGCTACTGTAAATAGTGCTGCAATGAACATGGGGTGCATGTGTCCTTTTGAGTTATGGTTTTCTCAGGGTATATGCCCAGTAGTGGGATTGCTGGGTCATACTGTAGTTCTATTTTTAGTTTTTTAAGGAACCTCCATACTATTCTCCATAGTGGCTGTATCAACTTACATTTCCACCAACAGTGCAAAAGGGTTCCCTTTTCTCCACACCCTCTCCAGCATTTAATGTTTGTAGATTTTTTTTAACATCTTTATTGGAGTATTAGTTAGTTTTCTGTTAGTTTCTGCTGTATAACAAAGTGAATCAGCTATACATATACATATATCCCCATATCTCCTCCCTCTTGCTTCTCCCTCCTTATCCCACCCCTCTAGGTGGTCATAAAGCACCAAGCTGATCTCCCTGTGCTATGCAGCTGCTTCCCACTAGCTATCTATTCTACACTTGGTAGTGTATATATGTCCATGCCACTCTCTCACTTTGTTCCATCTTACCCTTCCCCCTCTCCCTGTCCTCAAGTCCATTCTCTACATCTGCATCTTTATTCCTGTCCTGCCCCTAGGTTCTTTAGAACCTTTTTTTTTTTTTAATGTTCCATATAGGTATTTGTTTTTCTCCTTCTGACTTACTTCACTCTGTATGACAGACTCCAGGTCTATCCACCTCATTACAAATAACTCAGTTTCATTTCTTTTTATGGCTGAGTAGTATTCCATTGTATATATGTGCCACATCTTCTTTATCCATTCATCTGTTGATGGTCACTTGGGTTGCTTCCATGTCCTGGCTATTGTAAATAGAGCTGCAATGAACATTGTGGTACATGACTCTTTTTGAATTATGGTTTTCTCAGGGTATATGCCCAGTAGTGGGATTTCTGGGTCGTATGGTACTCCTATTTTTAGCTTCTTAAGGAACCTCCATACTGTTCTCCATAGTGGCTGTATCAATTTACATTCCCACCAGCAGTGCAAGAGTGTTCCCTTTTCTCCACACCCTTTCCAGCATTTATTGTTTATAGATTTTTTGATGATGGCCATTCTGACTGGTGTAAGGTGATACCTCATTGTAGTTTTGATTTTCATTTCTCTAATAGTGATGTTGAGCACCTTTTCATGTGCTCTTGGCCATCTGTATGTCTTCTTTGGTGAAATGTCTCTTTAGGTCTTCCACCCATTTTTTAATTGGGTTTTTTGGGTTTTTTGATATTGAGCTGCATGAGCTGCTTGTAAATTTTGGAGATTAATCCTTTGTCTGTTGCTTCATTTGCAAATATTTTCTCCCATTCTGAGGGTTGTCTTTTCATCTTGTTTATGGTTTTTTTGCTGTGCAGAAGATTTTAAGTTTAATTAGGTCCAATTTGTTTATTTTTATTTCTATTTCTCTAGGAGGTGTGTCAAAAAAGATCTTGCTCTGGTTTATGTGAAACAGTGTTTTTCCTATGTTTTCCTCTAAAAGTTTTATAGTGTCCTGTCTTACATTTAGGTCTTTGATCAATTTGGAGTTTATTTTTTGTGTATGGTGTAAGGTAGTGTTCTAATTTCATTCTTTTACATGTAACTGTCTGTTTTCCACTTATTGAAGAGGCTGTCTTTTCTCCATTGCATGTTCTTGCCTCCTTTGTCATAGATTAGGTGACCATATGTGCATGGGTTTATCTCTGGGCTTTCTATCCTGTTCCATTGCTGTATATTTCTGTGTTTGTGCCAGTACCATACTGTCTTGATTACTGTAGCTTTGTAGTATAGTTTGAAGTTGGGTAGCCTGATTCCTCCAGCTATGTTTTTCTTTCTCAAGATTGCTCTGGCTATTCAGGGTCTTTTGTGTTTCCACACAAATTGTAAAATTTTTTGTTCTAATTCTGTGAAGAATGTCATTGGTAATTTGATAGGGATTGCATTAAATCTGTAGATTGTTTTGTGTAGTATAGTCATTCTCACAGTATTGATTCTTCCAATCCAAGAACATGGTATATTTCTCCATCTGTTTATGTCATTCACCTTTGATTTCTTTCATCAGTGTTTTATAGTTTTTTAAGTACAAATCTTTTGCCTCCTTAGGTAGGTTTATTCCTAGGTATTTTATTCTTTTTGTTGCGATGGTAAATGGGATTGTTTCCTTGATTTCTCTTTCTGATTTTTTGTTGTTAGTGTATAGGAATGCCAGAGATTTCTGTGCATTAATTTTGTATCCTGCAACCTTACCAAATTCATTGATTAGTTCTAGTAGTTTTCTGGTGACATCTTTAGGATTTTCTATGTATAGTATCATGTCATCTGCAAAACAGAAAGAGCCATGACTATTGTCTAACATGAGAAAAATTGTTTCTTTGATCACTGCTGGCTGCATTTGGACTATTCTTTTTTTTTTTTTTTTTGTGGTACACGGGCCTCTAACTGTTGTGGCCTTTCCAGTTGCGGGGCCCAGGC
>NC_041223.1:80074531-80176629 GCF_002837175.3 Physeter macrocephalus | reverse complement strand
TTTTTTTTTTTTTTTTGTGGTACACGGGCCTCTAACTGTTGTGGCCTCTCCAGTTGCGGAGCCCAGGCTCCGGATGCACAGGCTCAGCGGCCATGGCTCACGGGCCCACCCGCTCCGCGGCATGTGGGATCTTCCCGGACCAGGGCATGAACCCATGTTCCCTGCATTGGCAGGCGGATTCTCAACCACTGCACCACTAGGGAAGCCCTGGACTATTCTTGAATAATTCTTCTCATTCCAGTGGGCTTAGTTTCTTTCACTGTGACAGTGTTGAACTTTACCTGAGCCCTATGACTTTGGAAAATGGCAGTGGTTAAGAAATCCCCCACCCTTTTGTGTTCCAAAAAAAAAAAAGTCTTACAAAATGCAAAGACCCACCCTGCTGATATTACTTAGACAAGACTCTCAGATGAAACTCTTGTCTACTTATGACAAAAGTCAGACACAGACCGTCCAAATTCCTATGCTTTGTCTCGAGATTACTAGCAGAACTGTTTGTGCCCATGGACCAATCTGAACAAAATACTTGTTAACTTGACCAAACTTCATTTGGGCGTCTTCCTTTTCCCAGGCTCCTTAACTTTGGACCATCCTTGAGTTTAAACAACAATCAGGAGATTAACCAAGCAGGGAAAATGGAACCACCTCCCCTGCCTGTCAATCTGTCCCAGAATTATCTAGCCACCAAGAAAGACATTCCCAGTGCTACTTGGTCTCACTGTCCACTCATCCTACTCTCCCACCCAGTTCCTTCTTGTCTTGCTGACTCACCCCTTCCTGCCTGCCATCTGAGATGTTTTGGATCTCACAGTTGGAGTGCTCTCCCTATTGCAACTGTCCCTCTACCCTATTGCAGTAGTCTTTTCAAATAAAGGTTCTCCTTACCTAAGTCTGGATTTGTTTTTTGACACCTAAAAGACGATAGCCATTTTTATTGATCACCAAAATTTCTTCAGTCTCTATGTTCTTCTGGTTCTCTGTTCTTATTAAACCTCTTTTCTGTTATAATATCCCAGTTACAGATAACTACAGAAACATCTCATGAGCAAGATGTGTTTTTCATCATGTGAAACTCTGTGTAGATTGACATGCTGGAGACATGTTTGTTTCATATTCTTCAATGAAGTGCTACAACATTGTAGAATTTCTTGATTTTTTTTTTTTTTTTTTTCGCAACCACTGCGCCACCAGGGAAGCCCTCTTGAATTGATTTTGACATCAATAACTCTGGAAAACTAAAACTAATAAAGTTTTCCTAAGAAGCTAAGAGTGATTCAAAATTTACAAGCTGAATTTTTTGAAGCAGTGGGTTTTTGATTACGCCTTTTTTTTTTAAAGTTCTTGTGGCTATATATATTTTTTTACCAAGTGTCTGAATCCAACCTGAAAATTCAGGTTGGCTTCTCTCTTCCAACTCCTGTTGCATGTGTGCAGGTAATAACAAAACTGGGGAAAAATTAAGTACATTTCAAGTGGGTTTGAGAAGTAAAGCAGGTCCAAATAGAACCACACAATGGACTCTAGATGCAAATCTGTTTAGCTTGGCGGAATGTGAGATCCTCCTGGACTGGGGCACGAACCCGTGTCCCCTGTATCGGCAGGCGGACTCGCAACCACTGCGCCACCAGGGAAGCCCTCTTGAATTGATTTTGACATCAATAACTCTGGAAAACTAAAACTAATAAAGTTTTCCTAAGAAGCTAAGAGTGATTCAAAATTTACAAGCTGAATTTTTTGAAGCAGTGGGTTTTTGATTACGCCTTTTTTTTTTAAAGTTCTTGTGGCTATATATATTTTTTTACCAAGTGTCTGAATCCAACCTGAAAATTCAGGTTGGCTTCTCTCTTCCAACTCCTGTTGCATGTGTGCAGGTAATAACAAAACTGGGGAAAAATTAAGTACATTTCAAGTGGGTTTGAGAAGTAAAGCAGGTCCAAATAGAACCACACAATGGACTCTAGATGCAAATCTGTTTAAAATCACCTGTTATTTTGGATAAGCCATGCTTTTCTGCTACAATCAGCTCCAGCCTCAGCACCCCCATGACAGCTAATGCGTGTTTTCAGTTTTCTGCCTCTACGATTCACCTGAAAAACATTTCCATGGAACTTGTTGTTATTTGATTTGGGGATTTAATAATGTAGAAGGAACAAGTGGAAATAATACCGTGGCATCAGGAGAATGGCCCCAAAGTAGAAGTCAGAAGACCTGGGCTCTAATAGTGGGTCTGTCATTTATTTATGGTGATCTTAGGTAGCTCACTTAGCCTCTTCTGAGCCCCATCTTTAGGGTAATTAATTCCTGCCCCATGTGGTAATCTTAAGGACAAAAAGACAATATAGGGTAATAAGAGCTTCTTAATATTTAAATAATATTAATACTTGTTTCACATATGTATCTCATATCTTTAGTATATTGTGAGCTACCTAAAACAGAGGGCTTATAGAAGTAAACACATAATAATTGTTCAGTAAACTCTTTTGGATATGTGACGATATATATGACTGTAAGAAATTCTAAAATAAATTTCACAAATAATTCAACAAATACTTATTGTGTGCACATTATTGTGGTAGGTCCCTTACAGATACAAAAATGTATCAGATATGAATCCTGCCCTCCAGGCACTTACAGTCCATCAGAGGATATCAGAAATGTGTATAAGTAACAAGATAGAAGATTTTAAAAATCCTAGGAGAGGTACAGAAGCAGTGCTGTAAGAGTTCACAGGAGAAATTATTTTCTAGCTTGGAAAATCATGGATAACTTCGTGAAGAAGAAATATGACATTATCCTGAAGCATAAGGAAAATCCAGTCATGCGGAAGGGGAGACCTTCCAGTCCAAGGGCACAAGGACCCTGGCAGTGGAAACTTCAAAGGCGTGTACTAGAAGAGGTCTGCCTTAAAATGATGATTCCTTGATACTTACTGACCTGCATTTTTTTTCTTACAGATTAAAAAACAAACAGAAAGCACCACTACAACTCGGCATCCTTCTTAGAGTAAATTTACGCTAACATTTTTATGTATGCAAGTTTTGGTTAGCTTTCATATATTAATCTAATATTTAGAGTTATTAGAACTAGGGAAAAATGGCAAAAAGTATGTTTTTGTTTTATGGCCATGAATATTATGGTTTTAGAAGAAATATTACATAATATATTGAATTTATGTCTTTAAACATAGAATGTGTTTTCAAACATATGCTTATTGTGTGTTTTTTTTTTTCTTTTTCTTCAAGCTTTTACAGTTTGAAATGGGGAACTGTATATATGATTTTCATTCCCTCTACAGGGTACTGAGATGGAGCTGAGCATTATGGATTTTATATACATATATGTGCATATGTATATGTGTGTATATGTATACATATACACACATGCCTATATGTGGGTGTTTATATATAATAGAGAGAGAGAGAAAGTGAGAGAAATTTACTAAATATTATTCCTGCCACCGGAAAGTCATCTGATAAACTTAATAGGCATTAAATATTACAATTACATTATAATTAGCATCAAGTTTATTTTTATTGAAAAACCAGTCCTTCGTTATTTTGTACTCTTTTTTGCATAATGAAGTCACTTTTATTTTTAAAATCTGATTAAAAATATACTTCTCACGTCTTTACATGGAGCACAGGAAGGGTATCTGACAGGAGTTGGGTTTTAAGGCTCGAGCTCAGAGGCGCCCTTGAGGTTGAAGCACCTTGGTGTCTGCCTCGTGGCCTGTGGGCCGGGGTCCCCTCGGTCAATGGCAGCAGGAGACCATCTGAGTCTCGGCCAGACCACAGAAGACCGGGCAGCCCAGGCTTAACCAGCAAACTAAATAAACATCTTAGAAATTTCGAAGCCCCCAATCTCCTCCCCACTCCCTTTACTTCCCTCAGACTGAAAAGCACAATCTCATCATCCCCGAAAGGATGAGGAAATTGCCGAAATCATCTCCCCAACCTGCCCACCTGGCCCCCGGGTTCCTCTGGTGCCACCCTGAGGTGGGGGGACATCACTGTGTGGCTCTAACACCAGACAGGACACCAGGAAGTCTTCTGCAGTAGGCTCATTTCAGACTCTTCAAATCACAGATAAATCATCTGCCAATACATTCACTCCCCTTTCCTTCTGCTAGAGAATGTACAGATACAATTTTTTAAAAAATCCCGAATAAGTTCCTTTTCCCCATATGCTATGAAGAACGGTAGTACAAGTAGTTTCTTCTGTGAAACATGCAGTGAACTTCATTATTTATAATAAACATTGTCCCTGTATTATTTTTTGTATGGTAACTTACTGTTTCCTACTAGCAGTTATCTTTTTTTTTGCCATGAAAGAGAAAAAAGGTAATATTTATGTAAGAGTATGATGGCAGCAGATTTCTGACAAGCCCCATTTACATGGTACATTGCTCTTAAGGGTGTGTGAGTAGAAAATACAGAAGCACTATACAGACCTACTATTACATCGGAGAAATCATTAGCCTCAAAGGAGTAATAACGGTATGCCATTAAAACCATGAATACATTTTCAGTATCTGTAGTGAAACAAAACTTTATAAATATGTAAATTTCCGTTCAACAAATCCAAAATAAAATGCACTAAAAAACTGATATGTAGACAAAAGTTTATTTACACCATACAACATTTTAAATATTTTATACACAGCTGCAGCAGAGAAAGCTACTCAGAGCTTTCTAGAGAAAACTGCAATAATAAAGATGTGAAATATATTATTCATATAAAAGTGAGATTATTACTTTATTGCATTTAAAGCAATGAAGAATGTAGCTCAACAAACATTCATTTAATGACAAAAACTTTGCTTTTATATTATAAAGTAAAAAGTGTAGTAATGGCCAAACAGACTGTTATAAACTTTAAAAACTGCATAAATATATACATTGTGCTTCATGGTGAAGTTTTTTGAAAACTAAACCATATGAAGCAGTTACAACATGAATCGTTGCTTGAGGTTTATCTATAAAGTTTACCCTACAAATCCATTCCACGGGTACTTACAACACAGGGTGGTCAGGACTGTACACCTGGGCTTCTCTCCACTCGCCTGACTAGGGAGAAGTTACCAAAGCAAACACCACTGACATTTGGCATGTGGAGGTGCTGACATAAGAGAGTCACACTGTCCGGATAGAAATGTCAGGCTTCCCAAGTCTTAAGTGTCAGTGCAATACATTTTGTCTCCACCTCAGTCCATTTTGATTTTGTTAAACTTCTGTTTGAAAGTCCCCCTCCTGCACATCCAGAGGCAAATTCAGACATTTCTCCCACTCTGCTGGTCTCAGTTCCAAGGTGTCCTTTGCCTCTGTATCTAAGACATTGATTGTGGTGTAATGTTGGTATTCACTGGGGTTTTTGAAAGTGTCCCATGGATTCTTGTTTGGTGCTGGGTTTTCCTGTCGAGAAGAGAGGGGAAGAGAGTCATTTATTTGATGACTAGGATTGCTGCTTGTTGAAATTTCCAGGAAGAGAGCCTGTTCCTAAGCTTAATCCAGTTTATGTGATTCAGAGATGATTTGAAATTGTGGCCAGCTGCAGGAAATGGTTTTGATTTCAGTTTTCTTTCATTGAACAAATTGATGAACACCTTTTTTGAGTTACCCTAAAATTTTCCAGCAATCAAAGGAAGTGAATAGTATTATAGAAGGCAAGGTAGATGACGTTTTGTTTTGGGGCATCTTGTGAAGTGTCAGGATGGCTATATGTTCAGGTAGGAAGGAGCGTTAAGTTACTGCTAAGATTAAACGTAGGAAATTTAAGTATTTTGTCAGAATCTTTGGCGGGATAAAGAAAATTGAGGATATGTCGTAGGGCATGTTATGCAACATTAAAAACTGTAAACCCAAACTAGCCATATTTCATGAAATGAAATTTTAGATCACTGTCTTTGTTTAGTTTTTCTGCAAGAAATTATCCTTTTTAGAATATGAAAACGCTGCTATGTGTAATCTATTTTTTTATCTGATGTATAGTCCCCACAATTTTCTATATACTTGGGTGGCACATTAGCACAAATCCTTTCAAAGAGCACACCTTTTTTGGAAAACATATCCAGCAATATAAGCATTTTAAAAAAATGTCTACAAGTCATTTCTCCTTAAGTTTCATAGTCCACAACCTCTAATTACCTAAGATTTAAGATCTGCCTAATTATGACATCACCAAGACCTTCCATGTTATAGGTGCTCGATGACTGCATGAGCAGACATCATTTGTGGTTTTTATAGTCCGGTATTTGCTGAAAGTTAGCAGTAAAATTTCTCTATTTTAAAGAAGTATGATTTAAAGATTTCTGTAAAATGAGGGGCTTTGAATAGGATACACTAAGCTGAATAACATCAAAGAACAAGAAGGAAATCATGACTGAAATCTCCTTAGAAAAAAACTTAGGCTAAAACAACTACGGTTGTTAAATGCGTCCTTTACTCCCTCTCCCTTCCCCCCTCAACCCCCCACAAATTCTGGCCTTCAACTGACTACAATCAATTAGCAGGGGGAATATAAAACAGGTACTTGAATAATTATTTGGATTCCATTCAGTATATTAAAAATCATTCTCTGGTTGGGATAGGCAAAAGAGGCGACTTACAGAAATACTTATAACTAGAAATTACGTTATTAAAATTCTCAATACATTAGATGTTTTCAGCACTTATTAGCCTTAATCATGAGGACACACAAGAAAAAAAATAGCTAATAGGTAAAGATTTAATAAAAAGTTAACTTTGGGGATATGTACAGTGGATTAATTCTGATTTAGTCTAATACCCTAAAGTCTCATGAACTATATAGTCTTGTAACTCTCCCCTTCTCTCTCTCTCCTTCTTTTCTTTCCCTCTCTCCTTCCTTGTTTCCCTTCAACCCATGTTTATTTATCAGCTGCTCTGTGCTGGCATCATATTAGGTGCTAGGGAGAGTAAGGTGATAAATCACTTGGTGAAAAGCACATGGTCCACCAGGGAGCATAGATTTAAAGCCCAATACACACAGGACCAAATTCCAGTTACTCCATTCCATATGAATGTGACCTTGAACAATTTATACCATTTCTCTGAATCTCAACTTTACTATTTGCAAAAGAGAGATATGCTTTGTCTTTTGGGCCAAAGGAGTTGGCCAAAGGTGCAGCTCATTACCTACTTTGTGGGGCTGCAAAGATAAAAAACATGGAGGGGCTTAGTATGATGCCTGATTTTAATAAATGCTCACGAGATAGTAATCATACCTATCATAAAGGTGTCTATAGTTAAATGATGGTATAAGATATACAGTTATATCCACATCTACGATCTGGAAAAAGTGCTGAGGGAGTTTGGAGGGTGGAAATACGGCTTCCCTTTGTGGAGCACAGAGAACTTTCTGAGAAAAGTGACATTAAGGCTGGCATAGAAGAATGGGCTTTGTCATGAAGCCATATGTGTGGCTGGAGGTTGGGTGGCTGGAAAGGCACATGTACCAAGAAGTACAAATCCAGAGAGCATGGAGATAGGACATCTCAGAAGAGTGCCAATTCATTTTAGCTGGAGTGAATAAGAGTATCAGAAAAAAACAGGCAAAGGTGAACTGAAAGCCAGATCATAAGGGGCTTCGCCTGCCAGGCTACTTCCCAATTTGGAATTTATTTTGTAGGCAATGAAGAATGTTTGGACCTTAGGGGCCATTACAGGGATCTGAGCCGTCAGTCATCAATGGAAAGCCATGGGGTGGATTTATCCATCTTGGAGGAGGGCTGTCTCAAGGAGCTTTCTGGGAATCCCAGGTTTGACAGAAGGTTGAATGAGTTCAATCCTAAAAGCGTTCAAGATATGTAAAGTGTTAGTTCACTGGCTTTAAAAATAAAGGTTTCATTATGTTTGGAACAAGTGTGATTTTCCTTTTATATTTTAAAGATCAAGCACCATGGATACAGGAACTAAAAAGGCCCATTTTAAACTCTGTCAGGATGTCTAGATTCTAATTTCAAAGAGTATTATTGCCAGTACGGGATTGATCGAACTTCTGAGAGCTTCTATCAGTCGGTAATAAATTAGTTAATGGGGTTCATCTCCTCTGGAATCCCATAGTACTCTCTGCTGAGCTGTGGTTCTCACCACTGTTCCCAAGTGTGTGGACACCCTTGAGTGGAGAAGAAACCCCCCCCCCCAGCAATCAGGGTGGGAACAGGACCCCCAGGGAGTGAGGAGGCTGGAAGTCGGGGCCTGGTGCCCACGGGCCACCCATCTTCCTCTGTGCTTGGAGTGGATGGATTCTCACGTGGAAAGTGTAAACTGTTCAACGGACCAAGGAACGATCAACCTTGGAACAGCCCGTGGGGATCACTGAATTCCACAGGGAGAGCCACCCAGGCCAGGAAAGCTTTCAATGGAGGCCTAAATCCTGATGTAAAATTCAATCAGAGTTGGTACAAGTTCCTGACTTGATGTAACTGTTTTATGTTGGTTGGTTTGCTTTTTGAGCTCAAGTATAGAACAGAGGCGATGTACTTAAACTGAAGCATGTGTGATAAAAGCCTAATAAATTATAAACTCAGTATAAGACAACATGCGTGAGGCTTCCAAAAATGCGAATGTGGTCTTAGGCTGTATAAATAGAGAACATTAATGGAATATGAGAATTCAGAGCCACCGGAAACATGGCCTGGGCTGCCTGCGTGTTTCCCGCAGTTCCCAGCCGGGGTTGAGGGTCGGGCCGACTTGTAAGTCCTTCCTGCCTCCACCCTTTCCTCTTTCTCTCTTTCCTTTCACCTTTTGTTCCCTCCCTCTCTTCTTTCTTTCCTTCCGTCTTCCAGTCTACCGATCGCGATCACGGGGGACAAAGTCAAAGAGAATGTGTTTATTTCACATTCTAAAAGAGGGAGGATTCGGAGCTGCTCCTTGCGCGGGTGGGATCCTGATGGAGACACGCACGGGGAAGGGCTGTTAACAATGCCTACCCCTTGTAGGGATTCAGGTGCTGTCCGGGCTGGAGCAGGGAGACGGACTTAATGGTCTTTTGGTTTCCCTTTGATTCCCCACATTCTACATAATTACCATCATTTGCAGGTGCCAGACAGGTGCTGTGAGTTAGGAGCCGGAAAAAAAGATGAAACAGACTTTATTGAGGTTTGTGTTTCGAAAATGTCTTTCTCCATCCAATTATGCACTGTTCCATTAGCAATGTGCCACTATGAATTATATGACTGAATTAAGGATAGTGAACTCACTCGCACGTTCCTTATTAATCAGAACTGAATAAGGATTTTTTTCTCTGTTCTCATGTATTTAGGACAATAGTGAAGCAGCAATGACAACTATCCTCCCCACTCCTAACCTCCCAAATGATAAATATTTATAAATCCTTTCCAGAAAAGGCAGGCTGCTGCAGAGATGTGCTGTAATTAGTAGACTATTTTGGTTGTCAGGAAACTGAGATACAGATATTTGTGCCATTAATGATTTAATACCCAGACCATACAAGGGGAAATTATAGTCATATTATAGCAGCCAGCCAGCTGTATCTGTTGCATAAGGCTTTTGGATTGGTAAACATAACCTTCTCTTAAAAAAAACACAAAAAACAAAATGAAGTTTCTTCAATTTATTTCCATGTTAGCTTTCAACGTTTCAAAATGAGCAGCTAATAAGTTTAGGTCTAATCTCACTGGTGCAATTTTCATTTTCCTGCTAACTAAAAATTGACAGCTTAATATTTGGGGTGGGGGGCGGTAGATGAGAAAGAACCACTCACTACATGTAAGTGTTTTCCCTATGCCTAGTGTGGCGTTGATGATTCCACATGACACATGATTCCTGCTGTATGGAGGAAAATAGACGGATATACACAAACTCTTTAGAGACCAATGAAGAGTTAAAGTGTATATACTTCTGATAACCTTCATTTAACAAATGCAGATTAAACTATTAGACATGCAAGAAATCAAGAGCGGCCGTTCACTGGTAACTTACCATGCATGACCAGCATCATACTTAGTACTGAGAAGAATACAAGAAAAACACAAAGACACATAAATTCTTGCTGTTGATAAGCTAATCAGGAAGCCAGGATTAAGACCCATACACATATGAAAGAATCACTAGCATTAGAAAGTGACCCAAAATACCTTAGAGTGACATGTATTTCAGAACGCCAGAGGTTGGAAGGAGTAGGTCCAGCCAGGGCCTGCAAAAGTATGAGGCAAAGAAGGAGTGCCACGCTTGGAGAGGAGAAGCGTGGAGTCAGACGGCTGTCCTAGCTCCAGCTCTCAGAGCTGAGTCTCAACTTGTAGCATCTCAGGGTCCCACCCGCTTTGGAAAGTGCGAGGATCGAAGGAAGCGTATTATTAATGACTGTTTTTCTATGCCCAAATTAGAAGGAGAAAATTGAGGTTCAGAAATTGAGCTTTGTAACTTGCTCAAGATCGTTCTTGAGCCCTCGAGTTCTTAGCAGAAGGTAACTATCTGCTAGAAAGCTCAAGCAGATAGCTCTTGCTTGAGCTTTCTTCTAGAGATCTCCCTCAACGTACAACGGGGTTACGTCCCACTAACCCCATCATAAGTTGAAAATATCATAAGTCGAAATGCATTCAATACACCGAACCTACTGACCATCATAGCTTAGCCCAGCCGACCTTAAAGGTGCTCAGACACTTACATCAGCCTATAGTTGGACAAAATCATCTAACACAAAGCCTGTTTTATAATAAAGTGTTGACTATCTCACGTAATTTATGGAATACTGCACTGAAAGTGAAAAACAGAATGGTTGTCTGGGTACAGAACGGTTGTCAGCGTATCAGTTGTTCACCTTTGTGATCTTGGGGCTGAGTGGGAGCTGTGGATCTCTGCCCCTGCCCAGCATCACGAGAGAGTACTGGACCACATCTCACTAGCCCGCGAAAAGATCAAAATTCAAAGTACCACTTCTACCGAATGCGTATTGCTTTTGCACCATCATAAAACTGAAATATCTTGTCGAAGCATCATACTGATTTCTGGACGCCTGCTCCAGTGCTCTCACGAATAATGATATAGCCTTCTCTGGAGCTTTGATTGTGCCATGCACATAGTAGCTGCAAAACATCATTTTATTTGATTACATCCTATGCTAGCATTATAGTAGTGGGAATGAGTGAAGAGAATGACTGCAATCAACAATCAAAGCCCCCAGTGCTGATGTGTATCCTGAAACTCTGGTAGACAAAAACCCACCACTCTAGTTTTAGGTAGCAACTCTCTCTGTCTCTCCATATATATATATATATATATATATATATATATATATACATACACATACAGATATATGTGTTATATATTATATATTTATAATATATATTATCTATCTATATTACATACGTTATATATATTACATTTAATGACCTTAAAATGCCAGGCATTCTAATGAAAATATTGAGTCACGTACTTGGAAATTTGAATTAACTGAGTTTTAACTCTGATGCTAAAAGGTCCAAGGGAATCCAGCACATTTTTGATATATAACTAATTCCAGTTAGACCTAATAATTGAGAACATATGAAATATGAATAAAAAACTTAAAGACTCTGTCATTCCTAATTTGCCTCTTAGTACATTTCAAAGCACCTTCGGGGGATTATTACTTATTTTTCAGTTTGCCACTCTTGTGTTCCCAAGACAACTGGGAGCTTCCCGAAGGCAGGGGTGACAGCTGACATGATACATCTTTATCGTGGCATCAGGCACTGATGAAGTAAAGCATACTCACCAGACTGCTTGTATTTGGTATATCCCGAAATCTGTCCAAAGTTTGAAATTTCTGATTGAGTTCCTGAAACAGTTCCATATGCCTCTTCCTTGTATGCATGACCTTCTGCAAAAGAGAGTAAGATGGCTCTCGTTTCGAATCTGATTTATGCGTTAAAAGAAGAGATTTAGTATTTTGCTATGCTAATAAGGGAAATCAAGTTTTGCAGGAACTAGAAGGTCCCAGAAGATGCCAAAAATGCAAATGGTTTGCGCCAAATCCTTGTCTTATGGTCAGCGCTTCTGGAACATGAAGAATTGGCTATTTCTTCCACTTACAAGATTACCAAAAAATAGTTTTCTCCTGTGGGTGCATTAAAAATATAGCAGTCATTCCTGTGTAAGATTTTCATCATTCAAAGTTAAAGCTGTTTTACAAAAGTTGTTACAATATTAAAAAAAAAAGTTTAAAAATTTTGACTTGTAAAGCACCACAGTCTCTCAGTGTTTGTCATGGGAGATATTACATTTTTATGTTTTATTTCTATAAACACTAAAATCTTAGCTGGCTGTACTAAAGGGGAAGCAAAATCCCAGGCCCTGCCATTTAAGGCTGACTCAAAGCACTAAAGTGTCTGAAATATAATGTGAGATCTAAAATCTTACACTTTCCCTGTGAATAGTGATTGAGCTTCGCAGAAGGAAAATCTGACCCATAGGTTTCACATATTTGTTTACAAAATGGTACAGAATCTTAACACTTAGAATTCAGAGCATAAATTGTGTGGTTGATGAGCTTCTACAAACACAGATACAAATATATTGATATTCTTCATCCCTGGTTATATACTTCTTCCAACTTCATCATAACTCAACAAATAGAGTCAGAAGTAAAAAATGACCTTGGGGGTAGGTATAATATCATGAGCTGAAACTTTTTCTGTTACAGAGCATTTAAAAGAGCACTAACAAAGAAGAGTTAGATAATAAATCCCCTGTATTTACAAGTGTAAAGGAGAAAATACCTTCCTCTACTGTGATTTTTAAAAGTTAAAAATTTCAAAGTTTTGGTGGTTCTCCAAGATTATGCCTTCATGTTTGTGTAAGATTTTATAGTTTTTTTAAGCATGTGATTCATAACTCATCATTTGCTCTTGTGGATTGCATGGGTATACTATATTCACACCTAAGCTAGGATTTGAACATTTGGTCTATTGTTTTAATTACCAAATATTTTCAAAAGTAAGGATTTGTTTTGAAAAAAGAAATATATCTTTGGAGGAAGATCTATAATGCCCAATTTTCTTCTCAAAAGACATTGCATAGAACACTTTATCTCCTTGAGAACAAAAACGGCAAAAGAAAAATGCAAATGGCATTTTTAACATATCTTAAAAAGGCTTCTTCTCTCTTATGCCAACTTTAATTTCCTATATTTAATGAATCTGTGTTTAGGCAATACTTTGTTTAGCTAATTCTTCTATTTTCACTAGCCTACTTTCATAAGAGAGAATTCTGCCATTTTAAGTCTTGCTCTACTGGATTATTTCCACGTTGGCTCTTCTGAGCTCTAGGAGTTCACTGTTGATGAATCAGAGTGGGGAGGATGGGAACATGGCACCATCCCTGGTGACAGGAGCATGAAACACAGCACCCGGCTACAGTGATTAACTTCCCTGCAGTTTTGGGGAGAGTACAAGAAACAGATTTGCAGGGTTTACAGAGAAACACCAGGCACACGTAACTTGACTAGTGATAGCTGATGGGGACTGATGAGAGGGAGATTTGCATAAGCAACGCGATGGAGGGATATTGAGGACCAAGTAGCTGGCAAACAATGCAGTACATTCTGTCCTTAGGGAGGCAAATGTTTCCAGCAGCACCAGGTCCTTAGACACTGACTAAAATATGGATTTGTGTTACAAGGAGTGCTTTTTTTTTTTTTTTTTGCAGGAGCCAGACTCTGACGGTGGGGTGGTGATGGGCGGGTCTGATGACTTTCAGGGAACTTGGGGTGGGGAGGGGGTAGGAATGATTTTAAAAACAAAACAAAACAAAACTATAGTCATCAGAATATTGACTCCGGCTCTAACTTACAAATAGTGTTTTTCATGATAAGGAGTCTAACCACACAGTTACTTTGTGCTAGGGTGCAGTAGGAGTGATGTCATAGCACTGACATTTCTCGAACGATATTTCATTCCGTCAGTTAATACATATTCATGACATCACATATTGAGCTAAACGGGGGAGTAACAATGGTGTGCAAAATCTGGTAGAGTCCCTGCCCTTTTATAGTTAGAGGTGTAATGGAGGACCTAGGTGTTAATCACATAATAACTCAAATGCAAGTTAAATTAGACTGTGGTAAGGAAAACAAGCGGTGCTGTTATAGCAGTAAGTGACAGGGAAATTTGCTAAGAGAAATCCAAGTGAGGTCAGTTCCCCAATCTTTACATATTCATTTTTAAGTTGCAAATTCTCAAATCAGTTATTCCTGCATTGTTGTTTGTTCTCTTTCTTCCATTTTATAAAATGCAGAGAATTCCTAGTACAACTTTTAATCTTATGCCCAAATCCCCTTTCCTCAAGGAGATCATTCCTTTCCAAAGAGATGGACTTATTTTTCTTCTAAGATGGTTGATACTACTGGCACAGCAGGCCTGCTCTAAGGTGGCCCTGTGGTGAGTTTGCTGTGTCGTCTTCCACTTATCTTTTATTTCATCAGAGGGTCCTGATTTTGCACTGGGGAACTGTCCATCAAGGTCTTTACCGTCCCCTGCCAAGAGGTGAGTTTTTCCATATCCTTCCGACAAAGTTCTCTTTTGTCTGTCAGTCAAAGTCACTCTCTGTCTCTTGTAACCAAATATCTCTGATGGGTAAAGCATGTTTAATGAAGCAAACAAAGTGTCAAATATATGCCATGGAAATGAGGATACATTAACTGATAGGAGTTTTTAACTCATATCCTGATTAAATGTGCAGTGCCTGATTCTGAACCGAGTGGATTTTATTTTGAGGAGTTGGATTGTTAAGACATTCTCAGAAATGTGTATGGTGGATACCACTATGATATAACCAAAAAGCAGTTTGCAATGTTCTCCGTAAGTTCATGAAAGCTACTCTGAACAATAAAGCTCAAGGACCCTGAAATGAATATAAAGACAAATGAAAAGTTTAGATGCTAAAATTCAGGGCCCTTCCTATCTAGAAACATCCTCATGACAGATAATCATTCTAATTTGAAACTGCCATCTTAGCACAGCCAGAAATCACCATAGCAATGATGGCCTGCTGGTTCTGAGAGGAGTGTCACATTAGGGTTGCCAAGGGACAGCTCAAATATCTGTCATGGGCCCAGTTTGACCTTCCATGCATGATTCCTTCTGGTTCATAAATTCAAGTACATCTTTCTGCTTTTCTTAGTGGGGAAGGTTCCATTGACAAGAAAGCCAGCATCACAGTGAATATTGGATGGTTTCTATCCCAGTAATGTTCTGGGATAAAAACTTAAACTGCAGTTTTAGTTGCCACAAGTAATAAGGGTTTCCCTTGATTTATTCACTTGCCTAAATAATTATTTATTTGAAGCAGTCATGCCTTTGATGATCTTGCTCACCTAATTAGAAGTTTTCATGCTTATAAATCTTACTGGTTCATTTTGATGGCTCTTTTTGGATTTTTACAGACCTTAGTGTTTATCTGTTTACCTTTTTCTTTCTTTTGTGAACTAAACATCCTATGTCTCAAAGAAATTGACTTCTGCGACAAAACTGTAACCCATGTGGATTTTCTATTTAAGCAATCAAATATATTCTAATTGGCAATACATATAAAATTCAGGTTCCTTCAGTTATAACGCCTTTCAAATATTACAGGCATCTTTTGCAATAAAGATAAATGCTTGGCAATGCTCCCTTGCACTCAGATTATTATCACTCAGCCTTTTTCAAAGCCGTATTGAAGTGCCATCCCAAGAAGTCCAGCCACCTAACTGCACAAAAGGAGTGTCTCCCAAATAGCTTTTTTCATAGGACTCTTATCTTTTATTTTATATCTCTGTAATTCAAGAGAGGCAGTCTTGGCAGCCTTTTAATTGTTGAAATTAGAGAAAAAGTGATACATTGTAAAGTACTTTCATGAAATTTCAGATATTAGAGAAAAATTAGGATGTGAATAAACTTCATGTCTTGAGCTCCTATTACATCCCAGACAATCTCCTTGATTAAACACTTGGGACGTATCAAATCTAACAGCTCTAGGTCTGAACAAATTTGGATTTCGATCTTACTTCCATGGCTTTCAAGTTGTGTGGTAAGAGGCACAAAACCCAACCTCCCTTTAGCCACAGTTTCAGTAGTCAGAATAACCTTGTAAGATTGTTTTGAAGACTTAAAAAGGGCTATAAATCACATCACTGGAGCGCACAGGTAAGAGCCAGAGTAGCCATTATTATCTTTCCCAATCCTCACAATAACCCTGGGAGGTCGTGGTCCCTATCTCACTTGACTGATTAGGAGACTTAGCTTGAGAGGCCGGTAAAGCTCCCAGCTCACACAGGTGGTGGGAGGTTGGAATCCATTCTGAATCCAAGTGAATTCTCTCTGCATGCTGCTTGCTGTCCTAGATGGACCCCGCAGATCCAGGGAGCATCTTTATCAGACCATTCAAGTCTGTGATTATGCCATCTCATTTTTTCTGATGGAAAAGGAGACGAAACAGTCCAGGGTGGGTGAGGGGCCTTCTGTAGAGAGCCCATGAACTCTGTGGATATTGATCACCCTGCAATGGTCCCATAGTACTGCAATTCTGGTTTGAAGGCTGGACTCCTTATTTTGTCTCTGAACACCTCATGGGCAGTAACTTTGCATCCCTGACACCTAGCACAGTGTTTGGCATTCTGCAGGTGCTCGACAGATGGGTATGGAATAAATTAAATGAATGAGATGTCACGGATACATAGATACATAGGCCTTGGAAGGCCATCATCAATCTTGCCCCCTCTCCTTCTATTCAAGAGGTCTCCCCACTGGAGGGAAGACTCATTTTATTGGCCCCAGACAAAAAGCCTCCCTTCCTTTTCTGGTCCTCTTGTGCTCCCTTATTTCCCGTACAAGTGTCTTATAAAGGGCCTGCAGGTGGTTTAAAACAAACTGAAGGTTTTCTCTTCCAAATTCAGAGTCTTGAATCATAGAGTTGGAATCTCTTTAAGTCTGAATTACAGATAAGATAGGCTTTACTATATATAAACTTTTAGAAATGGAAAGAAATTGCTAGAAAAAATTGGAGAATGTCCCGACTATAAACTTTAGATTATGGGGCTGGGAAATCATGTGCTGTTAGGAATTAGAAACCACTTGGCCCGAATTACCTTTTCACTGTTAGGCATTTATATAGCTATACTGCCAATGTCCATATTTACTCATATAAAACGAGGTTTATCTCTACTCGTCTCACTGCTTTACAGTCTTCAGTCCAGAGTGGGCTGTTGAATACTAGTCTGCAGTGATGTGAAAACCCATGTCAAGGAAGCAAGAGACACTGCAGGAATGAAGGTTGACTATCAAATCAAAGCCACATTGTGGGAAGGTGATGATTTAGGTACTTTTCTTTGGCCAGAGTCCCAATGCATCCATAAGACAGAACCTGCAGCCATTTGAACTGTCTGACATTACAGTGTCTATTTACGTTTCAAACATGTTTCTATTTGAATAAATATGTACTCAGGGCTTAAAAGAAACCAGACAAAAGGTCTGAAAAGACTGAATAAGGTGTGTGTGTATATAGTGTGTGTGTGTGTATGTATATTTATATGTGTATATATATATATATATATATATATATATATATATAGTCACTGTCACTCAAGAGTATACTTGGCTACAAATAAATAATTTTACAACAGTTTAAATTTAGGAAGCTACAAGAGATGGATATAGCCAAGTTTGCAGTGCTCAAATTTTTCCTCCCCAAATGTACAGATTGCCTAACAAAATGTACCCACTGCTGGGGGTCGGAGACAAAGCAGGAAGGGGCCTTTTATGAAAAGGACATTTCTAAGAAATCGTATGCTTTCTATTGATATTTAGAAATTAATTTAAATTTTATCTTCTATGTCATAGCTTAGCTGTGTTCACAGTGATATAAAATCAGTACAAAATAATATTTTATCTTACTTGACTATGTTCTCCCAAATCTTCCAATAAAATTAAGTCCCCACAAAGATAGTTCGTGATCACCGCGGATCGGTGCTGTCTTGGGCCTGCCGCCCACCACCATTGCCCAGAGTGAGAAGCATGGGTTTACTGGGAGTGGAGGACTCACTAGAAACATCAAAGGAACATTCTAAGGTGTGTTTAAAAGGCTGCATGGTTCCCATGGAAGAATGTGACAAGTTTTACCCCCATGGTTTTGCAAGAGAAGATACAAAATAGATACCTCTCACCACGTATTTTTAACACAGAAAGGATAACAATGTCTATTAAGGTTTCAGAATGGAGGTTTGTAATAGCGTTCCTAAGAATTCCTTGAGATTTGTCCTCAATCCAAGACAGTCAATATAAACCACCTGCCAAATATTTTTTTTTTTTTTTTTTGTGGTATGCGGGCCTCCCTCTGTTGTGGCCTCTCCCGTTGCGGAGCACAGGCTCCGGACGCGCAGGCTCAGCGGCCATGGCTCACTGGCCCAGCCGCTCCGCGGCATGTGGGATCCTCCCAGACCGGGGCGCGAACCCGGTTCCCCTGCATCGGCAGGTGGACGCGCAACAACTGCGCCACCAGGGAAGCCCTGCCAAATATTTCTGATTTAACATCATATTAGTCACCTTAATCCCTAAAGTATTAAAATGCAATTCATCCTAGCTAGATGTCGCCTGGGCTTCCCTGGATCTGTTTGTGGTACTAGTAGGAACCCAGGCTCAGACTCATAGAGCTATCTTTTTTCTGCTCCCCTGCCCTTTGACCCTATGCTCAGTTAAGGATCTGATCTTGACTCTGCAGTGTCCCTTTATCCATTTCCTTTCCTACCACCTCTAAGAAGTGGACCTTCATTTCTTCTTTCTTTGACTAGTCACTTCCTAATTTATATTTCAACTTCCTCGTTCACCATACTATAATCTCTCCTTCCTATTACTGCCATATTCATCTTTCCGTAGCCCAGATTAGTCCTACAAATATTCCTCACTAAAAATAAACAAAACAAAATACAACAGAAAAGACTTAGCAGCTTTTAGTAACAAATCAGGTAATTGTTTCCATGGTTGCAAGCCCTTCACTATATGGTTTCTAAATTACCCCCTCTGTCTGTGCTTTTCTTCCACAGACCCCACGTTATGGTGAGTTTTGACTTACTTCTTGTTTCTTGCACATGCCACACTCAGCCAATCTCTATGCCTTTTCCTCCTCTGGGAATTTCTACCTGCCATTTCTAGCTCCTTGAGTTATATTTGATGTGGGTAGCTTTGAGGTCCCATGTGGCTATCTTTGAGGTGTTACCTCCATAGTGGTCCATTTTCTACACTGTTCTCTGCCCCAACTCAGATATAGTGCTTGATCATTTTTTATTAAAGCAAACCAGATTAAAAATTCAATTTTTCATCACTCACTCAACAAAGCCTTATTGGATGCTTACGATATACCAAGTCTCTGCTTGGAGTTGGGAATACAAATCCAGTAAAAGGTTTGGTCACAGAACATAGGGTCATCACTACAGTATTTTATGTGTATTTTCCAGAAAGCAAGAATCCATGTTCCACCATTTTATGACCAGTCAACCTTTTGCTTTCTTTGCTCAATATTGTCTTGGAGATCAGCTCCATGAAAGGGCTCTTCCCATGTATGACACTTACCCACAGGGTTTTATGGATATGTGAGTTAAGAGAATATTGTTATCATGTGTAGCTTCTGGGGAGTGTGTGAAGGGAAGATGCTTTCAGGAGTCCGGGAGGCAGTTTGTCTGTCAGTGACAAAATGCCTGAGTTGGCCATTGTGTGGTAAAGCTTGCTGGGGTTGGGTGAGGGTTATCAGAAATACTGACATAAACATACTTAATTTATCCAGCCTGGATTAAAATGGGGAGGGGACAACTTGAACTCTTCTTCAAGGACCATCCATAAAGAACAGATAGATTGTGTTAAACGTTTCAATGCGGCCATAATTTTTCTGAACACAATCTGAGACATCTGCTACATAACCGTAGTTGCACATAGATGAAGGGGAGCCCTACTAAACGGTTGCTGAAAAAAGAAGTAATACCTCGAAGACTTTTTTTGGCACGATTTGACACCTATAGAAATCACGCAATAACTAAAGCAATTAAAGAGCACATGAAAATATCCAGGTTGCAGCGTTGCCACTTCCTTTCGTTACCAGCAGATGTTTCGATAATATCCTGGCTGTATGTTGGAATCCTAAGCACAGGAAGAAGCATCCGCTTAGGGAGTCTGTTACCAGTTGCCATGGAGAAAAATACAAACACAAATACAAAAGAAAAATAACAATTTTTCTAATGCTCCCAAGGACACTGTATAATTAGATTTCTTTTCGGTGCTGGCAATTACATAACTTTAGTTGGTTGCACTGAGGCTTAATTTTAGATCTAGATTTTTACTATATTTTATCACTGATGCCTAGTGGGTCAATTCCCACCTCCTTCCCTTTGTACTAACACAACAACTGATTGTTTTCAGGAATACACACACACACACACACACAAACACACACACACACACACACACACACACACCCCGGATGATCCTCTCTTTCGGCTACCTGAAGAATTAATAGAAAAAACCCTAAATATCTGTCCCTTAAAAGGCACTAAAGAATCTGAAAGTGAAGACTTTTGCTTATTTCTCTTTGAATTTATAGTCTTGATACTTTTACCTTAACAATTTAGAATATAATGAAATATTGGTTCTGTGCCAGGTTACTACAATTGAGACACATCAGTACTAAAATGTGCCACTTAATCACTGAGGTCAGATTCATTATCATTACTTTGTATCTTGTACAAATACTCCTGAAATATGCCTAAAAAAGATCAATTCTCCTTAGACTCTATTCAAGGTAAAATCAAGACTTGCTCACCATTGCAGTAACTAAAAACAATTGTCTCCCTTTTGATACCTGATGTGCATTACTGAGCTACAACACTCATCTACATAAATGAAATGATGGAATTATGAGTTTCCATGTTCTGGGAGGCTTCTGTAATTTTAGGAATTTCAGCTAAGAGTGTTGAGTTCTATGTAAGTATCACAACAGTACAAATATGCTGGAGAAATTGATAATGTATTATATCCAATTATGTCAGCAGGCTATGAATCATATCCAATTATCAAGATGCATAAATGCATTTTATGTGACGCTCCAACATCATTAATTTTGTGCACAGCACAAGCTGCTCAAACGGTATGATTTCAGTGATTTCTAGCATCAGTATTACAGCAGCAATATAAATTCAATGTAAATTGGAAAATGAACATCTTTGTCTTGTTTATATCTGTGAAAAAGCATTTACCAAACACAGGAGCACGTTGAACCAACACTTGCTATTGGAAAAAAGAGTCTGGAAGGTACCACAGGGAGCCTATGGTACCACTGACTCAAGGCAAGTCAGTCCTGAGGAAGCCTAGCTACCCAGCCAAAGCCCCTCACACGGCTCTCTTCACGTCTTTACTGAAGGAAAAAAAAACACACAATTGTTTTAAATATGAAAAATCAAGAAACCGAAATTCCTACCTCCCAACAAACTGAGGGAGGTAAAAAAATTGACCAAGTTCAACTCGCAACATAAATTGTCTGCTTATCTTAGCGTTTATGAAATGGATTCTTTACTTGTCTGGAAAATCTCAGTCTTAGCATACATTTAAAGCAGTTAGAACTTAATTTTTTTTTCTACAACTAGTTATACAGGAGGGATTTTACTTAAAAATGTTTGACTTCTCATTTAATTAAAAAAAAAAGTAGAACTCCTACACAGATGCACAGGGTAATATATTTAAGTAATTATACACCAACTTTGAATTCAAGTAATTAAAATTAAAAAAATAATCCTAGACACTTACCTCAAAGTCAAGGTCTGAATATCGTGATTTTCTTCTCTGTTAGGTATTTTTTAAAAAGAAGAAAAACCAATAAAGTTATGTTCAGTCATTCAAATAAAACAAAATTTACTGCTTTCAATAAGATAATCCTGCTTCATTGTGTTATAAGTATTTCCTGCACATAAGAATCTGTGAACATTTTTATGATTTCAAACTATTCCACTCACATTATTCCATTTTCACTTTGGACTTCCTTTAAAATTGAAGAATATAAATATACAATATATTTCTCTTGGCCTCTTAACTCTAATTTTTTCAATAAGGAAAAAGTTTTAAGTGAAAATTCACACAAAACATTCAGTCTTGAAGGAGACTTTAGGTCTACTACAGCAGAACTACTTTATAGACACAAAGGGTTCAAAGCTGTGTGGGAAAATCATCTAGCTGTCTCAAGACCTTGCACCATCCCCCTGCAATCTTCATTTCTACCAAATTCTATGCAACCCTCCGTCTATATTCCAAAGTTCTATATAGGTCTCACCCATAAATTTCTTGGTATTTGGTAGTCCTCCATGACAGGAAAGTCCCTCTCAGTGCTAGGCATTAGGAACTGAAGTACTTGTTCTAATTTAGTAAAATGAATAACAAACAGTCTACACCTCAGCAGGACATGGATATTGATGTAAATACCTCACTATGCCTCTGACTCTGTTAAACAGTTCCCGAATCTAGTTACAGATAAATATGCCTTGATAAAATCTGGAAACACGATTAAAATGAAATTAATGTGATTATATAATATTAGTGCAGGGAAGGTGTTCTAAACATCTGCTCTAAGCAGTCACTGGATTCTTAGAATGATTATCTGTAGAAGGAGATAGCTGATAAATATAGAAAGAGTTCACCAAATTGTTGGATATCAAAAGTTTCCATACAGGATTTTTTTCTCTTTTCTTTGCTTTTTTTTTTTTGAAGAAGTGGGAATGAAATACAGGGGCAATTAATAAATATTAAACAACATGTAATATCCAGGAAGTTGGGAAAATATATAAACCTTTGGACAAACTTCTTCTGTTTTATTGTTTCCTCTCCAATAAGCTAGAGCGTAAAGTTCAATAACCTATGAGGGAATCATATCCAAGATAGGTGAGAGATCCTTGTAACTGTTGAGTATCAGGAGAGAAAGAAAGGAACTAATGCAGTTTACTGGAAAATATGACTAAATTTCTCCAGTGAGAGTTAAAATCGTCACTATAGACCTGGAACCTTCCTAGGTAACCAACCCCCCCGCGCCCCGCCCAAGCATGTTGCAGTAAACAGAAAGCAACATACCCAAAGAGAGATTTTGTTTACTAAACAGTTTAGAAGTTCTGAAATCATTTGATTTTGGTGGGGCTGCTTAAAGACTGAGAACCATGTCCTACAGTGCCTTCATGGAGAGCGCTGAGAAGGGGGCTGCTTTATTCAAGGGAAAGTCAGCCTGAGCTCACTTTGCTCCCTGTGGCCAGCATACCCTAGGCCAGCCCTGGTGACATCCTGCACGAAGAGACGGGCGTGGGAAGCCGTTTAACCCAGCCCTCCTTTGCCATCACCCTGCCACTGCTGTTGTCTGAGTGTGCTGTGTAACAGCCAGGCTCCAGCGCACTGCAACCCGCTTTGCTGTGAGATGTTAGACCAAATGTCAGGGTTTCCTTTCTGCCCTCGGACGCTTTGCCTTCTTGGCACTGTGACTCAGCAGGACATTTCTGTAAGTATATACGTTAAGCAAAATTCTTTCCTAATACAGCAAAATTCAAGCATGGAAACAGTGTTAAGCAATTATTAACAGAACACGAGTCACACGCTTTGCATTCCATTTGAAAATTAAACAGTGAAACCTAATGAAAAAGGTTCAGTTAGTCAGCAAAGAGGCCCATCCACTGCACGTGTTGAGGGCTTCTCCGTTGCAAAGGTCCTAACAGCCATACGCTACCTTCTTCGTTGAATGCAAAGCTGTGTGGCCTAAGAACTGGAAATGCGGATGGGTGCACATTGCCGAAGGCTCCTGATTTCAGGAGCAAGAACAAAAGATAGGAACCCAGAGGAGCGGCCGAGATAGATTCTCCCTATGAGAGCAGATGCCACCTATGCGGATGTGAGACATGGAAAAGAAAACGGAGGTACCCCCATAAATAAGTTTCTCTCTCGTCTATTCACTTTATTAAAATCACATTCTAACCTAAGGGTATGGTGGAACTAGCAACCTTGAGGGATTAGACTAGGAAATGAACACGTGAAGCAGATTTCAATTGAAACAGCCGAAAGACAGTTGGGGGTAAGGTGAGGAGGTGGGCTGGAAAATACCAGCAGTGAAGACTTAAAAATTAGAGAGCGGAAAAAAATGTGGCAGACTTTGAGAGTCCATGGGAGATCAAATGTGCACATTATTCATATCCCCACAATCCCGAGCAAGGGTTCAGACCTTTTGTAAAGTGCTTTCACGTTTGAACATGCTAACTGCCCTGTGGGATGGTTAGGAAAGTACTATGCATTATCCCTGTTTATGAGTGAGGAAAACTGAGGACCAGAGGAGTTCAAATAACTTGCCTACTTCACCTGGGTAGTTATCACATGAGTTGGGATTCCCACTCAGGTCTTCTGACTGCAAACCCTGTGTTTTCTCCACTGTTGCTCAGTAACTGCTCAGTGGTATAAGGAGTGATGGTTCATAGCCAAGATAGTTTGCTGATTGTCCCTAGAACTCAGCAAGAATAACATTACGGGATCCAGTCAATCCCCGGCTGACAGCAGTGGGACCGAGATGCTCTGCAAGCATAAAGCAACGTCAGGCAGATGAACTTTTACTTGTCAATTATATTTTAAAGGAGAAAAAAAGCATTGATATGGCACTTCTTTGAGAGAAAAATCTGATGGCAATTTACAACAATTAGTGTCAAATAAAATAACTTAAAATCATTCTAACACGAGATAGTTTATGAGCCATGATGCAACACAGTGGCAGACTTCACTTTCATGATGGGTCTCCCATCGCAAAATCTACTTTATCTTAAAGAAGTATCTGCATTGGGAAATCTGTGATGGAATGGAAGGACCAGAATGTTAACTTCTGTTTATCACGTCCTCATTATAACACTCATTATCTCTCAGTCTGTTTTGCAATGTGCTGGAGAGTCTTTCAAAGCACTGAAGTCTGTGGAAACTGTGACTGACTTACGTGCTCAATCAAATGTCCCTCTGAGCTCTCCGGAATGTGATTGTAAGGTAGGAAAGTGGTTAGAAAGAATGGTTATATGTTTAAAAGATGAGAATCAATGAAGAAAAGTGATCAAGTCATAACAATTTTTATGATAAGTTGATAATTGAAGAAATGCTACATATAAATTTAAAATAAGCCAGGATGGTGTTGACATATTTTAGGAAGATATAAGTCCCTTTCTCTGTACATCCTCCAGTTCCCAAATAACTTGACACAAATCATCCTTTTTGTCACAGTAGGTGACGTTTCTTTTATGCTCTTTCCTTTTCTTAATTTCCCACTTAGAACTCACCCCAACTTCTGTTCTGTCCTCAACATTCCATTAAAATTCTTGTTGTCAAGGTCTCAGATGAGCTCCATCTGGACGGTTTCCAAGGTCAATTTTCTCTCCTCATCTTAATGGACTCTCGGAAGCTTTTGAAGGTTGATCCCTTCCTCATCTCTCTCAGCTTTTCCTTTTGTTTTCTTTTCCTCCTTCTTACTTGCTGTAGTTCTGCCAAGTCTCCTTTGCTGGCTCTTCCTCATCTCCCTGCCTTCTAAATGTTGAGTTCCATAGTTTTCTTTTTTCTTATATTCTCTCTTGGATGAAATCATTCATTCCCAGGGTTTTCAATACCATCTTTTAAGTTGCAAACACCCTTTTCTTTCCTGTCACAGGAAATGTTGCATGTCTAGTTGGTGAAGCCAGGCATTTAGGAGTCACCCTTCAGCCCTCCCTACCTCTCATCCTGCACATCAAATCCACCAGCGGTGCCATCTGTTCTATATCCAAAACACATCTTAATCTGCCCTCCACAGTCAAAGGCATTCTTATCTTTTGTGTGGTTGACCTCAGTGGTCTCCTAACGGTCCTCCAGCTTTCTGCTCCACTTCTACTACCTCTCCCACTACCACTGGATCCTAATCCTTTCCATTCCAAACCATCAAAGTGATGGATGGATGGATGGAGAAATGATCATGACAGTTGCTTAACTGTCCTCAATTTTTTCTTTCGTTTTATAAGGTTCTGCAAAATCTGGTCTCTTCTTCCTATTCCAACTCAGTCTTAAGAAGCTTGCCCCTTGCTACATGTGTCTTCTAATCCTATGAGAATATTCCAAGCTCTTTCCTGCCCCAGGACCTTTTCACATGCAATTTCTTTTGTCTGAAACACCCCCGATCCTTTAGCACCTCACAAGCCATGTTCCTCCTTAACTTCATTGTTCACCCTGTGGAGCTTCAGAAGGCCTCCCAGATCACTTCATCTAAAGAAGCCTGTCTCTCACACTCCATGGTTATTTCCCAGCACAGCACACTCTTTTAGATTAGTCATTTGTTAACAGTTCATCATCTGTCTCTTCCAGAGTGTTTATTCACCACCGGGGCAGGATCCACATCTGTCTTGGCCACTCTTATATCCCTGGCATCTATCAGAGGGCCTGGCATAATAGTAGACATTCACAAAATTATTGATGAAAGATTGAAGGAGCTACACTATGAAAGCCAAACAAATCCAAAAGAATGACTTGTATTTTGGTTGTGTTTTGTTCTTTTTCTCAGGAATACTCCAGGAGAATTTGGATAAGCATGTGGGCTATATACACAAAGAAAACCATTTTGAATAGATCTATTGACAGCCAAGAGGATTGAGACCATTTAGAAGAATGCAGGCCTACCACTAACAGAGGGGAAAATTCTTTAGGATGATTTCAGAGTAAGAAAATGCACACCAGTATGAGGCTACTCAGAGGAATACTTAGCAAGGATGTGTATAATGGCATCTGTCCATAGCGAAGCCTTGTAGAATGATGAATAATTTCTCAAAGGGAATACTTCATTGTTTGTGCCTTTGCAAATTAAGTTGGACAAGATACTAGAAGATTCACAGTGAGGAATAAATTCCATGGACTAATAAATGCCAATGTAACTGCCATTAAAAGTTTCCATTACAGACTGAGCAATGAACCCACTCAAGGAGAAAGCTTTGATGTCAAATCCATTCAAAGTATCTGTGTAAATGATACTCGAGAATCATTAATTTTGAAAAATGAGTTATTTGAGCTAATTTTGCTTGTACGCCTGCATAAAAGACAGAATTTCCTAATCCAGGAGCAAAAACAGAACACTGAAGAAGGGCAAGCCTTTCTTTCACCACAGCTACATGAGGAAAAAAATTTTCAAAAAGAGAAAGATGCTCTGCCCAATAGTAAATCCTACAATGGTTTCTGTTAGTGACAGAAGTATGGCCATAACATTTTGTCTAATTTCCTGACTACTGATCTAGTACAGCAATCAAGTTTCTTTACTGATGTTCAAGATATAATGGTAATGAAATAATAATCACACGATCTTACATCTGAAGTGCTCCTTACAATGTTCAAAGGGTTTTTCACATAGATTATCCAATTTGATGTTCACAACAGCCATAAGGGAAGCACCTGCGATGTGCCACTATAGCTAAAATGTTTTACCTTTCAAAACCATTATGCTGAGAGCTCTATAATTCATGTCCAGAGGAAAACTGGTGTATAAAAAGTTAGCCTAGAATGGTGTCCCTTTTTACCCATTTATACATTGAGAGAGATTTATCTGAGCATGTTTTGAGATACACTGTTAAGTTATATCTGAATGTTCAGAAAACCTGGAGTAGCCAGAACTTTGTTTAAAAAAGAAATTGTGCAATTTACTATCTAACTCTGTTTAGTTATAAGAAAAGCTAAGGCGAAGCTAAGCTAAGCACTTAATGTGCTTACATTGGAGCAAAGTGTTTCACAGGAATTCCAGTGATGGAGGGACTGAGAAGTCACAAAAGGGACCATGAGGGAACCCAGGGATTCACAGGAGAAGGAGCTACTGTCCACCCCCACCCACCAGGCTGGATGGACAAAGGGAGATGACACAGCGACCTAAGCCCGGGTGCTGAGGCACCTGGAAGAAGCTGGAGGAGGCCCTACAGAACAGCTAAGGAGACACGAGGTACTGCCCAAAGCAGAAAGAGGGGGGAAAACACCCTGGATTCGTTCTTTTCCCCAGCCTCCAATCTCTCACAGTGTTTCCTAGTGGCCAGTCTTCTCACTCAGCTAGGAACCTGTATCAACCCCGAGAGACACAGGGGAAAAAGGGTGAAGGTGGACCCTGGACCTGCACACAAGTTGGGAAGGCTTTGAGTAAGGAAATGTGTCCTATTTAGATCTACCAGCTACAAGCCATCGAATGTTCCAATAAGTCAAGACAAATATTGATCTATTTTCTTACACTGATATATCTATAATTTTTCAAAAAGTAAATAGAACCACAGCCCAAGGTTTAAACTATTGATATATTTCATAGTCCTCAATGGCTTGAGAACGCCGATACTTCTTTTCTCCCCACTTGCTTCACAGTACCTCCTAGTTTTTTGCTTTATATACATACCATGCACTCAACACATTTCGCTCATTAATTGAAGGTGAATGACTTAAATGCTGGTGACAATGTTAAGCAATTCGAGGACATCTAGGACTGAAGCCATTGTGAGACATTCTACCATATGCATATTGCAATGAATCCCTAATTGTGGAAATCTAAAGTTTTCAGAATTGCTTAACAAGTCCATTCTGGGAATGGATACAGTTTGGAAAATGGCGGATAACATATTACATGAAAGAAAGACACAAGATAATATGAAGACGGGAGAGAAGCTGGAAATGCTTTTATGCCAAAAAGCTTGATGCATTTATGAAACTTTCTACGCTGAATAATTGGGGGTTAGCTGAACAAGCTCTCCTGGAGGTTGGAGCCTTTTCTGCTGGCACTGCCTTCAGGGTTGGGGAACCTCCCTCTTGCTTTGTTGCATCCTGCTTATTTGAATAAATACTTCCACCCACTCTTTGGCTTTGTTTCTTTCTCCTTTGACTCCTGTTTTTCCTCACCTGATCTCTTCCTCACCAGTACTGAATTCTGGGCTGCAACTGACAGGTTTTACCCTCTTCTTTTTCTTCTCCCACCACTTCCCACTTTGTCAAATTGTGAACACCCACTCCTCTGGAGGCAACTTCCTGAATTACTAGGAACACCTTTTTATTACATCCCTGAAAAGTCCCCAAGGCATCTGGCTGTCCTCTGCCGTCCCAGTTTCCCAGGCAGGATGTCCCTGTGGCTGGAACCTCCCTTCTCACTCAGAGAAGACTCACATTGTTCTATGGCCCCATGGCTGTTACATAGTCACTCACTTTCATCTTCGTATTGTCTTCTAGGTCTCAAGACACCTCCTGGCCACACATGCTCCCCACGCTCCATGTAGATGCTCTAGTCATCTTTCTGCTTTTCCTCTATTGTCAGAATATCAGCTTGCCTGCTGGTTGACTGCAGACAGAGTGTGGCTCACTCCGCCCACAAAGGAAGCCACACCAGACTTTATCTTCATGGCCACAGTCTTATCTCCAAAATCTGCTAGCTGTATACATCTACACTTCATCCATTTCACTTTTTTATTCCATAAGACCAAGGGTCTGTCCAGGCTTAAATGAACTTTATAAAGTTACTCTCATGCTAATGTTCAGGCACATGACTGTCTCTTTGAGACAGTGTAAAATTGATCAGGACGGAAAGATTCTGGTCCTAGATTTGCTGTGCACTTACTCTGTGACCTTGAACAAATGACTTTACTTCAAGGATTAGAACAACTTATCCATCGTCCAGGGGTGTCGCGAAGATTAACTAATTTACGTTTTTAAGGTGATTTGAGGATCTGCTAATGAAAGATGCTATATAAATGCTAATTTTTATTATTCATTCCCACATCTATATATTCAGCTGTCTCCTAAAATGGTCACCCTAAGCAATTACTAACTATTAAACTCTTTGAAAGAATGAAAATGAGGAACTGAAATTTCATTCTGAATCCTGAATTTTCTTCCTTTTCAAGATGTAAGCCTTGTGATTTCTAAGTCATTTAAATGCAGATCTTTTGGCTGAATCACACTTATATATGATGCTTATTCTTAATAATAAGGATATGGAGATTTGGAAAAATTACCACTGAACAAAGCAGCACTCAGAAATTCAGTCTATTGTTCAGCACATATAACCTGTACAATATCAAACCCAGCAAGGTTTTAAGCCTTTTAGACATAAAGCATTTTTATAACAAGCAAAATATTTTAATGCAATTCCATTCTAACCCCTCTAGCACATTTTAAAGAGCCTTCTATGTAGAAGACTCCATATGGTCTTTAAGATTATTTACAGTGTTATGTTATTATATGCACACTCACTGAAAATTCTTGTAAAAACTTCTGTGATTTTGCATAAATGTTATGTAGTTTGTGCTTATGTGGTCATTATTTTAGTAGACCTGCTAGTCTCTGGGATATTCAAGTTAGAGATGGAAACAGTGGCTATTCTGCTAATTCAGAATGATTGGACGCTCTTGTCTACAGGGAGCTCCAGCCACTCAGGAGTGAACTTGGACTCACTGCCCCTATGCCTTTGGTTCCAAGGAACGATTCTCCTCAGAAACCCGATTCTGTTTAAGACTGATCTACTGATAGAATTTAGGGATTTATCCTAGATTCCCATCTAGGGTAGAATTTCCTCAACACAGTTTGGAAAACCCTTAAAATTACAACGCACATCAAGTCACTTCAGCCTTTCAGGGTGTCTCTTCATCTTGGCCTCGTAGAAGGCACAGCCTTGTGGGATGAAGAAAGGGGCAATTGCCTCTGGGCACTTTTGAACATTAGAACATTATCAGCAAACTTCTGATGGAAAGAGTAGGCAACCGATTATATTGTCTCATGAAATAATCTGTTATATTAAGACAATTGGCAATACATATTAAAAAATGCATATATTGCATTGTATACTGAACATATGCAATATATCAGCAGTGGGTTTACAGCAAAACTTCAAGACAGAGGATATGAAAGTCACATACAAAACAGTAACAGGAGGTATGTCAAAAGAAAACTAGACATTACTTGTCTTACTTGACTTAGATCTTACTTGATTAATTGTAATACAATATGAGTGATATTGATACCTGTTGACTACTCTTTTTATCACTTTGTGTGTAAAAAAGAAGGAGGGGAGCTTGCTTTTTCACAAAAGCCATGTGGTTTGACCTCAGAGTCCTGACTCTTGATCTGCTTGATTTACATCCCTCCCAAGAGTTCACAGTTTAAGACCAAAACATTTAGTGGTCATGATTCTGTAAGAGCTAAGAAAAAAACATTTCCTCTGAAAGATATCAGTCTAAGGTAATAATAAAGTCTATAATCAGTGTAATGGTAGATCTCATTGAAACATTCCAATTTTGTTATTTTAACAGCTGCCCTCACACAGAAAACCCAGACCTTGGTTAAAGTTTGTAGTGCCATCCAGAAACTACTTTAACCGCCAAAAGACTTCTGGTACCCAAGAAACATCAGGAGGATCTTCTGTTTGTTTAGGAGTGCTCTACTTGGTTCCCATTATGACAGATGGGTATCGTTTTAATTATAGATTAAAACGATAATTATAATTTAATTTAATTATATTTAAAAAAATACGACCTCGAGAAAGGGGATTCTGATGCTCTACTGGTAAAAGCATATGTCCAGAATCTTAAACACAACATACCCCAAATTCTTAGACAATACATAACTGCAAAAACTAATGTGACTCTTCTCCCCCAGTGCAGTGCCCCATGAATCTATCTATCTATCTATCTATCTATCTATCTATTTCTTATCCATTAATCAATCAATCTATCAGTCTATCATCTATCTTTCAAATATCAAAGGAAGGCTTGTTCCATTGCTTACTTCTAAAGAACTCATTGATATCGTTGATCCAGTTTCACTTCTCGATAATCCCGCATTTTCATCCAACTCAGAGGCCATGAAGTTCTTCACAGCTGTGCGAGGCTCAAAGGGCAAATTCTGCATATGTTCCTGGGGTGCGAGATGTTGCTCTAAGTTCATATTGAACTGGTCCATGACAGGAGGATTCATGTTGAATTCAGGATTCACTTTGTAGTGCAATAGCCTTTCGTGGGGCAGGGTTTCCATGCCAATATTCATTTTGCTTTCTTCTTTCATTGATGGCTGGGTATTAACAGAACTTCTGGGCATCACAATATAGTCACTCTCCATCATTCTTTCTTGAGGATGGACGATGTCCATATCCGCCCCTCTCAAGTTATCATCCGTACATAAGTACACAGTTCTCCGCAATTCACTGTTCTCTTTTTTCAAACATTGATTGCCCAGCTCATTCATACTCATGGGCATGTGCAGACCTGTGGGTTGCTGAATAATGACTTTGGAAATGACGTTTCCAGGCAATGTTGAATAGCTTAGCCCTTCAGGGTTCGTTCCCTTTTCCTCTTCATCATCATTTAGAGAAATCCTGGAGAGGGTGCCTGTTATTGTTGCTGCTCGGCAAGGACCAATATCCTTGTGAAGAACTGTGAATTAGAACATAAAAGTAAATAAAAGAAAGCTAATGCACACTTACCGATTACTATTGTATTCTGTTGTCCCTCATTTTACTAAACATTGTCCTTAATAAAAGAAAAATTATTAAAAATTACACATCTATTTTTTGCACATGGTCCAAATTACTCAATCACTCTGTGTTGATTCTGATATGCTCTGATATCAGGTATGTGGGTTCTCAGGTAGCCCACAGATAGAACATATGGGAAAACTGATTAACAGACTTTCAAAAATCTCAGTGCCCTAACCCTAAATAACTCAGCCTAACTTTTCAGGGGAAAGGCAGATTACCAGAGAAATTTTCTCCATCAATCTACTGCAAAGGGCTTTATAAAATTATGGATATATTAACAAGAGTTTGACTTTTTCTTAAAGGGTTTTCCCCTAAAGTATTCTACAAGTTCTACTCATTAAAATACTTCTTGAGAGAGGTAATCAATGAGAATTTCATCCTACTACATCAGAAATCCCTTCAAACATTATGGCCATTGAAAACTAATGAGCATTTATCTGTGAAGTCCATATGGTCAAGTAGATACAGGGTTCAAAAGTATTTATCATCTTCAGTTCCATGCAGGAAAAGTAAGGCGTTTTTTAACAAGATCAATCCATCAGCTCCAATGTCCTTGAGGGGGTATTAAAAGTGCCAACTGACTTTAAGCAGAAAAAAGCTGTATGAGCCTCTAAAAGAAAACCTGTATGATAGCAGAAAAAACTGTATGAGCCTCTAAAACCTCCATTCCATTTTAAGCCTGCAAAATAATGACTTAGAAAACTTAAAAATGCATGATAACTTGTAGTAAGAAAGAGAACAAAATGAAAACATAAACCACACCAAGGAAAAACCAATCAACAGAAGAGTTCAGAATTTTTTTTTTTTTTTTTTTTTGGCGGTACGCGGGCCTCTCACTGTTGTGGCCTCTCCTGTTGCAGAGCGCAGGCTCCGGACGCGCAGGCTCAGCGGCCACGGCTCACGGGCCCAGCCGCTCTGCTGCATGTGGGATCTTCCCGGACGGGGGCACGAACCCGTGTCCCCTGCATCGGCAGGCGGACTCTCAACCACTGCGCCACCAGGGAAGCCCCAGAATTCTTTATTAAAATATAGTTTAGTTTTTTCTCTTTTTTGCCTCTCTAGAAAGAAGAAAATCATATTTTATGTGTAATGGAGGCAGAATGACTTGAAGCCTGCTTAGTTGTGGACAGCTGTCGGTTTTGAGGTCTGAGAGAATGAAGTTCTGAAGATGTATTCTTGGTCATGGTGGTGCTGAAAGCACACAGAACAGCACTGTGTGCGAGCTGGTTCAACATGGGCCCCCTGTGCTGCCCTAGTAACAAGCAGAGCCATTGCCATTGAATGTTTCGTTAGGCATAGGTAGCTATAAAGTATTTGGTTTATTATCTCCTCATGAAAAGTCTCAGACATATTCAATTTTACCCATTATTATCCAGTTTTCAAATAGCATCGTAATTATTATGCATTAAAGCAGAGTTTGCAAAATAGAAGATTCTGAATGCCTTTCCCTATTACAAAGAAGAGAAGCTTTCAAATTAATTCAAGACATGCATCATTCATGTAATATCTTTTATCTTTAGAGATACTGTATTTAATCATTGTATTAGGTCTCTTTCTTCTTAGTTATTCAAGATGTTATTCACCTATACTCCAATCAAAATTTTTATAAAAGAGCAGAAAAAACCCCCCAAAAACAAAACAAACAAAAGATGTTAAATCTACATCGCATATTTTTTATTAATCCACAATTTGGTGTGACTTTTTATATTTAACTATAATGTTTAAACAGTAGAATAATTCAGTTTTAAAAAGTTATTTCCAAACCTCTTAAAATAATAGATAGGTAATGAATTGTGGTTGCCAGGAACAATTTACTTGAACATATTCAGAGATAAAGTATGTTATATTAATAGATTTAGTAATATTCCAAATAAAATACCTTAAAATATCTCCAAATTCAGGGAAGAATATTTCTAATCCTTAACTGTAGGCAAAAATTAATCCAAAATTTATAGCAATACAATTTGAAGGCTAGTTATGGGAACCTATTACATTTTATTAGGGACATATAATTTTATACTTTTATGAGTATTTTGTAAACTATAAAGTAAACCTTGGTACTGAATATTGATTTCATAATCTGCATTTGTATAAAATATGTTTAGTTTGTATGAATGTAATATGATTTGTAGTTATAGTAGCACATTTTTATCAATGATACAGCTATCTTTGCTGAAAATTTGTATATCTTAAATCTTTGGGGAACTATAATTCTTCTTATTAAGTAGTGTCGACCCTATATGAGAAATTTAACTGTTTCTTTGACTTACTTAAAACGGATATCCAAATTTTGAATATAAAACATAAACAAATCGACACCACCTACACATACAAATGTGATGTTGAAGTAATGGGACTTTTGAGAGAAATTAGTCAAGTTGTGAAGGGCAAAATGCAAATAAAACCAAGACAAAGCAAAAAGCACCTGAATATTTTTCATAATCAGATATACGCTCCACCCTTTGGGAAAGTGAACTTCAACAAAACTTAGAGAAAGATTATTCAGAGACCAGGAATTGAGACTTTAACACTGAATATACATCAACATGGAAGGAAATCTTTAGAAAAACACAGGGGAAAGTTCCTGATAAGCTCAGCTAAAAAAGGGCACAGACAGAAAATGAAAAATTAAAAGAATTTTTTTCTAATAAAATAATGATACTGGCCTAATATTAAGAATACTAAATCTCAGAATACAATGAATCTGTGGAAAATGGGTCTTTTAACAAAAGAGAACAAGATGAATATAACTCCTTTATTTGTAAAGTTTGGATGAAGATTTAGAGGGCATTCTTATCAAACTTTCAAAGGCCAAACAATTTCATATGGATAGAATGGTAACCTAAAACCAGTAAGATAGTAGCAAATAGAGATAAATGCAAAGGCTAGATTTTTCATCAAGGACAAACAAACAAACAAACAAAAAAACCCTGGAACCTTTACATATTGTAGACTGGGAAATCCCTGACAGCTACTACAAAAAGTCTTGGGGATTTTAAATGATAATCAGTTGACACTAGTACTGTACCAGCTGCTACGAAATCAGATGCAAAGCGTTAATACAAGGAAAGGTCCAACTGTGATAAATGCTGGCTAAGTGTGGGCAGCATAGTTAAAACCTGGGCACCATAATTTCAAATGATTGACACCTGGGGCACCATGTCTGCCTGGGAGGATGCTCTGAGGAATGAGTGAAGAAACATGGTATTTTTAGTCTGGAAAAAAAAAAAAAAAAGACCTAGATTGAGCTAAGTAGTATTTGCTTTCAAATATTTGGATAGTTTAGTGAAGTGGATATTCACTCTTATTCTCAAAGGCACCACGAAAACCAATGAATAAAAGGTTAAATAAGGTATATTTTGTCCCAATATAAAGGAACATTATTCATCTACTCTTGGTGGGTGTCCACAGGCTGGAGAACAGACTTTGGGAACACTGTCCCTGAGATCCAGCTCTCTAAGACGCTGTGCTCATGCTCTGAAAATACAGCAACAGCAACAAAGCTGTGATACACACACACACACACACACACACACACACACACACACACACACAATGGTATTTCATCCTTCCAGCATGGAAGATGAAACCGAGGCTCAGAGAGACATCAGCTTGACTGACCTTACACCTAACAACCAGTAATAGGTGGATGGAAGGCTTCTGTCTCCAAGTCAATGCTTTCCTGCTCCCAATCAACCATTTTCACTTCCTCGCATTCCCCATTCATATTCTCCCTCTCTCTCATTCCCTCCCCCGTCTCCTACATCTGCTATTACAATGCTTCCAGTTGAAAGACTCAGTTTACACATTTACAGGAATATGTGATGGGTAAACCAGAGCATTTTCTTTAAAATCAAAAATCATAAAAATGATTCAACGTCTAATGATTATATTTTCAAAATTCAAATATTCTTACCTGATCTACAAGCAATGTCTACATCCTTTTCAAAGTCTGTCTGTAACAAGAAATAATGACATAGAATCGTCATTTAATGAAGACCTCAAGTGACTTTTACTGACCAAATTATCTGAAGTTAACAAATATCTGACTAGGAGATACCAGGATATTGTTTAGTGCAAAGGAAGTTTATAAAGGAATAATCAAATTGTTTTCAAGAGTATTTTCTAGAGACCACATGTTGGATAAAATCAATGGAAACATGGTGTATGATTTTAATAAGGCAAAAAAATACCCATGGTCATCTAACACCAGATGTAAAAAAACAGAATTTCAAGGCAATTCCTTAAACCACAATAAAAAGATTGGAATGTGAAATATTATGAAGATACTTAAATAAATGTCTTTGTTATTTATATTTTATGCATTCATTTTGAATATATTGTTTGTAATGCAATATCTTACAATACAGCTTTGTCAAATCCTTAATAGTCAAACTAGGCTCTTCTGATGATCCATTTTCATGCAAATGTGACAGAAGATTTTCAGGCTTAGGAATTAAAATTGAAGATTAAACAATACTAATCTGGCCTAGAACCTGCTTAGAGTTTAGTTCCATCCTCATATATTCCCCCAAACTTTTACTGTAAACAAATTAGTTTATTTTTTATTTTTTGCGGTAGCCGGGCCTCTCACTGTTGTGGCCTCTCCCGTTGCGGAGCACAGGCTCCGGACGCGCAGGCTCAGCGGCCAGGGCTCACGGGCCCAGCCGCTCTGCCGCACGTAGGATCTTCCCGGACCGGGGCACGAACCCGCGTCCCCTGCATCGGCAGGCGGACTCTCAACCACTGCGCCACCAGGGAAGCCCAAATTAGTTTATTTTTTAATGGTGAAATTAAATTAGCCCATCTTAATCAATATTTAGATTCAAGATATCAGTATTTATCTGTTTTTAATAAGGAATTAATTATTCCTTCTCTTGTCTTAGTTACTAGTATATCATTTAGAATGTTTTTGTGTTGCCTAACCCAAACACATCGATAATAAATCAAGCATATTACTAAGAAAACTCTAAGCCATGACGTTAATGACACAGTTTAAACCTTATTTCATTTCTAAAATATACGGAAGTGGTTATGTGTAAAGTACCCCTTATCCCAACAACAATCAGAGCTCATGTACAATGGTTGGTCTTCTTCTGGGAGCGTGTCTGCCCCTCATGCTTTAGGGCAGTGGCTCTCGTCTTGGGCTGCCCCCTGGAGCCACCAATGCCTGGGTTCTATCCCAGGATGCTGGTTTCCTTGGTCTGGAGTGCGGCTCCTCTGAGGAATCTGAATGGGAAGCAAGGCGAGAACCACTGCAGGTCTCGCTTTAAGACCAGATGTGCAGGTACCATCCTGTTCTGATCTGTAAACAAACATGATCCTGTGGACACACTGTTAACCCTAACTCTGTGTGAGGACGAACATACCCCCCAGTGTCGCCCAGAAACCCCACGCTCAACACATCAAGGGTCCAATAACAGATCCAGGACTCCTAACCAGTCCAGACAGAACCGTCATCTGGTATCAGAGTTCCAAGCCTGTGACCGAACTACAGTCAAAGTCGTTCAAAACAGAATTTTGATACTATTTTATGACTCAGAATATTTGCTTATTCCCTTGAGAAATCATGACTGAATCAAGACTCAGAGGGGAATTAAAAGCTCACCATGATTTGAGCATGCCCGTTAGGAAAAGAACTGGAAGAATCAGCATTGATTGGGTCCTGACAGTTTCTCAATCGGCATCTAAATGCATCTTGAACCTGTGAAAAAAGGACAAACATTCATTTTCTTCTCTCTTGGTAATCACCAGATACTGTCTATATTGGCAATTGACTGAGAACACCATTATCACTGTTTTTATGATCCAATACCCGTTTTGTTTACTTGGTGCACCTGGACTTTGGTCCATGCCCGGGGAATTCATCATTTGCCATCATCTGTAGAGGGAGGTGCTGGGAACTCCTCAGCTGTCCCGATGCCTGTGTCTGGCTCAATACTAATCATTCTTGCCAGAGGGCAGGATTATTTCCACTGCTACAAACAATATGCCTGTCTTTCAAGGGGGATTTACTATTCGGTATGGCATAATCTTCATAACAGCTTTAAACATTGGGAAAAATGAGATGACTCAATGATCTGTCGACCAAAATTGATCTGGGATTTTCCTTTTATGTCTTATGTAACGCATATCGGGGAGACCATTTCTTGTCTTGCTTCAAGTACTATGTGCCCTTATGTGCAAACAACAACAACAACAAAAAAACCCCACACACAATGAAACAAAAAGATAACAAAAACTACTCTGTTTCTGGTTGATTCTCGTGGAAAAAAAAAAAAAGGCCACTTAGCAAAGCCAAACTTCCTTAATATACATTCACAACTGGATTCTGAGCAAAGAACAAACACATCACAAGGAAATTCGAAGAACATTAAATGCTTTGTTAGCAGCACGTGGATAAACCTGAATAGATGCATAACAAACACACATCAACCGACAGCTACTCTGATGTCACGGTACCTCTGTGTCAGCTGGTGCCTCCACCTCCTGCGGCTCATTAGGCCCCTAACAAGCTTGCCGGTGGGGCAGCACCATAAGTTAAGTCAACGGCAATGTCATTTGACGAGTATTTGGCTTTTCTGACTTCACATTATTGTTACTCCCCTCCTTGTTTATTATCATCTATCTTATTGGGTTACCAAACAAAGCACAGATGATGTGGCATTCCTTCTATTTTCCTGAAGCACCATGGTAGGGGCCACCAAGGGAAACATAATGATGTCCAGTTTTGCAAAGCACGTATATAAAATATCCTGTCACGGGTTGTGAGATGTGCATAGTTTACGTATTGGCCATAAAAAACCCTGAGCCTATTAAGCTGTTTTCAGCTCCTCTCACCCATTTCAAAAATTCGTTAGCAGCCTCTTTCCCAAACGGCAAGATGTGGAAAGTGACATGGAGTTTAGTTACCACCACTGAGCCCTGGCTGCAGTTCCATCAGGAGACCTCTGCCCACGTGGTGGATTTCTCCCCTCAGGTTCTAATCTTGGTGATGCAACCACTATGGCTGTGAATTAAGCGGGGGGTGGGCTCCATATTCTCTGACCCTTCCATTTTCTGATTCTAATATTTCTTTTTTTAACCATTTTTTAATTGAAGTATAGTTAACTTATAATGCTGTGTTAGTCTCAGGTGTACAGCAGGGTGATTCAGTTATACATATACATATATATCCTTTTTCAGATTCTTTTCTGTTATAGGTTATTACAAGATATTGAGTTCCCTGTGCTATACAGTAGGCCCTTGTTGTTCATCTATTTTATATATAGTAGTGTGTATATTCTAATATTTCTAAATCTGGAACTTTCTGGAAAAAAAGAACAAGGAGTTGTCTGATACAACCGGGTGAGGTAATTTCTTATTTCCTCTTTCAGACATATCAGTAAAAGTTCAGGTTCAGTGAAATTTAGTCTGATCATCTTTTCCTGAAGAACTGGATGCATATTTGGAACTAATTCATCCAGCTTCTCCCTTGGAGGAGACATGGCATGGACAAACTAGACTCTTTAGAAGCGAATGCTTCATAGATTAAGAAGTCATAGCTGTGAGTCATAAAGCAATAAAATTAATAATCAGGAGATCATTGTACACTAGGGTAATGCGTCTCCTGTTTGCCAGATGATCTCTGTTTCTGTTACACAGACATTTGCAATTTGGGGGAAAACTCTAAGAAAGTATATCTGTTTTACAAAAAAAATTCTAAGAACTAATGTCAGAAAAATAGGGACTTGCCAATTTTCTGTTTGTGCCCCGAGGCAACTGTTAAAGAAGCACACACTTTATAAAGGAAGATAAATAATACGTTAGAAATGTTGCCTTCCAGGAGCTTGTCACATGAATTTGTTTCAAATCTGCTTCTGAACACCAGCATCCATAAAATATGAAAGGCGGCCCTTGGTAAAACGAAACATTAACTCTTGCTCACCAGCTACTCTATTTTCAGGCCTTCAGAGTGCAGTTGTCAAGGATATTTTTGTCTGACAATGAAATACGGAAAAGCAACTCCTCTAAGTTTCTCTTCAAAATCCACTCTCTGATTGCTTGAAGGAGATATAAAAGAAATCTCTTTTTCGTAACACACACATACAAAATCGATACCTTAAACTACCAAACTCCCAAATATGACAATGGATTAAGGGCATTTCCATACTGGAGAATGATGTCAGCTACATGAATCAGTCAATGCTAGTCACAAGAAATATAAAACAGAAAAGCATAAAAACTCTACAGTAAATTCAAGGTCATTTTAATGGTCATATAAATGCCATGATTTAAGTGTTGGTTTCCCTGACACTTTTGTGCCTCTGTTCCTTCTAATTCAGAAAGATTTGCAGGAGAAATTCCTCTGTTTGATTAAAAAAAATCTTAAAAATGCATTCAGGCAATCTAGCTGAACTAGCCTTAAATATTTATCCAACACTGACAGGAAAGCATGATTACGCTAGATTTTGTACTGTGTACCATTACCACAGAAAAGGGTGTTTCAAGCAGGACAGTAGGTGGAAAGTGCATCTGCAGCTATTTGAAAACATTGTGATAACTAAATGAATGTTCTATCAGGTAAACAAAGAGACTTTTATCTTTGGTGAACTAATGTGTATTGTACTTATGGAGAACAACTAGAAGTTTTAAAAAAGCAAGCCTACAAGGACCTTAATTCCGAACAAGGAGAAAGCATAAAAACAAACAAAAGACAGAATCTCGATCTGGCTATTGCATGCTGAAATTAAAATTTTCTGTGCCAAAAGTAGCATTTACAACACTGGCCAATAATAGTCTTGGTGTCTTTCTTGTCTTGTGATTAAGACTGAAGAAAAATAACTGTTAGAAGATTCAGATATTTACTATTTAAGCTCCTTAAGCTGACTGACTGTTTGTGGAGAATGAGTCACTTATTTGAGGTACCAATTTAATTTAAAATTTCTTTTTAGATATTAAAATCATTATACCTGAATTCTTCCAATATCAATCATGTTTTAAACTTATGTAGGACCAGTAAATACAATTTTTAAACAAACCCATCTAGAATAATTAAATATTTAACACCAATTTTAGCACAGTTAAAATCTAGATTTCACAATGTCCTCTCTTTATAATACTCTGCCATAGATCCTTCACCTTGACGTCAGACAGAGGGTTAAAAAGTATCGGGGGTGTAGCAAAGAATTGATATGTGAATAGCCCTGGAATATTTAGGAGACTTTAAGGAAACCTGGTATCATGTTGTGAAATAAAAAAGAGTGGCAAGAAACATCTCCAAAAATAAGGTGAGGTGACCATAATATGCTAACAGGTTGTCTTCTGAAAGGATCCTGCCAGGCACCACCAAGGTTATCCGGACCAGATCCTGCTGGGGCTGCGCTAAAATCTCCTGAAAAAAGCTATCAACCCTTTTCCTGTGGACAGATTCCTGGATGAGACCAGAGTTCAAAGAGATCCACAGGGCGTGTCTCTCTCCTGTCCCTCCCCTAGGGACAGTGATTCAGTTCCTCTCAGCAGCAGCCAGCGAGATCTTCTCTGCTGGGCCCCGCTCCGAAGACAGCTGGCAATGTCACTGTGAAAGTCGGTGCCAGATTTAGAGATTGCTGGGGAAGAGCATGGAGCATTGCTTGGCAGTGCTGCAATTTAGAGGAAGCTTCAGGAGAGAGCTGCACTGTTTGAAACAGGCTCTGTATTTAGCTACAGACCCCAAAGCTTCACCTTTTAAAAACACAGCTTTACCTCCAGTTTTTCTTCCTGACTCCCCAATTCCAGAAGATCATTTTAAGCAAAGAGAAGAAATAAAGGTACATTCTTGTAATTTTTTTGAGATCGTTAGCTTGGGAGGAGAGAAGTTTCTTAAATGTTCTGGTTATTTTCTGAATCTAATATCGACTATTGTTCCTATTGATTCACATCTGTACAAATGGCTTTTTAATTACGTGAAATTTCATATAATTTCACCATTAAATGAACAAGGGTGTTGTCAATTTCATGTGTAAAATACCAATTCACAGAAGCACCATGAATGACTGCACACTATTAAAATATTATTTGACCTCTCTGATAGCAAAGGAAATGAACAAAAATGGTTTCTCATTTGCTATATGTTGAAGGGAAAATATGGACTTGGGCCCCAAATTTCAGTCCTAATGATTTTCTATCGGAATTCTCTAACACCTAAAGGATCTTTCACTTAGTCTCAAAATTGTCACAGCTTTTACTCTTTTTTGTATCAGATTTGGGGGTCACATAAGCTGCCCCAGACAGCATTTCACATACATGATCTGAAAAAATGTAACAGTATTTCTTCGGCATGCAGAAGAGAAAAGAAGGAAAGGGAAGTCATACACCAGCCACCTCCACCCATGCCTTCACCGAAGATACTTCATCTTAGCCTTGTGCCATCCACGTCAAGGCAGAAAATAAAAACTTTACTCATGACCTCTTATTTCTTTTATTAATTTTAAAACTTTATTCCAAACATACTCAACTTCCTGTCACCAGTTTAACACTGTTGCAAGCTGGGACGAGAGAGAGGTGAGATTTGCCCTTCCATGCAGCCAGGCACTCCGAAGAATTTTGGGTAACAGAAAGCCATGGCTGGATGCTACCTGGCAGACATGCCAGAGTTTGCCAATCTCTGCCATGAGCTCTCTGTGTCTTAATTTGTTCACTGATGCCATTGTACTAATCTGATTTCATGCTTTTGTTAACCTCCTGTATGGAGTTGGAGAACCACGCATGCAGATTAAGATGGATAGAAATATTCATGACATAATTGCAATTATGCTCCAATCAGGAAAACCTAATCTGGAGTGAGATACAAGACTTATATTTTCCTGCCTAAGAGATGAGATGACTATTGAGTGAAGGGACGCTGGTGATTTCTGGGGAAAAGTATAGAGGGCTTTATATGGTCCTTCCTTGGGTCCTGTCCACGCTCCTATTTAAAGGCACTCTCTATGCTTCCTACCCTCTGTTCCGATTAAAATCCAGCTTTATTGCGGTAGCTTTAGCCATCCTCCCACTTCCAGACACACATTCTATCTTATTAAAAACAAAACAAACAAACAAAATCTTTAAATGTAGTTCTTTTGAAAGCTTCAATTCAGCCCGACCAAGATAAAGCTCTTAGCAACCCACCTCGCTCTCCCTTTAACCCAACTTCCCTCCGAGCAAGGACGAGAACCCTAACGCTCCCCACCCAGGGCAACTCACTCCCTTTCTAAAATCCATTCTTCACGACACACTGTGGCCTCTCACCAAGGCCGCTGCACACCCCAAGGAGAAAGCTCTAAAACATCACTTAGTGCTGTGCCCTTAAGTGTCGTCAGTTCTGCCTTTCTCTTGGTGCTGCAGTCAGAGCCACTAAAAAAAAAAATTCTCCACTTGTGTTATGCCCCTAAGTGCCTCAGGTGGTCTCAGCGGAGAGTCAACTCTCTACCACTCACCACAGGCTTCATTTCTTGGAAGTCGTATGCCCGGGACCCTCTCTCCATTTTCCTCCACTTGAAACTTTCGCTTTCTTAATCAGGACCCCGTTAAGTTCTGAAGTCTCCTATCACGCGCTCCCCCATCTTCAAAACCCACTGAAGCTTCCGTGGTCATGAGTCCTACCTAAATTCCCTGTAGATCAAGCTGGGAGATTCATGTAACTCTCCATCTGGACTTTTTTATATGCAATACGACCTCTTTTCAAATTGCTCTCTAGTTATTTCACCACTACTGGCCTCATTTATTTTTTTAAAATGATTTGGGGAGAATATTGGTTTTCGATGAGATAGCTAAGGAGGCTTGTCTGCTTCATATGGTCACTGTCATGTGTTTGTAAATAATTTGGTTTATCTGTATTTTTATGAAAACAATAAGACGAAATGGGACATTGACAGAAAAAAAAATTGTGGAAGGGAGAGGGAGAAACAGAAAGAAAGAAAAAAGTGTTCATGTTTATTTTCAGCATTTGCTACAGAATCACTTCCCAGGTTTGGATGAAACTTCTGGGACCTCCTCTGGCGGAGCCTGGCTCTCCTGCCAGTGCTGGGGAAACAGAAAAGATGAGCTTGGCCCTATTACTGATGTACAGAGCAGCCCTAGGATCCTCACATACCGATACAACAAAATTATCCATTTAAGTACTTTCCTTTTTCCCTTCCTTTCAGTGAAGGGGTTTTATTTTGTACTACCCTCTTGTTATTTTACCCCTCTGACATCAAGCTGTCTGACTGTCTTAGAGCCAGGCACAGCCAGAGACAGGAGAGTTGAGAAGAATGTACAGGCACCAGGAAAGTGGTTTCCTAGCAACAGGAACTATTTCAAAGCCTTCATAACTCTTGTGCAGTTAGAATTTCCATAGCAATGTGGAGAATAGTAAATAGTGGCTATGTCGCTATGTACCTGTTGCTAATGAAGTCTTCTCAAGAAAAGACGGCTAAATGAAAGAAGCACCTATATTTGTTCTGTTAGATCCTGTCTCATTACGTATGACACGTATTAGCTTCCAAGATCTAGGTTTGTGGCTGAAGGTAATGTGTTGTGATAAATCAGATGGTTTAATTTTTAAAAATATTCTTATTCCCTCTTGGTGTTTTCACTTCTGTCAGTGGCATCTGCTAAAGCAATTCAAAAGAGAAAGGGGCTTCAGAAGAAGACCCTGTACTTCAAGAATACACATTTTGTGAAATTGAAATATTAAGATATCAGCTCTGGAGGTCACAACAAACTGCTAGTCAAAGAATCAATTTGCTTTTTAGAAAAGTGAAATATAATTGAGTTGAGATGGTAGTAGGGTGATCCTTTCTCCTTCCCCTCCTGACTTGAAATAATTTAGGTTTTCTAATTCGACCCACTGAAAGCAAAGCCACTTTTAAAATGGATGAAGCCCCACACACAGCACATTCAAAATGCCACAGTGACAGCATTTCATTTCTTTTCTCCTTAAACTGCAAGGCTCTCTTCCCCTATGTGCAGACCCACCTGCTTCACAGAAGACTGTAAAAGTCAATATGGGTAAAGCTGTTTTTTGTTGTTTTATCTTTGACTTTTTTTTTTTAACATCTTTATTGGAGTATAATTGCTTTACAGTGGTGTGTTAGTTTCTGCTGTATAACAAAGTGAATCAGCTATATGTATACATATATCCCCATATCCCCTCCCTCTTGTGTCTCCCTCCCACCCTCCCCATCCCACCCCTCTAGGTGGTCACAGAGCACCGAGCTGATCTCCCTGTGCTATGCGGCTGCTTCCCACTAGCTAGCTATTTTACATTTGGTAGTGTATATATGTCCATGCCACTCTCTCACTTCATCCCAGCTTACCCTTCCCCCTCCCCGTGTCCTCAGGTCCATTCTCTACATCTGCATCTCTATTCCTGTCCTGTCCCTAGGTCAGGAACCCCTGTCCTCAGAACCATTTTTTTTTTTTTAGATTCCATGTATATGTGTTAGCATATGGTATTTGTTTTTCTCTTTCTGACTCACTTCACTCTGTATGACAGACTCTAAGTCCATCCACCTCACTACAAATAACTCAATTTCATTTCTTTTTGTGGCTGAGTAATATTCCATTGCATATATGTGCCACAGCTTCTTTATCCATTCGTCTGTCGATGGACACTTAGGTTGCTTCCAAAGCCTTTTGAATTCATATTGGATGAATCATTAAAGACTATAAACAACCATATTATGTTAGTATGTATCAAAAAATACACAGAAACATGTTTATCTGTACCCAGTCCCTTTTTTTTTTTTTTTTTTTTTTTTTGCAGTACGCGGGCCTCTCACTGTTGTGGCCTCTCCCGTTGCGGAGCACAGGCTCCGGACGCGCAGGCTCAGTGGCCATGGTTCACGGGCCCAGCCGCTCCGCGGCACGCGGGACCATCCTGGACGGGGGCACGAACCCATGTCCCCTGCATCGGCAGGCGGACTCTCAACCACTGCGCCACCAGGGAAGCCCTGCTTATATACTTTTAAGAAAGAAAAAGACCAGGGAATTCCTTGGCAGTCTAGTGGTTAGGACTCTGCGCGTTCACTGCCGAGGGCCCGGGTTCAATCCCTGGTTGGGGAAATAAGATCCCACAAGCCGCGTGGCACAGGCAAATAAATAAATACATAAATAAATATTTAAAAAATAAACATTTAGCTTAGGTGCTGGCATACAGCAAGAACACCATAAATATTAAACAAATAAAAAAGAAAGAAAGAAAAAGTCCATACAAATTATCTTGAATTATTGTGATGAAAATATTTTAAAGTGAAGAAAGCAGTAGAGCTAAACCTGTATTCCTAGCATCTCCTATGGGATTATCAAGTAGCTTACTAGATTTGAGTCATTATACAATATTTTACAGGTAGCTATTGAGTCTATTTGCTTTGGTCTATTTTTATGAAATGTTTGTTCACAGGAGATAGCAAGGATATGGAAAGATGCCTTATTCTCCTGGACTGTGGTTAATGCTAGGGCAGTGTGATCACAGGTAATATGAGATAGACCCATTGCTAGTGTTGGGCTACACACATTTAGAAGGTCAGAAAGAATTTCTATGAATTCAGTGAGACATCCTTATGATGTGGTCTTTGGGATTTGCACAATTTAAACAGGGTCCTTTTGTTTTTTCAGTAACAATTTCCACTGAGGAACTCTGAAAGAGACTTGTCTATAACTGAAATCTGCTCTGTGTATTTATAGTACTGTTACAGGGTATTTTTAAGGGTCAATGAAAAAATACTAGATATGCAAGTTTCCATTTCAGTGTTGGAATGAGAGACATGACACTCTGCTATTAATTTATCAGCTATAAAATTATTCAATTTGAACTAATCAATGAAAATGTAATAATAACAGGGCCAATATCCATAGTCTTATTCCCAATTAATATAGAAAATATATACTTACAGACACCTATTTAACAGAAGCATTTATTATATGATTTAATTACCCTTAAATCATGTTTTTGATAATTATTAGTCCAATTAGCAAGTATGGGAAAGTTCTGAGGGAATTGAATTTTTGTGCCAAATATTTTTCTTCATGTAAGCAGCACAACTTTGATAATCAGCCAACAAAATATCTGTCACTTTAAAACCTGAATATTTTGATCATAGCCCAAGGCTTTTAAGAGAGCTTATTTCTGAAGAAAAAGAGAGGCTTATTTAGGGTTGGGACATTTTTTTCCTCTTTAACACTTAAAGTATTAATATCTTCTGAAGATCTCATGCAGATAAATCTTGGATCTTGCTTACAGCCTACACTATTCATCCTTAATCATCAATCAAAAATGTACCATGTGTCTACACACTTTGAACAATTTTGTTACATAAACATATTAGAGATAACATTAACACAGAAGACTCTCAGGATAGTTATGGTTGGAGAAGAACATAGCTCAATTTCTTTTTTAACTTTTAAGCAACTTTGGTCTAGAAAAAATGCAACACTTGGAAGATTTTTAATGCTGATATTCTAGGCAGAAATTTGTGATGTCTTGGTAACGAAGACCTAGATCAGATTTTTTAAATGATGAAATCCCCCCTTCCCCTTGCAATGTGAAGTCATTCTTCTGTTTTCATTGTTTTTCATCATACGATGTTCTTGGAATACACATGTGGGTTTACTGCTGACATCTGTATGATACTAAAGTAGCTCAGAAATACTGTTCTCCTCATCTGGTAAATGAGGTAAAAACCTTTGCTTACCTTCACTCATCACTGTGAAAGCTATAGGATGTGTACTCAGATGCGCATGTGTCTTTTTGCAATGTGCACATCATAATAAAGTTCTCAAACAAGCTAGATAATGCGAAGTGACAGTGGAGACCATCTTCTCAAAATTACTAGCATGGCACTGTGTCACTGTGTGTTTTAGTCACCACCGTCCCCAGAGTAAATGCTCAGATGACTCATAAACCTTGTAAACACTGTATTGGTGCTTGCAAGCACTCAGAATAATTGTTGCGCCAGTTGGAAACAATATTTTATCCCTAAACAACTCAAGTCTGAACTCCATCACTGATCTGGATGGATTTGGTGCAGGTTAGTGTCTCATGAAGGATGACTTCTTTCCTTCACTGCTGCCAACAAACCTCACCAGGACCTGGAGAAACACTGTGATTATAGGCCTACAGTCCTTGGGGACAATTACTGCCCAATCATGCTCCACTGTGTCCATTTTTTGTATTTTCTGAGCATTGACATCCATATCAAAATCATCCCCTTTGAGTAACCTTAACCGCACCTTAGTACAGAGACAAAAGAACCCCTCGTTCATCTTCAACATTTTCTTTCTAAAACGAAGTCTGTTAAGTATGAGGAATGGGGTTATGCTGTGGGTAGAAGCAAGAGTTAAGGAACAGGTTTAAGAAATACCATCGCAATTACATTTTAGGTACGCTGCCCACCCTCTTATCTACACCTACGATTGCCTCATAGCCTCTCTTGAACCCACTGTCCCTGGCTCTTGGCACCTCTGGTTGCGTTTTCCCTTGCATCACCCCATCTGTTTTAATCTGTCACTTTCAGTGTCCAAGGAGCCCTCTTGAACTTTGCCTTAGCATTTCTCTTTAGCGTTGACTCCCAAACGATTGTCTTTAGAGGAGACCAGCTTTAACCTGAAGATCAAGTTATTAAAAGAAAAGATCCTATTTGTTAACATGGAAAATACTCTTCTAAGTATCATTCTTCTCTCTTGCAGAATGATTTTTCTCACCTCTCTCCGAAGAATGCAGTGGACCATGACGATCACAAAGCCTTGCAATGAATCAAACACAGCAAAAAGTATTTGAAACAAGATGGAGCGTTTGTCTGTCATGGCCAGAACTGCAGACATCCACGTCAGAGCCAGAAGGGGCAACACCACACAGGAGCTCCAAAGAGACGCCCTGTTGGAACACAGAAGAAGCGACATTACGTAGCTGCACGTACGTATGCCCCAGGCGATAACCAAACCCCAGTTCAGCAAAGCATTCTTGTAGGTGGCACCAAGGCATTAACTTGGAAACCACAAAGCAGATAACATTTGATAGTTTTATTTATTTTTTGATAAAGAATCCCACAATAGTTACAATAGCCGTTGCAAACTATAAATATTTAAGTATGCTCTTAGCTCTAATATTAGCAAACATGATTTTTTTTTCCATCGTAGAATTTTCTCACATGCACGGTAAAAGATTTGTCACAAGAAGATGTAAATGATTGGGACTAACATGGCGTTACTGGCGGTGGTGGCTGACAAAGCTGTTGTTGAAACTACTCCACACTTGGCACATTTGAGCGTCAAACCGCTATGAGGCTCACTCATCTGACTGCAAACAAACAGAACACCCACAAAAAGAACAAAATATTGAATTGTCACCAAAAAAAAAGTTGCCACTGCAAGTTAGCTTTTAAATACGATTTCATGCAGAAAAGTATATTTATCAAAGAAGAACGCTCTCGGTTGTGTTAAAGATGCATTTACACTACACATTATTTTTGTAACATTCACCGCTTAATAATACGGGCCTTTGTTACATGCGAAGCATATTTCCATCATTTACACCATAAATGGCCCTTGTGTCTACAGATAAAGTTGCCCAATACACTGAGTTAAACAAAAGCATGTGTTTGTGTAGACATACAGTGAAAACCCTTTATTCAGACCCTTGATAATCAAACAGGTAAGGATTCCTAGCTTCAAAGATTTTCAGTGTCACTTACAGAAGACACATATTATCAATTAAAACCTTCTGAAATGTACACATGTATCTCAGAAGTCCAATATAGGGAGATATATATTTTAGGCTTTTAGTCATTTGTGGAAGATGTAGTTTTTATCTCAACATATTCATATTTGGAAATTTCTTATAGCATCAATGTACTGTATATTTTAGGATGATCTGAATATAGGGACTGATGAAATTTGATGAAATATTAGTTGATAATAAAAAGAGTGATAGTTTTCTGCTTTAATAAAACACATTTAACATAGTCACCAAGTTCAAAATATTCTTTCTGCACATTTTGTCATAGACTCCAACCTAATAGCTTTTAAATGGTCTATCCAAGTCTAGAGGATATTGCAGGTAAATTCAGATTCAATCTACTATCTCACAGAAGCAAAGTCACACTACGGAGAAAAACTTGACACATTTTTCTTTAGAAAAAAGTCCTTTGAAAATGACTGGTTTTTAGAACCCTATCGTTTTAGGAAAAACCAAAAAGAATTACTTGCATCAAATTTCAAAACACTTTGAAATAATTTTCTATGGTCTCTTCTCCATTTCCATGTGATGTTTATGTCTAAAATATAGGTTTGCCCTGTAGGTTTTTCAAAAAAAATAATATTGTGGTGGGCCTGTATTACTATGTGTAAAATAAAAATGGCAGAACAGAGAAAGTCATAAGGGGCTCCTAATTCAGAAAGTCTGGTTTCTTTCAAAGAGGTGCCTTCACTGGTGAATTGCACTTGGATGAGATGATAAATCTGAAAGCTATTAAGTAAATTGATCCGTAGATCCTGTGAGAAAAATCAAAGCTCTCAGAGTTAGATATGGGGGTGGAGAATATGATTCTAAACCGTTCACTTTACTGTTTCAACCCAGGGCATATGTACTAGCCACAGGTGTCCAGACTTTTCCAAATAAGAATTAATAACAGTCTACCCAGTTTGGTTCATGAATGCCCCAATGGCCGGTGTGTGTGAAACTGCTCCCAGGAGAATGCCTAGACCAGTGGTCTCCACAATATATACTTTAAAATAGTAGATGAGAAAGTTCCGTTGCAGAAAAAAAAAAGAGAAAATAAAATATTTTACTTGAGATGTTCTAAAAAGACACATGCCATTGTATCTTGTTTTCATTCTTTCCAACCATCATTTTATATAAGATGTGTTGATATTTGCAAAAAATTCCCCCTTGGTAAACACACTTTATGTATCAGAAAAAGTTAATCTAGTTTGGGTATTACAAAACTTGTCAAACTATTGTACTATTATTTAAATATTCATTCACTCATTCCTTTATAAATCTTTATTGAGCATAAACTATATGCCTGGCAGTTTCTAATAACTGATGATAAAAAGAAGAAAGGGAATAGATAGAAGAAGTAGATAAAATGGGAGGAGGAACATCTTGGTACCATAGTTGATTCTAAATAAATAATAATGTTTCAAAAGAAACACTTTCTATATATATATATACATACATACATATATATATATATATATATATATATATAAACAACCTGAAATGGTCAATATTTACAATTAGGGAGATCAATTGTTAAGTTAATCAATTAGTTTCCTGCCCAATGTTTCTTTAGATAATTCTGATTATTTGTTCTTCACTGAAGTCTTTATCGCTGGCCCCACTGCTTCTCTGTGAACTAAAAATTAGCTGCAAATACTCATACCTTCTAAAAAAAAAGACATTCAATCACACTTTGGAAAAGAGAGCAAATTTCAATATTTAAGCTAAAATAAGATTTTCTATTATAGAAAAAACTTTTAAGCCTAGAGTCATTAATTTGTTAATAGTCTTTATCTGCTTTGGACAGTAACCAGCATTCTGCTTTTGCAACTTGTATTAACATCATTTCTATTTCTCCAGCAGTGGCCTTTGTACCAGAAAAAAAAAAAAAAAAATACCCAAAAACTGTTTGACTCCGTTTTTCCAGTAAAACAGGTGTAACTTCTAACGATATTTTTAGAAATAAAGGTTTAAAAATTATTATGTAGATTGAAATGGATAATTTCTAAATTCATAATATGACAATGTTGTCATTTCTCCTAAACCTATGTTATCGCTTACAAAGAGCTATGTGAATCAAACTGGATGTTACGTATAAAATAATCAAATGAGGAAAAAATTCTGACTGAGTTTAATAAATCCTTAGCATTAAGCTCATTCTGATAATCTTGTCTCTTTTGCTGACTTCAGTGTCATGAATGGTGGAATGATGGATGCTTGATTGACAGAAGTTCAGGGTCCTTTGCAAGCAAGCTGTCTAGCTTGGATTCTTCATTTCACCCATCATAACAATAGCCACCAACTGCTGAGTGAGTGCTTGCTATTTGCTAGAAATTCTAATGAAAGTTTTATACACATTGTATTTCATAGACTCTATTATGAGGCGAGAGTTATTATCCCCATTTTACCGTTGAGAACACTGAGCTGCAGAAAGATGAAATAACATGCCCAAAGACACACACACAGCTAGGAAATCGCAGAGCTAAATACTGAGCGTGGCTTTCTCTTTTATTTTAAAGTTTTATCCTAACCACTAACCCACTCCACCCCCCAATTAAAAACAATAATTATACAAGTCTACACCACTAGTGGCAGAACTGAGTTTCTATATCCAGTACCCAATATGAACAATTTATTCTAACATGATTAATCTAGGCAAGAAATAACTGAAGTAGCTATTTCTCCAATTCTAACCATACGTCAGACTAATGAGTAACAGGGTGACAGTTTCAAGTTCACATGGTATAGAAAGCTCAGTGTCTGTACAAGTTCAAGTCTGCCTATTTCAAGTTGCTTTAGAGATTCATCTGAAGTGAAGACAGTCTCTAGATAGGAAGTGATTTCCCCTCAGAAAGGAGCCTCCAATGATGTTTTTATTCATCACTGCAAGTCCTAATGCTTGATATGAATGATATCCAACTTTATACTGAAAGCCATTAAACCTAGTCTTTTACTAGGAAAAAAAAATGCCTGGACTATCTTGTCTTATAAATCATTACATCGATTATAAACACACAAAGGACTTGAGATTCCCACCAGTCAGTGGTGAAATACTATGCCTATTAAATAATACATAAATTATTAAAGAAATGAGAACAATTAAGGGTTAAGTTTTGAATGAAAGTACAGTCAAACAGAAAGGAGAAAGCTATAAACTTTTTATAAAAAATGATACAAAGGGAAATTCAAAGGCATTAATATTTCATTCAAGTTTTTACAAATTTATGTGAGCTAACAATATAACCTTAAAAAGCTGCTATCAACCTGCTCATGAAATGTTATTAAGTCATTAGATATGGTGATATTACAATGACAGTAAAATTAAAGGAGATGCTTTTCAAAATTTTATAAGTGGTTAAAATGTGCAAGTGACAATTATGAGTAACTCTTTGTAGCAAGTTATAGTGAACATGTCATAAAAATGAACACATATGATAAGAATAGTGTTTCAGAAGTGATTATTTCAAGTGAAGACTTTTTCTGATATATACAATGAATCAAAGAAAATGTAATGTTTTGCCCTCCTAAGGTTTGCTTGTCCTGATTCTCTTGTGTCCCATACTGGAATTATGTTCAATCTACCCTCCGGTCCTTTGTGACTAAAACTAGGAGGTCTTTGGAAACCCTCACCCAAGGACAAGCATTTCAAGGCTAGCCTTAATATTTAATCTTCTTATCTTACAAACAGGCAATATGCACAAACAAATCCAGATTTTCTTAATGGTATTTTTAATTATTTTCAGATTTTGGTCACACCTATTTAGGAATAGCCCATTGGAAACTTGAATGGCAGGATCTACCATACACACCAGTTTGTCAAGGACAAAATTCAAGGCACAGCCAAATGCAGTCGGTGACCTGGGATTGGAGTATGGGACGCACTGGTAAAGACCCTTCGAAATCCACCAGTTGCAGCTTACCCGGCTCTGTGTTTCAGCTTTCTATCTAGGATCCCATCTCTTGAAACAAGTTTATTAAATACCAAAATGCCAATCACCATGTTGACCTGTCAAACAGAAACAAAGGTTGGCCTTTCAATGATATTGAAGGGAATCAGGTCCCTGATTTTTCCTGAAAACCCACTTCTATCCATTCACAACCTCGGCAGAATTATATGCTCACAATGGTAGCGATAGGAAGCACTTCCCAAATATTTTGCAAGTGTGTAAAGGAAAACGGGACACTTTAACAGTGGTGTTCGTGTCTGTCTCTTAAAGGATTCTCATGAGTTGGAAAGGTGTGTGACCTTAATGTTTTAAAGTGCATTAAGCACATTTAATTTCTATGCTTTGCAGCTTACACTGAGGAGATTAACATTCAACTGCCGAACTTTTAAATTGCCATACTATGCCAAGCTGGCGTTCTTCTCTCTGAGTCATCCTTGGATAAAATAAATTGGTTAATGAGTTTTACCCTACGCCTGGGAATCAAAAGACTTTGTCTCGCAGTGTGTGGCTAGGGTGAGCCCTGACATCGAAAGGTGCTAAGGATTTGTCGTTGCTCCAGCTGGGAGAACAGAATGCCTCAATTCTGCACAGTGTGCAGCTATCGCTCCCATGAGGTGGGGAGCATTTTAATGCACCATGCTTTTCTGGACAAAGGAGAGAGCCTATTCGACTCAGCAGCTTCCTTTAAGATGTACACGAACACTAATTTTTACAATGTGCTCTACTGAACACTTCTCAGCATTTTCTAAGACTCTCTCATCCACTCAAAAGGTCTTCTGCATTAATACAGCTGAAATGAAATCGCACATATTTGTCTTTCTCAAGTCAAACTGTAAAAAGCTGTAGAGATTGCCATGGTCTATTTTTCTTCAAAGGTTTATTTGTTATTTATTTATTTAATTTATTTTTTGGCTGCGTCCGGTCTTAGGTGCGGCATGCAGGATCTTACGGGGATCTTCCATGAGGCATGCGGAATCGTTCGCTGCCGCGTGCAGGTTTTCTGTCTCTAGTTGTGGCACGCAGGCCCCAGGTTGCGTGGGCTCTGCAGTTGTGGCACGTGGGCTCTCTTGTTGAGGCGCAAGAGCTCGGTAGTTGTGGCACATGGGCTTAGTTGCCCCGCGGCATGTGGAATCTTAGCTCCCTGACCAGGGATCGAACCCACGTCCCCTGCCTTGTAAGGCGGATTCTTTAGCACTGGACCAACAGGGAAGACCCACTGTGGTCTATATGTTGCAGCTTTATTCTAAGTGCCCCCGGTTCTCTAGCCTACCAGCGCTTCCTGATAATGGAATCCAGTACAATGCTGGAACCAAGATAGATAATCAAGGAAAAATATTTTCTCTTTTTTGCCTTCCTGCCCCTCACCCTCCATGGTCAAAAGAATCTTGGTGCGACCCCCAATGCAAATGGTGAAGCCTTTACACTGAAACCAGTAGTTCACAAAACTTCTGTTTTAAGTGAAGCAGGATGACCAGTTAATAAAAAAAGAAACTTCCACTTCTCCAATATGCTTTGGGCAGACAGAACATAAAGCTGAAATCTGTTGAATTACTGGTGTAAGGAAGATCCAAAGCACCCGTTAGGTAAGGACTTAGGTGTCACTCTTCATAGCTTCCTTACAAGGTACCATTTGATCAAGAGAAAGAGTTACTCATCTTTGTACGTCTATTATTTGAACTAAAAAAAAAAAAAGTGTATTCCATGGAATCTATTAATCTACAATTTAATCATGAGGGAATTCATCACCACTCCAAAGACCTTTTATCTTTCAATTATACACATACGTTCTGTTTCTTCATTTTAGGGTTATAGGTATGTTAACCTAGTAGCCTAGGGAAATAATTCAATTGATTAAATAAAAATTTAATGCGGCAGACAAAAATGTGTGCAATAGTTTCATTTTCCCTATGCTCTTCTAACCCTCATGCCTAGATTTTCTTTTTCTTGTGAATCACAAACAGTTCCTGCTCTGTTATAATTTAGAGGCGGAAGAACAAGCTTTAAAGGAAGAAAAGTCATGCAGAGTTATTAAGAAAGATATCTCTAGCTTCCAATTTATTGAATGAATCGTTCAAGAAACCAAAGGGTAACTTTTCAATTAGAAATCTAATTGTATAGAGAAATGGATCTTTGTATTTAATTCAGATTGTTTCTTTTCTCTCTAACATTTTTCAAAGATTTATTAGGCAAGAAAGATTTGTAATCAATAAATTCAGAGAGAGAGAAAGAAAGTCAGATTAGCAGGAAATTTTCATGCTCCTGTAAACAAACATGTAAAGGAATTATTTTCTGATTCAGAAAAGAAAAATTTGTAAACCTTATGCATAACATATGGCAGGGGTTCTCAACTGGGGCCGGGGCGGGGGGCAGATTTTTGCCCCCAGAGAACATTGAGAAATGTCTGGAGACATTTTCTGATTGTTAACAACCGAAGGGTATATTATTGGTATTTAGTAGGTAGATGCCAGGGGTGCTGATAAATACACAGGACAGCCTCACAACAAAGAAATGTCCAGCTCAAAATGTCTGCAGCACGGAAGCTGAGAAATTTTGACCCACGAACATATATTTTCTTGTTGCTATTTGGTATCAGCCACAGTTATTATTAAGAGATCTTAATAACTTTGTAGCTCATACAGAGTAGTGTGAAGCTGAAATAATAATGATGAAATTCTATACATTAATGAGGAAAAGTTTACCAAAACTTAAACTTCATCACAAATGTGAAATTCCTGTAAGAGAAATCCCACACTCCCATGTTTAATATTCTTCAGCCTTCAAAATAAGAATATTTTAGCGTCATAAAGGACTGAATAGCAGTCAACATTGAAATTTAAGCAACGATTCATTGAACTTTAACATTTCTACACAATACGGAAGTGTCTCTCTAATGGAAACGAGGTAGCCTTCCTCTGCTAAGAAAACAAACTAAGTTGATTTCGGTGTTTACCAGGACAACAGCAGCTGCGGGTCCCACAAAAGCGTAGAGCAGTCCTCCTTCAAGGGAGAGCCAGCAGCTGAAAACAACATCAGATAAAAACTAACAAAAATTAGTGATAAGGGTTAAACCACTAAAGTGTGATACAAATAACTTGGAATTTTGGCATATTTCAAAGGTTTGTAGTTTTAAAAAAAATAGCACAAGGTGTGGAAAAAAGCTAAAATTAGCGCATTGCATGAGTAAGAAATACTATATACCTCTCACAGAAAAGACGCTTTGATTATAAGGTCTTACTGTCGGGCAGTTAAAACATTTTAGACAAATTACTCTTGCAGTGAGATTTTTATACTGACTTTCAGTACAAAGGTGATGATTAAGTTTTGTAAAATGCTGCTTTACATCCATTATGGAATTTTTCAAATATACTTTGAAGCAAGAACAGCGTGTTCTTAGAGTCTTATACGTGCCATTTACCTGTTCTTCTTTGAGGCCATTGAGATAGTGGGAGACACTGGTTTAAAAGCCATCGTTGCAAAGAACGGATAATCTACATTTTGCATGCTTTTTTTTTTTCTTCTAATTTTACTTTTTCCTAGACTACTAAAAAAAAATCACTGAGGATAAGCTTTTGAATAAAAATAAATACAGCTGTGTTTGTTTCAATTACTAGATTCACCAAGAGATGCAGGTTTGCATCGATAGAGACATATTGATAGGTAACCACATTGATAGGTAACCACTTAGGTAAAAACACTCATTCTCTCATAGCAAAGGGCCGTCAAGAGGTCCTCTTGAAGCAGTCATGCCCACCATTTCACATACTTGTCTTTGACCTCTGACCCTTTCTGTATTATTTCTCAGTCCCCAGAATCAGCAGACTGCCTCCAAAATGACCAACAATCAACAATTAACAATAACTGTTCTCTCCCTCTCTTCTAAGAACTTTTCTATATTGGTTGTGATGGTGGTTACATGACTTACGCGTTTGTTAAAACTCACAGAATTATATACACTTAATAAGGTGAATGTTACTATGTAGATCAATGCGTGCGTGTGTGGATTCAAAGTCTGCATCTAGTTATTGCTCCTTGGCCATAACAGCGGATAGATAAAATTCTACTTTCCCACTTTGAGGTCGACGATTTAATATCTATTTTAAAAATAAAATACCTGGAGAAAAAGTCGTGAGTCTGATCGAACGCTTCAGTTTGGTGTCTCTGAGACCGCCACTCAATTTCTACTGCATTTTTTGTGTAAATTCATCTTCAAACTGATACGTTCCTCATCGTATTGCGTTCATTGTTAATCATACACTCCTTGAAAGTTGGAACTGTGCCATCTATAATCCTACTTCTTTCCAGGTCCCCAACATGGTGCCTTTCAAAATGAGGCATGCTACTGTGAAAAGCAATAGCTTAAAGGTAACGGTGCTGTACTACGAGTGCTCTACAGCATATGCTACCAGAGTTCTTGCAATTCTTTGGAGGTTTCTTTCGGGTGGCAGGTGAAGTGGTGTTTTTTTTGGCACACTCTCCAGTTGGATGTACCCACCAGAGGGCCTCATTAGCAACGATCCCTATCTCAAACCTGAGCACAGTTAAACAGGACATCTCCCTTTAAGACGTATGCCTCTAATAAGATGCACATCTCTTTCCTCATTTCTCAACTGTCTCCTCAACTTGAAAGAGCAGATGAAGTAAAATATGAAAGTGCATTGTTTTACATTCGAAATATTAAATGTAGTCTTGACTTATAAATTCTCTCATAGAATGTTATAAGTATCCCAGCTCTGATTAGGGTGGGCTGATGCCACATCCCTTTTTCTCCCTTCTAATTTCTTCCATAGCCCAGGAATTTTCTAGTTTGGAGTCTATTTATTCCCTGACCTACAGGTTTCAATATGCACTACCCTAACATAGCAACAAAACTTGAACTAACGTGACATAATTTGGTGGCTACCAGTATATACTATCATCTGTGAAATCAGAAGCTCAGATTGGAATCATATTCTAAAATGTAAACATGTCAAGGTTTATCCAGTTCTTTAAAAAAGGTATCTGAGATTGAACATGCAAAGTAAATATTGAAATATTTTAGAAATTAAGGACACGGGTCTTACAAAGAAACGGGAGACTGAAACAAGAATTCTGAATAGTTCTGCAGCATTTAATGTCTACCTTTGTGCATTTAAGCCACTTACATCATTCCTCAGTAATATGACTTATACCATCGTTAATGACTCAGTGATAAAGTACAAGCCATCAGCAGTGCCAGCCAAGACTAATGAAGCATATTTGATGATTTACTTAATTATAAACAAGATTTATCACCGTGGACGGACTTACTAGTGATCAGTGCCATATCCTTTTGTCCTGGTGAAGCCTACTGATGTGGCCACCACTAATGCTGGTAAACCTGCAAGAAAAGCATTGTCACACTTCACATTCAGCTACAACCACTGTGCACGCTGGCTCAAGCAAAGCCAGAACAAACTTGGAGTGCTGAAATCGGAGGAACTACCTTCAGATGAATCACTTCATAAAGTATGTTTTCATTACAAAATTTCTTCCAAGTACAAAAACATGAGTACGGCAGCTGGGTTTTTAAGTCAGCGCATTTCTCTGATGTTGCTAGGTTACCACCGCATTTGACACGGGTTTAAAGGAAACTCATAACAGAGATTTAGTATATCTTTTGTTTTTTTCCCTAGGGGTTTACACTCTTATAAAAGAAATTCATATTTATAAAATCGGAAAGGCAAAACAAGGATGTTCTGGTGTGATGGAATATCACAGAAATGGAACATTCAGTTGGCCTCATATTGTTCCACATCAAGTTGTACTTATAATGAGATAGAAAAAAATAAATCACTTAATTCTTTATGATTTACTTATAATAACAAGAATGTAGGAACAGGGTTAAGGGCTCGAGGAATTGATTTTTAGACTTCCTGCTCATCCTCCTTTAACAATCCTGAACAAAGTTCAGGGAATTTATGCCAGTTTTTCTTCATGAACCTCTAGGTAGGTATCACTCTGGGCAATACTTAGTCCCTCTTGGCATTCAAGTGCCTGCATTCCTGCACCAATTCCGACCTGACATCTTTTAGTTTATGTCTCTATGAATCAAGCTTACTTCGCTCAAGTTCAATGGAAACTCCCTGTGTTTGGCGAATGGGGTTCAGTCTAACCTCATGGTTTATCCGGTCATGCCTTTTTTTCAGGAAGACCATGTTTGTGTTTTCAGGTTGAAAAATCCATCATCTAATCATCTTCCTGTGTCCCCTCTATCCATCTTCTTTCCTCCTATCATTTTTCCTTATTCTCTTCTGGGAATCTTCACATGACATCACATTCCTTCACGAGGTTTAAATCATGGGAACTGTAAATGGCACCTCTGAGGGACACACCATGTTTTTTTAAACAAATGCCAGTCTCTTTCTCTCTCTGCATATATATGATATTATATGTATGTGTATATGTATATATCTCTCTGTATATATATATATATGTATATACACATATATATACGTACACACATATATTTGTAAATATATGTATGCATGTAATTATATATATAAAATGTCTCTTCCTCCCCCTTTCTTGTCCTCCTTCTTCTCTTCCTTTTTCATATAGTTGACCTTTTTGATTGACCAGACTGAGTTTGTTAGAAAAAAATTCTCTTCTGGGTCCTAGCTGAAGAGCTAATAGTCTTCATTCCATACAATTTAGATTAAAAAATTTTCTCAATTATTATGCTGCACTTTGCCATCATGAAACTCATATGCCACTATTCTGCCCACTCCCAGTCTAGAACCATTGGTTTAGCTTTTTTGCTACCCAGAGGAGTTTAATATTTGCTGTCATCCTGGAGACCAGCTGTGCACCCTTCTCCTCAATATCATCTTTGGTAATGATGTTAAATAAGGTAGTTAAGGTACCTGAAAATTGCTACTCTTTATACTTCAAGGAAAGTCTTCATGTCTCTGCATACTATAGTTCTTGGACCTAATCAATTCCTGATTCAACTTTAGAAGGTCTTTAACATGAAATCCAGACAAAAATTTTAAGAAACTGTAAGTACATTACATTCTCCAAACTCTTCTTAATGGTTTTCCCATTTCCCTGTGCAGACATGACATCTCCTAGCTGAAAACTGATGGATAATCTTCGTGTTCTTGGTCCTATTTTTTCCAGCATGAATTATTCTGGTATGGTAATAAGCCCACTTATTCGTAATTTTTCAGGGTCCCTCTAGCATTCTATTCTCCAGTCTTCTGGTACATTAGGCATTTGTTATATATTCGGTCCAAAATTCCCCAGTGTTTTTAGTGCAGGTCTTTTGAAACTCAAAGGCAAATAAGACAAAATCCTGCTTTTTTTCCCCTAAAAGTGGTTTCTTAAGTGAATTAAACTCATTAATTAATTAACTAAAATTAAACCAATTTATTAATTCCAGTTAAACATTAGAATTGGTCCTTTGAAATGTATAGGTCTTCCAGAGGTCCATTTCATAAGTCAATGTGAGAGAAACTTTTCCTAATGAAGAATTAATTCATCCTCAGCCTGTCAGCAATTCTGTTTCCTTTGAGGACCCCACGGACTAGCCGTGAGGTTTCATTCACGGTCTGAACAGCTTTCTCCTGTGATGCGAATAGCTCTATTGAAATGGACTCCTCAGAGCTTTCTTGTGGGGAGTACAGTACATGGTTAGTGTGCATGACTAGAACATCATGCTTTGAGCCCTGAACATCTTAAGGCATTTTGTGTTTCCAGAACCTATTAGTAGAGAACACTTTGATTTCCTGTCTGTAGATACCTCAGGTCTCATTTCCTACCACGTGGGCACTATTGATTATCAACTGACCAGCTACGTGGTCATCTAATATTCACTCCTTTTTAAAGTTCCAAACGTTCAAACAATGTTCAAATATGACCAGCCTCCTATATTTCCACATATCAAATTAGACAAAGTAGCCTGGGGATAATCACACTCTCCAGCTTCATTCATTACAGAAGTGTTTAAGGTCATTTTAACAAGAGCAAGAAAGGGACTATTAATATGCTTACCCCATCCAAGGCACAAAAAGCGTTTCCTTATAAGCCGCGTCCTAATTTTTCCCGTTACAGCCATATATGATTGCCACGCCTCAGTCAAAACCCAACAGAATGAAGCCAGGAAGAAAAAGTGCAAAAATGCAGTGGTGGTTGTACAGATGCTCTGTGGAAACAGAAAAGACTCACACTTAATATGCGGGCATCACGTGTCCTTCAGAAGGTTGTTAATCTCCAACTCATTGCTTTTACTTCAAATATCTACCTCTGCTTTGTGACAGAGTAATTATTTACAGAAATTAGAAACCTTGGAGTCTTTATGCTGTACATTATCTATGATAGAAAAAAATGTCCTAATTCCACTTGTGTGCTCAATTTTTTATGAGGTGAAGCCTGAATGTAAATTTAAACTCTAGGGAGATTTAAATTACTACTTTACTTGAATTTTTTTCTTGAAACATAATTATGGGAATGATCCTTTCTTTGGGTTAATTTAAGTTACAGACATCTTGCATAATTCTTTTTGGTACATTCTTTATCCTTCCTTTTTAACCAATAATGCTTTGTTGTATTATCTTTTGATGTTAAGATTATATCGCTGCAGCCTTTCAAAAGAAAAAAATTACTATGCTTTTTTATACAAGTGTGATGTTCAAGGTGTAAGGGCAAAGCACAAAATGAGGTCTGGCTAATAGCCTAGAAAAAATAGCAGACGTATTTCAAAGTACTTAATACATTGCTCTGTGTTATTACACTATAATGTGTATCCTAATCAAATCATTTTGAAAAGCTAACCAAGTCACTGGCTGTACACAGCCATGATTTCAGAGATCTTTTTCTTTGTGCAACTTAATCACTTAAATGTCCCACCATTAGTTACTTGTGACTCTTCTGCAAAGATGAGCAGCTTCATTTTGGTAAAGGTCGCTACTTACTTCACTACTGGTATAATTTCTCTGTGTAAATCTTGTTAAAATGCCAGTCTTTATAAACCAGTCCCAGTAACCAAACTAATTTCTTCCTTTGTCAGTTTCAGTCTTGCTGTTTCCAAAAATTGAAAAAAGCAAAACATATAGAGCTACCAAAAAAATCACTAAAAACTCATAACGAAGAAATAAAAATACAATCCCCATCCTCCCATCTCCATTCCGTTCCACTATAGAAGAATATCTTTTAAAAAATTTAACCCAAATTATTCAAATTATTTGTTTATTCTTTGTAAATTCACCAGATGTTAATTTAGCTTTTCAGTTCTTTTAATCATATATAAAAAAAACTTTACCATGTTTATCTCACCAGGTTGTTTTAATGAGGAGGGATAATGTACAGATGCTGAGTAGGACCGTGCTAGGCAGATGGCAACTGCTTAACTGATTATGAGTATAATCATCATTTCTTTAAGTAGTACTAAAAATGCTGTTACCATTTTTCAGCACGGGATTCCTTATTTCATGTGGTACTTAAATCTACTTGGTACTTAAGTTTACTCTTACAAAACTGATGGGAGTTTGGGACTGACATGTACACATTGCTGTATTAAAAATGGATAACCAACAAGGACCTACTGTATAGCACAGGGAACTCTGGTCAATATTATGTAACAACCCAAATGGGAAAAGAATTTTAGAAAGAATAGATACATGTATATGTATAACTGAGTCACTTTGCTGTACACCGGAAACAATCACAACATTGTTAATCAACTCTAATATAAAATAAAAAGTAAAAAAAAAAAAGCAATCCATAAAATTTGATAACTTTCAGTCTGAGAAAATCATGGATTTCCAGCACCTTCTTCCTCATCCCTTTTCTCTTGTTTCAGCCATAATGTTGTAGGAGCTTTTTTTTTTTTTTTTTGCGGTATGCGGGCCTCTCACTGTTGTGGCCTCTCCCGTTGTGGAGCACAGGCTCCGGATGCGCAGGCTCAGCGGCCATGGCTCACGGGCCTGGCCGCTCCGCGGCATATGGGATCTTCCCGGACCGGGGCACGAACCCGTGTCCCCTGCATCGGCAGGCGGATTCTCAACCACTGCGCCACCAGGGAAGCCCATAACGTAGGAGCTTTAACCAACTGTGATTCCTCCTGTACTTGAGACACAGACCTTTTTCCACGTTGAAGTTTAAACATCTGCAGGCTGATTACTTTGCTCCTTCTTGATCTGTGGTCCCTGATCCCGATTTGAATTTCAAAGATAACCTTTCCATTCAGTTCCTGGACTAGTTACACTTTCTAATTCACCTGTCATTTCCTTCCAACTGGTCGTCTCCTCTCAGTTGTATGTGTTTATTGATTTATAAACTATCAGTACAGGGTTATATGAAACAATGCAAAATGTTGAAATGTTGAAATGATAAGTGCTAGAGGCACTGAAATTTTGTAAGAAGTAGTAAAATGCTCAAGGTCTCACTACAGTGACTTAATTTGCTCTTGCTATATTACGCTTGTTACTTTGGGATTTCTGAGACTCCCTTTAATTCTAATGTAAATTGAAATACACATAATACAAATAATTTGGGGTTACTGACATTTATATTTAGAGAATTCATGTCTCTCGGGACAATAATATGGCCAGAACACGTGTGGGGAAATATATAGTAATGAGAGAAGGAAGACCCATTTCTATAGGTGGTGGCATTCTACTATGATCAGATGAAATTCATATACATCTAGAAAGTGCTCCAAGTATGGAATTAAGCTTTCTCAACGTAAGAAAGGTGTATCTGTGGACTAAAGAGGTCTAAAGTTATGAAACTAATCTTGTACGAAGGGTACAGCAAAACCCTATGATGCTGAGAGAGAGGGCGCTACATTTTGCTTCATTATCATGTGAAGGATCAGTATACTCAGATATGCACTTCATGAAACACACACTGATTTTTCTACTGATGTGTTATATTTGCTAAGCTGTCTTTTAAAGTATAACTTTTATAAATAGCAATTTTCAAATAAAGTCTGTTATTTTCACATTTGTCCCATCAGTTTCCAGAAGGTGGCCACTCTAAGTCTGGGGCTCAGGATTCTCTGATTTCTTCTTCCACAGAACCTAAATCCCACATCTGGAACCCACAGAGATCACCCATCCTTGGATCCCCTCCGTACTGGGGGCTTTTCCACTTATAAACTCAAACTCTGATTTTCCTTTTCTGTCAACGTTCACGTCTTGTCACTTGCTCAATTCTTCCTGCCACCGGACCCTCTGTGGTGACCTCCACCCTCTCACACCCTGTCTTTACTCAGCCCTGTGTGTCTGCTCTCAACTCCATCAGAGCTGGGTCTTCACAGCTTGCCACTGCAAGCACAAGACTACTAGTTCCTCAAGCTCATCATCCACTTCTTCACTCCACCTTCCCTGTCAGACCCCAATTTGGTCCTGCTTGTGTATGACGAGTGTTGTTGACAAATATTACAAAACTTGGAAAGGTATTTAACTTGGCAAAACTGAGGACAGTTTATACCTATAACCTTCAGGTACACTTTTCATCGCAAATCCATAGGGACAACAGAAAATGTTGCATAAAATAACTGGAAAGAAAAGATATGTAAACTGTGGTAGACTAGGTACTGTGAGAATTGCCTGAAAAACAGAAAGCCGACGAGGGAGGAATGAAGAATACAAAGCCCAAGGCTACCCATTAGGAGCAGAGATTAAGACATGGAAATCAGGAGATTTAAGATACATGGATGATACAGAGGTTCCTACATCTGTTTAAAAGTATTTTTGGAAGAAAAAAAAGAGAGAAAATTTGGGGAGGAGGAAACCCTTAAACAAATATTATGGGGAAATTTCTCAGAACATTAAAGATTCTCTAGCTGAAAGACAGATACATACATACACACATACACACACACACCCCAAGATCTATTGTGATGAAATCTGTGAACATCAAGAAAAAAGAGAAAATTTTTAAAGCTGTCAGAGTCAAAAGAAAGATTACTTCCAAAGGAATAAGAATCACATTGACGTCAGATTCCTTGTGAGCAACCCAGGATATAAGCAGACAATAGGCTATCTTCAACATTCTAAGGGAAAATAACTGCAGAATTCTACACCCAGCAAAACTATTATTCAAGTAAAGGCAGAAATAAAGACATTTTTAGAATGGAAAGGAACTTTGAAGTTTATTACCTTAAGATTCTCTCTGAAAGAATTGCTAGACAATAAAAACCAATAATAATAAAAAATCCAGAAGAAGGGAATGAGACAAAAGAAGTCTCATGAAAATCAATATTAAAATATGTTGTCTAAATAAATGCTTATTAAAAATTAAAAATATATATATTCATTATATAGCCACTTGGATATATAATCCAAAATACTATCAATGACGGCTAAAAGGTGAGACATAAAAGTTGCAAGGGAGCAGGGGAATTTAAAAGTATGTTGAAGCCTCCTTTTTGTCTGCAGGAATATTTCAGATACTGATTAACTCTAGATGTTAGAAAAACATGTTTGAACATTTATGTTAACAATGTTAAGGTAACCAAAAAAAGGTAGAAACAATATGTTTGTAAAATAGTAGAAAAATTGAACTAAGAAAAATCTATCAGTCCAATTAAAGGTAGGCAAAAGGGCAAATAGAAAATATAATACACAGAAAAATTAAATGAGGATAAGAATAATTCCAAACTACAGGAATCACAATAAATGGGAATGCTTTAGATTCACTAGTTAGAAGTTAAGAACTTTTATCCTGGATAAAAAAAAAAAAAATCCAGTAATGAGTTTATAAGAGACCTCAAACACAATGACATAGGAGGACTGAGAATAAAGAGATGAAAGAGCTATATTAAGCAAATGCTAATAAGCAAAAATCAGATGTCACAACGTTAATATTGAAAAGAGCATTAAAAGAGATAAAGGACTTTTCATACAGATAAAAGGAGCAGGCCACAAAGAAGTTTCCAAAGCAACACATTTCTATGAAACTCATCAGAAGTTTCCAAAGTATATGAAACAAAACCTGAGAAAACTACAAGGACAAACTGTCAAACTAAGTTTACAATAAAAGACAACCTATAGCTCTCAGAAAGTCATAGAAAAGTGGAGAAAAATAGTAATATGGAATATTATAACAATCAATAAAAGTGATTAATCTTCTTTCTTTACAATATTATACATAAGAAACAACATGTGCAGTTCTTTAAAATACAAACAGAATATTTATAGCAGTTAACTAGTCCTAGGACAGAAAGTAGAATAAAATAAACTTAAGTAATTTGATAACATACAGGACATTTTCACAAACTACAATGTAATGAATTTAGAAATCAAAATTAAAATTCTGTACCTCTTGGGGGGAAAACTTTTAAATAATTAATGAACTAAAGGGAAATTAAAATCCAAATTATAAACTATTTAGAACTGAAAAACAGTATCAAAACTTGTGCAATTTTGCTATTACAGTACTCAGGATAGTTAAAGCCTTAGATAGAAAACAAGAGAAAATGAAAATAAATGGGCCACTTAAAGAAATCAGAAGGCATTTTATAAAGACAAAAGCAGAAATTACAAATGAAAAAATTTAAAAACAGTCAAATTGATCTATAAAACCCAAGCTGATTCAAGAGGCTAATAAAGCAGCTACACCTTTGGCTATTGTGATTTTTTTTAAGGGTGGAGGAGAAAGAAAAATAAATAACATTAGGAATTAAAAATGTTATTAAAAGTATCATAAAAGAATAGCAGGTAATATATATATATAATTGAAAATCTACATAAGATGGATATTCTTCAAGTAAAACGTAAATGATCAAAATTGGCCTGAGAGATAAAATTTAATCTTAGCTAAAATGGAAAGGTAGTAAAAGGTAATAAAAGAAATCTTCAAAAATGACAGAAGTTTCAGAAAAATTTACCGGCAAATTCTAACAAACTTAATGTACTATAAGTCCCATTTTATAAAATATTTTCAGGCCAAAGAAAAAGATTAGAAGTATCTGATTCATTTTACAAGGCTAGAATAACACTGACATCAAAATGAACAAGAATACTATGAGCCACCTTCACTTATCTACATAAATGTGAAAGTATTAAATTAAAGATCAAATCCAGAAATACAGAAAAAAAGATAATAAATCACTGTCAAATAAGTGTGCCCACTAATGCAGGATGATTTCAACATTTAAAGTGACCTCAATATAATTTATTATATTAGCAGATTAAAGAAACCATGTGACCATATCAATAAATGTGAATTTGATAAAATTCAAAATCCAATGATCATTTAAGATATCTTCATTACATATTACGAATAGAGGAGAACATTCTTACTTAATAAAGGTTATCTCTCCAAAACTTATGATTGAAAATCATATCTAATAGTGAAATATTAGAAGCATTCCCATCACGAATAAAAGCATGCCCACCATCACCTCTACTATTCTAAATTGTATAGGAGGTCCTCACCAAAACATTACAACAAAAAGTAATAGGAAAGGAAGAGACAATATTTTCATCATTGCAGAAATATATCTCCTTACTAGAAAACCCAAAAGGATCAATTTTTTAAACAATTGGAAATAATAAGAAGAATCAACAAGGTGGCTGGAAATAAGATCAACATACAAATATTATATTTCCTGTACACTGATATCAATATACAAAACTGACTTCCTTATATACCAGCAATATCCACTGGAAGACGTAATACAAAATTTTTAATTAATCATGACAGATTTGTCTCTCTTCTCCCTCCCAAACCATGTTAAAATGGCCAAATTTTTAAGCAACAGGAAAAAAAGAGAACAGGCAGTAGACAAGAGTGAATGAACTCAAGGCATTGACAAATTCAGAAGATGCTGAGGGAAGGAGGTGTAACTGACTTAGAGTGGCAGAGAAAGTTACAGCCTAAGTTCTTGTAGGGTGAGGGGGTGGTGGAAGAAATACTAACTGTAATGGAGCCAATTCACTCTGCAGACCTTCAGAGGGTTTAACACGTGGAAACAGTAGGGGCCAGAAATGGAATGAAGACCCAGGTTTGCATGGAACTGAAAAAGAGCCAGGTTGGTTGAAAACTCTACATACAGAGTAGCTGAAACTATTTCTTCCCAGCTCAGTGCAGCCTAGCACTGTCACAGGGAGGCTTAGTCTTTGGAAAATTCAGTGGGTTGGGTTCTGAACTCAGACAACAGTCTCAGTGGGTAAGTGTACAAGGCAGACACAAATGTATGTATTAAATCATAGGGCCCTCCCTCTCTTTCCCCCTCACTTCTACTCCCCAAATGCCAGCAGGTCAGAGGTTAAAATTCTCCCCCAAAGGGGAAAAATCTTCATACACTGGCTCATCCTTGATTAACATATAGATTACCTTTCAATAAGTCCATCTACCCTAGTAGAGAGCTTCAAGTCACTTTTTAGGGCCTTGCTTTTATATATGATTACACAGCCAAAGATAATTGGATAATTGAAAAAATCTTCCAACGTGGAAGAATGAAGAAAAGCCAAGCGAAGAAAAAAAGAAGTGAGGCGGGAGGAGAGATAATAGAGGTAACAGAAAAATTAAAACTTCTAAAACAGATTAAGTCCTTCAGAAACTGAGAAAAGACATTGCACCTATAAAACAAACTCACTAGGGAAAGATTATCAGATGAAAGAAAAGGTCCTATTCACAATAACAACCAAAAGTATAAAACACCTCAAATACATTTAACAAAAATGTGCAGGAGCTTCATGTAGAAAATTCTAACATTTAATTAAAGTACGCAAAACAAGACATGAATAGATGGAAAATATATTATGTACATGAATTGGGAGGCTCAGTGTCATGTAAATGTCAATCTTCTCCAAATTGATAAATATATTCAATGCAATTCCCATCAATTCTTTTTTTTTTTAAGTTTGACAGGCCAACTCTAAGTCATGGAGCAAACCAAATACAAAGAATCCTCCAGGAAGTCTCAGTAGAAGAATAAAGCAGGATAGAGGTTTTCCTAATGCATAAAAGAGAATAACATGTAGTCAGATGATCACCATCCCCATTTGGTACATGAGGGTTTGGAGGCACTAAGTAACTTGGCCCATGTTTCATGGTTACTGAATGAGGAGGAGCGGTTAAGACATTGTCTCTGACGCCAGAGATTGTGCACTTCCTTAACTACCTAACTATACTGCATTTTGACAATGTTTTCTTGCTCATTAATAGCCTAAGCCTCACAATCCTTTTCATCTTTTTCAGGCCCCAACTTCCCCCCTTACTCTTATATCAGATGGGCTTGCCTTCAACATTACTGATGAGGTACGGACCATCAACAGTATTGTTAATCTCATATTCCCTGGGACCCTTAGCTTCATCTACCTCTGCCTCCTTTCCAGAGCAGACCCTCACCCTTCCAGGAGCTGGTGTAATAGAGCTAAGAGGCAGGTTCACACACTGCTTCATCTGCTGTAAAAATGAGGATGCTGACAGCACCTACTTTGTAGGACTGTTGTAAAGGTTAAATGGCATGATCTATGTAAAGAGCTTGATACATAGTAACTACTCTGGACCCTACATTTGGTCAGCTTTATACACTCCTCATTTAGTTAGCTCCTATATGCTTATATACATAATCTCCTAGCCTACAAATCTGTTAAAATATCTATCTTCAACCAACAAACCAACCAATCAACCTCCTTTTCATTGACTTTTTATGGACTGGTTCTCATCGGGTTGCTTTCTCTCTTTCCAATTGTCAAAATTCTTGAAAGGTTAAGCTGTTCATCAACTTCTTTACTACCAGCTCACATATTCTCTTCTTGCCATACAGGATCTCCCCTGAATTGCCCTCCCACAAGAATAACCCATGACTTCCTAATTTCCAGAGCTCATGAATGGAATTTTTTTAGTTTGCCACACAAATTTTGGACCTCAACATTCTCACGCATAATGAGATCGTTACTATATGATCTTTAAAGGCTTCCCTAGCTCTAAAATTCTACAATACCATGAATACTCTCTAATTAAAGACCTCATCAGGATATTCACTTCTTCTTGAATTAATTTAATTTTTAATTAATTAATTTTGGAAATTTATGTTTTCCCAGGAAATTATCCTTTTCATTTATATTTTCCAATGTCTTAGTATCTGGTTATACACTATAATGTTCTCATAAGTTTTAAGAAATACCATTTGTTCATTTCTAAGTTTGATTATCTAAATTTCTTACTTCTTATTAGGTTTATCAAAGATGTCTATTTTACTAGTTTATTTCAAATCTTAATGATTCTTTAATTCCAACTTGAAAAATATTTTACATTATTACAGTGAAGAATTTTTCAAAGTGTGAAATATAATTATTTACTCTTTTCATTTGGCAGATTTTCAAGAATTCTAGGAACAAAACACAGATTTTACCTTATTTCCAACATTCAAATAAATCAGAGAGAAGGGTGTTAACATTTAAAAATAAGCAATCTTAGATAACTATTTTGTAAATATTTCAAAAAAGCAAAAGAGAAAATGCTTTTGATGAGAGACACATGATATAATAAAGCCTCCATGCAGAGAAACCTGATTTTGTTAAAAATATGAAAAACAGAATATTAAGATGAAGCACTCCAGGAAAATATTTATAAACTATCAAACAGTATCAATATCCATATACTTTAATTTCAGCATTTATGGAGAAATCAAGAATCATTGCAGTTATCGTGACATTTTAACAATCTTAGACAAACTGAAATAATTCCTTAATATGACAGAATTCGTATTTGAATTACTTTAATACTTTCCTGTATTCACATACTGATTTGTCCATAATAAATGAATTTTAAATGTGTATACCTTGCTATTCACATAGAATAAAACATGTATTCAATACCAGACACATACAGCATAATTTTGGGATGCATCCATAACTCTTTACATATGAATGTTGCTATGGGAAGAAATTATGGCTCACCACCGTTGTGATTTTCAAAGACAGTCCTTTAAAGGCTACACTAATAATTTCCTATTTGTAATATTCAGAAAACGGTAGTTCTTACAGACTAAAAATGAATTGTTGTGAGCGTGAAATAAGATAATGGATAAAAAGAGCTTTACACAAAAGTAGTACATAACTTCACATAGAGTAAATGCACAATAAATGATAGATGTTAATAATAAGATCATAATTAAAACCTTAATCAAATACATGAATTATTTTCATTTGGCAAAACAAACTTATTTAAAGATGTTTTACTACATTTTAAAAGATGATGAGAAAACTAAGTTGTCAAGCACATCCTCTGTCTTAAACACCAATTTCACAGCAATGTTACACGGTCAATATTTATAAATGAGGAAATGAAACTCAGTGAAGTCGTGTCTGAAGTTGCACAGGTAGCAAATGAAGAAGCATGTGCTCCTTTCACTACAATATGCTGCCTGTGCCGTGAAGGACCCGATTTTGCTAATACTCATATTTATGTGGTTATACTATATCTTTTCAAGCCACCAAAAATTCTTTTTGAAATAAAAGTGTATAGCTTTTAAATAAATAGATGTTATTATAAACAAACAAAAAGGATATTAAGTGATCTGTCCTTATTGTCCAAATCATCACCAAATAAAACAGAAAAATGCACCATTTAAAAGTACAGCTTTACAACAATAACAAATGTTGGTGAGGGTGTGGAGAAAAGGGAATCCTTGTGCACTGTTGGTGGGAATGTAAATTGGTGCAGCCACTATGGAAAACAGTATGAAGTTTTCTTAAAAAACTAAAAATAGAGTTGCCATATGATCCAGCAATTCCACTCCTGGGTATATATCCAAAGAAAATGAAAACACTAGTTCTAAAAGATACATGCACCCCAATGTTCATAGCAGCATTATCTACAATAGCCAAGATATGGAAGCAACCTAAGTGTCAATCAGCAGATGAACAGATAAATCTACTCAGCCATAAAAAAGAATGAAATTTGCCATTTGCTATAACATGGATGAACCTGAAGGGTATTAGGCCTAGTGAAATAAATCAGACAAAGACAAATACTGCATGTTATCACTTATACGTGGAATCTAAAAAATAAAATAAATGAATGAATAAAACAAAACAGAAACAGACTCACAGATATAGAGAACCATTTAGTGATTGCCATTGGGGAGAGAGATGGGGGAGGGGCAAGATAGGGGTAGGAGGTTAAGAGGTACAAACTATTATGTATAAAATAGGTAAGCTACAAGGATATATTTATACAGCACTGGGAATATAGTCAATAATTTTTAAAATGGAGTATAATCTACAAAAATATTGAATCACTATGTTGTACACCTGAAAGTAGTATAATATTGTAAATCAACTATCTTTAATTAAAAAAAGAAAAAAAATCGTTGAGACAGTAGGTTTCATGTTAAGTGTTCTATTAAAAACAAAAACAACAACAACAAGAAGAAAGGGACACAAGGCAACTTTGGAAAGTTTGGGATGTATCTACTACCTTGATTGTGGTGATGGTGTAGTGAGTGTTTGTGTATGTTTAAACTCATCTAACTGCACACATTAAGTATGTGCAGTTCTTTGTATATCAATTATACCTTAATAAAGCTGTTTTTAAAAATGTATAGTTCTGGTTATATAGATTCCACCAACACATATGCAAATGCCGAATGGAATGAATCATTAAGACCATTAAGTGTTGTGGCTTTAAGCATCATCATTTCACAAAATTAAATAAAAACTTTATGGTATTAAGGATTCAATCAGAATCTTTCTGTTAATGTCACTTCTTCAGCCTCCCTCATTCCATAGCTGCTGTGACATGCTACATCAACAGCAATGTCATTTGCAGAAAACTGACAAACATCTCTCATAGACCCAGATACTTAGCTTGTGCATTGTTCCCCTTGGATGTAAAGGAAAATATCAAGAGAAGAGATGTAATGGACTTTAGTTCTCTCTTGAAAACTCTTGGCTCACCATTAAAGTTCTAATACTCGCTTAAAAGCAGTGGCACAAAACTAAGATGAGGAAATGTTATTATATTATTATCTCTCTGATTCACCATTTTTGAAGAAAATTGAACAATAGAAGACATTGCTAAATAGTCATGTACGATATAAAATAGTTATGAGTAAAGGAACAATATCAATGGTTGTTAAATATGAATACCGCAAACAATAATAACTCTTATTTGCTAGATATTTATAATTTCATATTAAAATAAAGCAGCACTATTAAAAAGAAAATAAATGCTAGATAGATGTCAATGGAGATAAAAATCTGTTCCACAGATGTCAAAAATATGTATCTTGCAAAAACATGCTCCTAATTTGCAGACCTTGGAAAGTTTGTCACATATAATGGGGAAATCTGGTTCTTTGAAATATGTCCTTTGGGAATCCAAACATTTGTACATCACACACAGCAGATGCTTCATTATATACTGTTATCTCCAGACTTAGGAAATAACTATTTTTCAAAATGAAATTAAATTAAGCCACTTGCTAAATAAGGCCAAGAGTTCATCTAAAGCTTCACTAATAACTTGGAATCTTCGAAATGTGTTATAAGCTCTAAGACACTTCTAAAAACTGACTTACATTGTGATCTGTATTTGTAGAGGAAATCATTCATCAGTGAGTGTATATCCTCTGGTTTAAGCAAGCACCACATACAGTCACTCAAAAGGGATAATAGTAACTTGTGTATAAAGTTGCCTTCAACTTGTAACAGCAGAGCAAATAAAATAAAACTCTGTAGCCTTGTTGCTAGGGTTTCTAGGTTTTGAAAATATTTCTTTGATGACTTGGAAGGCAGAGGAAGATAACAAGAAGAAGACATTTTAATATCAAGAAGACATTTATTTATTTACTGTTTGTCAAGTTTAATCAACTGTCTACTTGGTATCACAAGACTATTTCAATGTGGAGTGAAAACAACTTTTGATTTAGAGACCACATGGTGTGAAAATGTCCTAGGTTTTAGAGGCAGGCTAGTATTTCTCAACTTTGGCTGGACAGGATTATAACCTAGGGAGCTCTAAAAAATACGCACCTATTAGTGCGATCCCCTAAGACTTTAATGCAATCAGTCTGGGGTGTAGCCTGGCCATTTTAGAATTGTCAAGGCTCCACTTATGATTCCAATGTGCATCCAACATAGACAGTCAATAACTCCAGACGTGTGACCTTGTATACATTTTTCAATTTCTCACAGCTTCAATCTTTCATTTGTCAGATGGAAGTGAAAATGTCCACTACATAGGGTCACCTTAAAATTACATATAATTGATGTAAAATGCTTAGCTCTTGGTGGTTTCTAAAAAGGATTAGCAATAATGACTATCCATGCAAATTCTCAACCCATTATTGTAACTTATCTAGTCATAGTCAGTTCCTAGAAAGAATAACAAAAATGGACCCCTCTGCTATGCATTCATATTTTAATTTATAATGCCAATAGAACTGATATACTTCTTTATAGAACCCCCTATGAAAAGATAATCAAGTAGCTAACAATGAAAGGTGTGGAAAAAAACAAGCCAAAACAGAGTAATGCTGTCCTTGGTGGTGCAAGGAGAAAGGCAGACTCCTCCAGATACTTAAGGGAAAATGACTGATGCTGAAAGACCCCCTCAGTTAAATTATGCAATTCACTCGGCCAGTTATGGGACTCTGGCCATGACGACTTGTAGAAATCTCAAAGAACTTCTCCAAAGAACCAGTTTCAGCCCTGAGATTGGGTGGTTCCATTTGTGCTTACCTTTCAAATCTCTATTTCCTTATATCTGAGCCATCCAACCCCAGATATTTCCAGTCCAATATGTCTAAAAATAAACTCTTTACCCTTCCTCTTTAGCTAGCTCCTCTTTTACTGTTTGCTATTATTGAAAGAACACCCTCATTCTCATGAATGAATGAAATCTAGATGTCAGCCTTGTAATTCCCCCACAACCAATCAATTACCCATTCCTATTTGAGTATATTTAATAACGATATATTGACTCCACTGACCTTTCCATTTCCACAACCTTAGATGGGGCCGTCACACGCTCTTTCCTGAACTCTTAGTGACAGAGTGAGGTTTCGGTGTAGAGACCACCCTTCTGCCGGCCCCATCTCCAGCTCCTTTAGCAGGCTCCAGAGTAAGCATTGCAAGATGTCCCTGCCACTCGCGTCAACAAGTTAATCAAGGAAAGGTCTTTGATAATTCAAAAAGAGTAATGTACCACAATGTTCACTGCAGCTCTATTTACAATAGCCAGGACATGGAAGCAACCTAAGTGTCCATCAACAGATGAAAGGATAAAGAAGATGTGGCACATATATACAGTGAAATATTACTCAGCCATAAAAAGAAACGAAATTGAGTTATTTGTAGTGAGGTGGATGGACCTAGAGTCTGTCACACAGAGTGAAGTAAGTTAGAAAGAGAAAAACAAATACCGTATGCTAACACATATATATGGGATCTTAAAAAAAAAAGTTTATGAAGAACCTAGGGGTAAGACAGGAATAAAGAAGCAGACACAGAGAATGGAATTGAGGACAAAGGGAGGGGGAAGGGTAAGCTGTGACGAAGTGAGAGAGTGGCATGGACATATATACACTACCAAATGTAAAATAGATAGCTAGTGGGAAGCAGCCACATAGCAAAGGGAGATCAGCTCGGTGCTTTGTGACCACCTAGAGGGGTGGGATAGGGTGGGTGGGAGGGAGGGAGATGCAAGAGGGAAGAGATATGGGAACATATGTATATGTATAACTGATTCACTTTGTTATAAAGCAGAAACTAACACACTATTATAAAGCAATTATACTCTAACAAAGATGTTAAAAAAAAAAGGAAAGGTCTTTGAATATGTCTGGTATATACTAAGTGCTAAATAAATATGTGGTGTCATTATCAGTATTTTTATAATTATTAGAAGGGGATATGGGTATGAGATTTATTTTCACAATGAGAAATACTAAAGTATGTTTAAATGTTAAGTGAATAATCAAATAGAGAGAGAAACTGAATCAGGAATGAGAAAAAACTGCATCAAGTTCAGGAAAATTCTGACAGAAATGAAATCTAAAGCACATGAGAAGAATGAACCTTTGAGAAGGTCCTAATTTAAAACAGGTAGGAGAGAAGAACGACGGGGTGAAATGTAGATGAGATGGCATATTTGTGGTGGGAAAGTAAGATCATTCTTCTCTGTGATGGCTGGCAGATTCTTTCTGGAGTAGGATTGAGACAGTTGCTAAAGTTATAGAAGTAGGAGGGAGATCAGAGGTTTGAGTACATATGGAGGGACTGGGAATTCTCTTTGTTGAGAATTGGAGGGCCAGATGACATGGAATTGCTAGGCAGCTTTGAAGCCTCTATCCAGCTGAGTGACCATGCGTGTATCAGCTCATCACCACTGGAAAACCGAAGACCTAGAGCATAGGCCCCCATCCAACTCTGAAGCCAAGGATTCCAGTCCCCTGCAAAAGTTGAGAAATACTGGTTCTGCTGTTTTTCTGTTTGGGTGTTTTCCTGGGTTCCATTTGCAATGGACCATCCAGTATACACATGGTTCCATTTTCTCCCCGCTTTGACTTCTTGTTACACTCCCCTTGCTGCTGTGCTCTCAGAAGACGGAAACCAGCTCCCTGGAAACAATTCAAACTATTGCCGGGAACAAATCAAAATTTCAGCACATTGGTTGGGATATACTGAAATCACATTGTCTCAAACCCCTTATTCTGAAGCAAGATTGAAGATGTGTCTCAAGCTGCTTCTTATCTTCTAATAAACAATGACTTTTGAAAGTTTGGAACCCTGCCAGGCTAGGTTCTCAGCTTCTCAGCATGTGGGACAGACAACTACGGTCAGAGTGCTGTGGTCCAGATTGGACAAAAATAATAGATCACAAAACAAACTATTTCCAGTATCATTACTTTTATAAGTAATGACTATAAATACCTTTTTGGAAGACATTCATTTATTGGGAAAGAATAGTTCAGCCCAGACAAACCCTAGATAATCTCTTTATCATGTCTTAATAGGTTTTGCCGTCAAGGAATTCAGGGTCAAAATATTTCTTGAGTATCCAGTGTATGGAAAATCCTGGATTAGGCAAGTTACAATATAAACATTTTACACAAGAACATAAAACTATAAATTATTTAAGTATAAAACACATCTGCAAGCAGTTATGACATATGCATGTGTTTAGTACAGATTACTGAAAGGAATAAGGTCAAGAGGATAAGGACACTTAAAATTCAGAATTTAAGTTGCTGGGTTTTTGGTGTGTGTATAAAACACATTCTTAACATTACTTAATTTCTTTTTCCAGTACAGAATATTAGCTAAATTTTATGAGGACAATTCACTTTTAAATCTGGAGATTAAATGACACTAGCAAAAAGTTGATTGAAAAGAGGAAGGAAGTAAAAACACTATTTTACGTTATTTTCAGAACATTAAAACATTAGCAGTATACTACATAATAACCTCATACTTTGTTTAGAAATGGTGACGGCTGGATCACAATGTTTCTGGGTTGGCCAAAACTTTATTATTAAGCTCCTTTGGTTTCATTGTGACATGGCATGCCTTATACCATTTCCTTTTATCATATTTTAAATTTTTATTTAAAACCAAAACAGCAAAAATGTGTCAACAGGAAAAGAGAAGCAAAATCCAAAAAGCAATTAAGTCAAAAATAGATCTCACTAAATATTTTAAGTGTAATCTTTTATTCTTATATCATGACTTTTAATTATACAGTTTAAAGTAATGTGGATGAGCTGAGAAACTCCCTCCTTTTTTATTCACAAGCAAGAGTACAAGCGAGAGAGATCTGGGCTCAAGGTTGAGGGGGAAAGGGTGAGGAGTGGAGGAGGAGTTGAAAGGTGTTCCCAGTCATCTCTAGAGAGCTATAATTTCATTCCCCTCATTTTAGGAGGGTGAAACCCGTTCCTCTCGCCCCACCTCCAGCCTTGCCTCCTTCTCTTCTTCTCCATACATTTTTGCCTTCTGAGGAGAGGTGCGGCATAGTCAAAGTTAGTGTTGGAACAGAAAAGAAAGAAGAAAGAGAATTCATTTACATCCAGCAACCTGTCCTCCTACTTTGACCACAATGTCCTAATGCCAGGATTCCACAAGGAAGAGAGCTTTGCTACAGAATCAACTCGATTCCAATGAACCAAATACTATATAAATAACTGAATCAGTTCAGATCAAGTTAATATTATATAAATCATATCTGTCTTTTTCTAAGTATCTACTTATTTATGTTATTCAATTCAATATGTACATGCCAAGTGTATGTTTCTAAGAGAAATCAGATTATGATTCATATTCAGTTCTCAATTACAGGCTCTCAATGCATGAAACACTCTCTTGTAGTACTTGAAGCACTTTGAGAGGAATACACATCCTTTCAGGTTTCTAGGATCCCATTTAATGTATGACTATAGCAAACAATGATTGTATCTCAGAATAACACAACACCTTTTTTTTCTTCCATGAATTCAAAATCATTTTCTCTTGTATTATCACAGTATCTGTTGGAAACTCCTATTTTTATGCTTATTTCAAAGATTATAGTTTTTAAGGATCAGGAATTTGTTTTCTTTTTTTATGTTCAGTGGAATACCTCGCCCATAGATTTTATCCAGTAAATAGTTGTCCTATGAAAAAATTAAGAAAGTAGCTCTGTTATTAATAAATTCAAAGGAGATTTTGGCTTGAATATACGTGCTGTTGCTTGGTGGTGATTAAGTGTGAGGAGTTATCCATTATTATTGTTGTAGAGATGACTAGCTTCCTTCGATATTTGTTCACTCCTTGACCTCGTAACAGAATGTTAAAAGATAATACCTGGGCACATAAGGCTCCAGAATAAAAACTGAATTTTTCCATCCTTTCTTTTAAGGTCATATGATTAGATTCTTGCCAATGGAAGTTAAACAAAAATAGTATGGGGATTTTGGAAAGTATCCTTTTCTTTCCCTTTTCCTTTTTGTTGTAAGATGGAAGGTTTACATGATGGCTGGAGCTTGAGCAGCCATCTTGGACACTGAGTGGAAGTTGCAAATTTAGTATGGCAGAAAAAAGTCCAAAGGAACTGGGTCCCTAATGACAGAGAGCTGCCTATATTTATATTAAGTATGGAATAAACTTTTATATCTTTTACATCACTCTTGTTTTTCCCATAACTCAGAGCCAAAGTTAAACCTAAATATTATATTTGGTATCAATGTATAAAAGACAGACATGTATTATCATGTTCTTAATTGATAAAATATTATATATTGTGCTAGAGTAAATGCAGTCTGTGAACCAATTGGAATAAATTTTACTACTCTGCCAAGCTCGGAAGTAAATCCAAATATTTACACTCCATTTAATATACTCTGAACCATATCTTCCTCGTCTCCACTAAATGCCCCCTCACTTAGCAATAAACAATATTTGTGAAGTGAGGTATGTGGCTTTCCCAAAGTCACACAGTAGGGGCAGAGCAAGGACCCAAAGTCATGGCTTTTGATTTATTCCAAGTCTCATTTGCTTTCCTTCACACTGAATGTTATTAGTGGATCTGTTTGAATTGGAAATGACCAATATCATCTAAAATTATTAAACTGGAGCAGATCCTAGACATCTAAAACTTGTCACTAAACAAAATTCTCACCTTGTTCCTCCCTGCCTTTCTAGCAGATGGAAGTCAAGATTCGTGGCTTCATATTTTTCCTAGTGTGATACTGACACCAGAATGTACACTTCAGTTTCAAATTTAATTCATAAGTTGGGATGAACACCTCACCAATGTATTTGAGGCTGGGGGCTCTGTAGCAAAGAGAGAGTAACGTTTGTGCCAGCCACATCCCCCGACTATTCCCCCATCAGCAGGACCAGTTCCCCGAGTTCTTCCACTGGGATGACCAGTTGGCTTGGGCTATTGTATTGAATTAGAACAGCTAGGAATGCGATCCTCCTGGGATCTCTAAGTACATATCTTGAACCTAGAACGTGGGAGTGTTCTTTCTTTTGAGGAAAAAAAGTTCCTACTTGCTTCAGCAAATAAAGGTAGAACCAGGTCAAGCAGAGAATTTCCAAAAGTGTCAGGGAAAGGTGAAGAAGAGCTATTCCGGGGATGTGGTTACAATGTAAGCTCCCTTTGACTATTAGTTTAAATAGGATGTTGCAGGAACTCAAAATGTATCAGTGTTCAAATTATTCAAAAACCAGAGATTATGATACTTCACTGTTTGTAATCTGACTTATTTTTTTCTGACAAATCATTTTATTTTTATTTATTTATTTTTTAACACCTTTATTTGAGTATAATTGCTTTACAATGGTGTGTTAGTTTCTGTTTTATAACAAAGTGAATCAGCTATACATATACATACATCCCTGTATCTCTTCCCTCTAGCATCTTCCTCCCACCATCCCTATCCCACCCCTCTAGGTGGTCACAAAGCACCGAGCTGATCTCCCTGTGCTATGCAGCTGCTTGCCACTAGCTATCTATTTCACATTTGGTAGTGTATATATGTCCATGCCACTCTCTCACTTCATTCCAGCTTACCCTTCCCCCTCCCCATGTTCTCAAGTCCATTCTCTACATTGCATCTTTATTCCTGTCCTTTCCCTAGGTTCTTCAGAACATGTTTTTTTTTTCTAAGATTCCATATATATATATGTGTTAGCATACTGTATTTGTTTTTCTCTTTCTGACCTACTTCACTCTGTATGACAGACTCTAGGACCATCCACCTCACTACAAATAACTCAATTTTGTTTCTTTTCATGGCTGAGTAATATTCCATTGTATATATGTGCCACAACTTCTTTATCCATTCATCTGTTGATGGACACTTAGGTTGCTTCCGTGTCCTGGCTATTGTAAATAGTGCTGCAGTGAACATTGTTAACCTGACTTATTTTTAATGTGAATTACTCAAGCCTGGCGATATCTTTTAGATTTGCTTAAAATGCAGCACTTAACACAAGTGTGACTCTGAAATCCATTAAAAAATTAACTATATTTTTAATCAGTCACAATACAACTGGCTCTTTAATATCATAACTTTATAGAAGATAATGACATTAAGAGATTTTTAGAATCAAATAAACATCAAGGAAAAGGAGTAATTACTGAGAATGCAATGCAGCTGGACTTAGAACTGTAGTTTGAAACTAGAGTATGAGCACAGTTGGGAAAGCAAGAAAGTTGGTGGTGGCAAAAAAAAAAAAAAAAGAGTTATTTTTACAAATATAACCGATACAGTATCTTAAGAACAAAGCACAGAGTAAGGAGAATGAGGGGGTAGCATTGCCCTGCAATACGACAGAGGCTACAGTAAGAAGCTATGATCTTGTGGTTAGTAGGAATGAATAAGTTGAACACTCTAGGAAATCTTGCTGGATCTCCAAAGTCTGCCATGTGCCTTCCTATGTTCTTGGGCCCCATCCTCTTGGATAAGCACCACTGTACTATCACAGCTCGTTTAATTGTCTATCTACTCCCACTCCACACTGCCATGCACACTTTCAGATGAAAGGACCAAAGACGAAGCTTCAGTTTGCTATAACTTTGTTGCTGTTCATCATTATAAATGTAGAATCAAGCCTGACCTGTGTTAAGAAATAAAAACTCTCAGTTGCTGAATGAATGTGTGATTGACTGAGTGAATCACTGGATGAATGAACACTTTCTGTCTTTGCATTGCTCTGTTTCTAGTTACTGATTTGTCTGGCTTATCTTCCTGAATGCAAGCCTCCAGAAGCAGCTCTATCTCCAGTCCACTCCTCTATTAGTTACTAAGCCACGAATGAGAAGATGTTCTTATTTTTCCCATAAATGAGAAGAGGTAGCACCTTATATTCTATGTATGACAAAGACTGGAGACTTTGGATAAAAGCAAGATAAAAGATAAGTGTTACTGGTCCTGCTTTTACAAAGAAACTATATGTCGGATGACCATACATCAAGACATCATTGAACTTATATAGATAATATCATGATGGTGCTGGATGACTCAATGACACACTCCTGATTTCTATGGTATAAAAGAAAATTCACAGTGATTAACTAATCCCCAGTTCAAAACCAACATGTATTTAGAATCAATGATAACACACCATATGAGGGCTTGAAAAGTCGAAAAAGCTCTGTGGTCAAGGAAACAGCCAGTATAGATTACTTACATGAGCCAGTGGTCAGGTGGAGTGTTTACCTGCAGCTCCACAAAGTGACCATGGCCCTAGGTCTGGTTCCTCTGTGGGCTGGCTGGTTTCACCTTGTTCTTTCTCCCACACCCTGACACATTAACCTTAATGAGCCCTAGAGGAACTGTGAAGGAACTTATGTGTAGAAAAGTATAAATCTAACCTTAGTTCTAGAAAGAGGATTAAAGTGACCCAGGAGCCTCTCCTTTATAGCAGAAGGGCAACAACTTAAGAAAAACAAAAGATGACCTGATAATTCAAACAGAGAAGTAATTCATCCTCTATCAATCAGCCATCTCTATTAACCAGAAAAGTAGATTGTGCAGCTGTCACAATGTGAATATCTTGAAATTAATAATCAGAGAAAGACTGAAAGACGTTCCTTTGTCTTAGGAGCATATATATTTAGGATAAGTATAATTTAGGAAAATTGTATATTCGATGGCCATTAAAAGTCCTGGTTTTTTTTTTTGGTTGTTGTTTGTTTGTTTGATTTTGCTTTGTTTTGAGTGGCTGCTATGTGCTAGGCACTGTGTTAAGTGGTTTAGCTGCATTATTTCTAGACTTTATGATAGTCCTTCCAGGAAATATTATCACTTATTATTATTGCCATATACAGATGAGGAAAGTGAGGATCAGACAAATTAAGCAAAATACTCAAAGTCCAATAAAATGTAATGAGTCATGTTAAGATTCAGATCCAGACTCACAGAACTCCTCAGCCCGTGCTCTTATATGACTCTGTACTTCCTCTTAAATATTGGAAAATTACAGATTCATATATGGTACACAACAGATTTGGACACCAAAATATTCTATTAACTACACCATTTTAGAGAATAGACTAGTACATGCCTCCAAAACTGACAATGCTGATAGAAAGTGTTACCCTTATTCTAGAGGCAGATAAACCGAGAAAAATAAAGAAATATTACACCTCCAAAGCTTTGACATACAAAGACTGACAAAATATAACGACCAAAGAAGCAAAAGATAACATTCACTTGAGTTTAATGCGTTCAAATCAATAGACAGCTGGTCCCTGACTTACGATGGTTCAATTTACAATTTTTAAACTTTATGATGGTGTGAAAGTGACAGCAGTCAGTAGAAACCCTACTTGAAATTTTGAATTTTGGTCTTTTCCCAGGCTAGTGATACATGGTCCTTCATGATGCTGGGCAGGGGCAGTGATCCACAGCTCCCAGTCAGCCCCAAGATCACGATCATGAACAACCGATAGACTGACAACGATTCTGTACCCAGACAGCCATTCTGCTTTTCACTTTCAGTACAGTATTCCATAAATTGCATGAGATATTCAACAGCATATTTTAAAACAGGCTTTGTGTTAGATGATTTTGCCCAACTGTAGGCTGATATAAGTGTCTGAGCACCTTTAAGGTAGGCTAGGCTAAGCTATGATGGTCAGTAGGTTAGGTGTATTAAGTGCATTTTCGACTTACAATATTTTCAACGTATGATGGGTTTATCAGGACATAACCCCACTGTAAGTCAAGGAAGATCTGTAGTTAAAACATAAGGAAGACAGTTGCAGCGTCTAAGATATCTAATTTCATTTAAAGATCCAGTAGCTGTATTTTCACTATACTCTCACTGCTAGTAGGAAGAGTCTAAGAAACACATTGTCCCAGAGAGGAAAAGAGAGAATATTTAAATTTTCTTTAAACAAGTCTTTGAAATCCTAAAATCAGGGGATTGAACTTATAGAATATATTCAAGCCATGTGGATGTTATATTTTTGTTTTGATTCAAAGCCTGGAGAAAACAAACGGGGTTTTCCATCATGATCTAATTATGCACTCAATATAAGTTTGAGGAGAAAACCTACAACATTAATAACTCAAGGATTAAAAAGTTCGACTTGCTTTGCCATTCAGTTATAAAGAGTGGTAAAAATGCAGTTCAACTTGGAAATTAGAAAATAAGCATATGAACTCCTTCTCTTTAAACTTATGATTTGTTTAAAATTTTTGCTTAGAAGAATATTATTGAAAGAAGAAAAAAACAGAAATGAACGTCAAAGCAGATAAAAGATAAAAGTCTACAGTGAGGCCATAACAGAGCCTGAGCCTTGAGAGCAATTACAGACTGAGGAAAGCGTGCCGAGGTCAAGAAAAATGTCCTTGAAAGAAGAATCAGGATTCATAGGAGATTATAATCAAGCTAATGATGGGGTCCTAGTGTACAACTAAACCAAACCCCAAACTCAAAAACTAAAAGATGCTTTTCCCAGGCCTCCCATTAAACAAAAGGTCCTCTAGAGATAGGTCAGTTTTATGGGTCATTTTTAAAATAATGTCTTTTATTGTGTAGGAGAGAAGACTTAGAATGAATATCAGCAAAACAAAACAAAACAAAAAACAACAACAACAAGAAAAAAACAAGAAAAGCTTAAGAAGAAATGGACTCCAAAAGGATCAGACATCAGATGATGTGAGAGGAAGTGAATAAAGGCCAAAATTTTGTGAGATGGAAAAATGTTGAGTGTGAGGACACACGTGGTGAGAAGGGTGACCAAGGCCTTCCCATCCCCTCCTGGACTAAACGTCAGACAGGCTTCCTCTGACTGCAGGCCCCACCTCCCTTTTCTTAGAGCATTCACTTTAGGAAACTTGGAATTGTAACTCTTTCTCTGACCCTTGGAGATGCAAATCTTCTGCCACCCAGGAATGTCTTTCTCAAGGACTTGGGAGCGCCCTCTTTGAAATGGAACTGTCAGAAAGGTGGTGCCCCTCCCAATCTCTGCAGGAAGGGTCACTAACCTTCCCCATCAACCCCCAGTGCTTTTCCCATCACTGACTCCAGTGTTTAATAATCCTCTCGTCTTTTGTTTCAGCAGAGTTGAATCAATCTCATTGCCCTGTTGCAACTGTCTTTCTCCTCTATTTCAATAAAAAACTCTTCTCTGCCATTTTTAACGAGTGCCCAGTGCATTTTTTTCTTTTACAAGGGGAAGAGACTCAGTGCCATGGACTGCCTAGTGTGTGGTTTCATGTGACTCACAGTAACTCCTGAGTGGCCTGAACTCACATAAACTCCCAGAGGCCAAGTAACAAAAGTGAACATACTTAGTAAGTGGAAGAACAGGGATTCAAACCATGAGCTCTCTCTGTGGAAGGCCAAAACTAACGGCAGAACGGATAGATGTTAAAAGAGTAATTTGACAGAAATTTATTTGAATATATCTTTCTTATTAAAAACAGCATCATAGGGACTTCCCTGGTGGTGCAGTGGTTAAGAATCCGCCTGCCAATGCAGGGGACATGGGTTGGATCCCTGGTCTGGGAAGATCCCACATGCTGTGGAGCAACTAAGCCCGTGCACCACAACTACTGAGCCTGTGCTCTAGAGCCCGTGAGCCACAACTACCGAGCCTGCGCACCGCAACTACTGAAGCCCGAGCGCCTAGAGCCCGTGCTCCGCAACAAGAGAAGCCACTGCGATGAGAAGCCCGCGCGCTGCAACGAAGAGTAGCCCCCGCTCGCCGCAACTAAAGAAAGCCCATGTGCAGCAACGAAGACCCAACGCAGCCAAAAATAAATAAATTTATAAAAAATAAAAAATAAAAACAGCATCATAAACAAACAGAACTAAAATATCTATTTCAAGACAACTCAGAAAGTTACCTTTCATGTTCGTTCGCTTGGCTCCTTCTCCTAAGTACCAGCTGGTGCCCTTCTTTCTGGATTCATCTTGAACACTTCATGAACCATCTTTTGGAACTGTTTTGTTCTCTCATTTAAGGCCAAACCCAACATCCTCCCCTACTCCACACCAGCTTTAGCCACCTGACTGCTGAGGGGGAAAACTTCAGAGCTTCTCCTTTGCCTTCCTCATGCCCTAGTGATAGGAAATGAATGTACTCTAAGTAGCTTAACCTCAAAAAGCATCCTCAAGCCAGGTTTTCTTGACGTAGTGGTTTCCTTAAGCTTTCCTAAGTGGTCTATAGTATTTTACTAATAAAAAGCAGAAAGGTATTTACAGAGTAAAACTTCCTTCGTATTTATTGGGCTGGAATATATCGGTTCTGTCAAGATCATATGTTGATGAACAACCTCCATTGGAAACAACCATGACCTCACTGTCATCACCACAAAACTCAAAGTACCAAGCTTTGCCAACCAAACGTGCAGTTTCCATGGTTGATTTGGCTGTGCGTCAATCAGTCTGCGTTTAGCCCTGAGTGAAGGTCTAAGAAAGATGGGAGTTGGGCCAAATGCTGTTTCAATGTGGCAAGACCATAATCTAAGCCTATGATATAATGAAACCCTGATTTTACCCTGTGGACATGCACTTGATATCCTCTGAACATCTTTTTAAAAGGCAGCTGCAAATTTTCACAAAGAATGTCTATGAATGGGTCAATCATAATCCTAGCATAGAGTCTAATGAGCCATGAGGTCCCGTGAAAGTGATGACAAGTCCCAAGGTGGGTTCAGACTTTTCTGCTGAGGGTGCCATCAAGTATCATGTCTTGGTCTCATCTCCCTCATAGGACGGTTACGAGGATAACGCCACATGATTCCAGTGAATACATTTTGAAATTAAAGCCTGGTGAGTAAGGAGAATTATATTTATTACTACGAGAGTGGCCATCTGTTTTTGAAGAATTCAAGTGAGAACATGACCATTCGCTTTATAGGGCGTAATTTTCAGATAACAACGCTTTCATCACCTCCTGTGCTGGAATGTTACTTGAGCTGAAAGATTCTCTGTCTCATAATTCTCTGACATGTTAAGGGCTCGGATTATTTTTAAGGAAGGCATCAAGTCCTATTAATTCTTAAAAAATATTGCCATGTCCCAAAACTTGCATTTGGGAGATGGGAGAAGTGGGGTAAGCAAGCAAAAATAAAATAAGTAAATAATGATGAGATTGGAAACACTGCTGAGTCTCTCGTTTGTAACTTATAAGAAATAACCATCTATGTTGGTTATTTAACTTGATTGATCTTCATGAGTCCATTTAATTCCTTGAAATCTGTAGTGCAATTCTGTTGATTGTACTCATTACAGATATTAACAACAAGAAGCCTATCTCACTTTGGACATTCATCAACTTAGGTAACATGAATATTTTGACAGAAAGTTCCTTGTTTGGTGGGAGTCACCAACAAAGCACAATTTATTGTTTAGCTTAAATGCCAACAGAAGCAATGAGGGTAACACAACTACTCAGACTAGCTGGAAGACATCACTAACACTCTACATATGCAAACATGATGCTACTAGTCCATCAAACGGGAAACACCTTCTCAGATTTCCTCCAAGATGGCCACGTGATCTCCTCACTCACAGACACATCCTAGTCTAGCCTTCCCATGTGAGTGAGGGCTGTGCTAACGTTTGGAACAGAACAGACAACCGGAGGCAATAAATATGAACAATCAGTGCTTCATGACTTGGCGGTTGATTATATGGTTTACAGGTTATTGACTTTCCTTCTTTGACTCCATTAAGAATGGTCTAGTACTGTCAGCCGTGAAGGTAGAATATTGCACATTATTAATAGTTCAGGTGCAAGTGTTAGGGAACTCTGTTCCCTGCCCTGGTGTTTGCATGAGGGAGCACCTTCTCCCAGGATGGGAGGGTAGCCAGTGATTCCTGCAGTCACCTCTCTCTCCTCTCTTTGTTGGGTGGTTTAAGGGGTTGAACATTATTCTTCCCAGGTGGTATGGCCTCTCTCAGCCTTGGGAGCAGCCTCTCCAATCTCCCCTCCACATTCTAAATCGCCCAGCCCTCTGGTGAGAAGCCTCAGGCTCTCCCTCTGATCTTCCTGTGTGTCCAGGAGAGGAAGGTCAGTTTGGAGATGGTGGAGGAACAGGATGACCAGTTACCAAAAAACGAAGGCCAAGTTCCTCAATCCAGCTCTACTGCCACAATCCTGACCCAAGGCTTGATCTGTTTCTCAACCGTGAGGCTATGATGACTACTTCAGAAATCCTGACTAAAAACTACGGGAAAGGTCTGCAACTCTTGATCACACACAGCTCTGTTGTTTTGTTTCTGTTGTTTGTTATTTATAGATTAGATCTTGATTCCAAAGGTCCTTGCATCTTCTGACATTGATAATTGAAAATTGGCTATAGTTTTTAGTAACATCAAGCAGTCAAGTTGGTTTCTTTGCTTTTCCTTCTATTGTAAAACTTGGCAGTGTCTGCCAGGTCAGACAGAGCAGGCTTTCTGCAGTGGGAGAGGTTTACAAGCAAAGGCACAGAAGCAGGAGCACAGAACATGAAAAACAGATCCTTGATTTTTGTCAGTAATTATGTTTCCAGTGATGATTTGGACAAGGTGATATAGAATACAGAATAGAAGTTTTAGCACCCAAATTAGGATTTTTAAAAATAAAAAATCTTATTCTTTAGTAAAAAGGAGCAAAGGTCAGAAGTCAGATATATGTCAAATTCTTGTGCCTTCCAGGAAAAAACAAAGAACAACAAACCTAGGAACTGAATCATTATATAACCAGGCAGCATCTCTCCTGAAGTGTTATCAAGAGAACAAATGTGAACATATCCAGGCCCACTGCACAGGTTTTCTCTGCATTATATAAGTACCATATGTGTAACTCTTATTTTAAGAGCTAGCAGTGCACTGCCCTAGTAGAATGACACGTGAAAGGGATCCAACGTGGGAAGTGTCAGAGCGGATTGCAGAGAACCCAAAGGCTGAAGCTCACCAACAAAGACTCTATATTAGGTAAGAGGCAGCATTTACTTGAATCACTATAACTTTCCTGCCCCTCTGCCTGGCATGTTGAAATATTCCCCTTCTATTTTTCCTCCATCTGTCCTATTTACCTTGTAACTCCACATGCAAATTTAGGTACAGCTAAATATATAAAGCCTTTTGAAATACGACTTATGAAATGTGCATATGTTAGGAAAAGGTTTCAATTTTCAGAAAACATTTTATACCTCTGAATCTATCTCTTTAATGGGGCCTGTTTTCTTTAGTTCTGATAAATGCACAGAATGACCAACTGTAAACAGAAAAGATCACTGTAATCTAATGCTTTTTCAACAGCTTTTCAGTGAACTATATCAATCAGAGCACAGTCAGGAAAACAGAAAACTATCTAGGTGTTTCAAGTAGAGGGAATTTAATGCAGGAGATTGGTTAAACAGGGGAGAGAAGAGCTGAGGAGAAAAACAGAGGACAGTGATGTAACCCAGATGTGACATTAGTGGAAGGATGCCATCACCACCATCCTTGGGGGATTCCTCAAAGTCTTAGAACTGGGCAAGGTGGAAGCTGCTCTGGGCTCTTCACTTTGGAAGGCCTCTCTCTGTTCCTCCCCAGCCATGTTCCTTCCTGGCTGGGAAGAACTTTCCTTCCAGAGAGAAAAAAACCTCTGAGTCAAGAGGACATAAATTCCTAGATCTCATGCCCTGCCCCCTTCTAGACCATGTTCCAGGTAAACAAGTCCTGGTCTTCTCATGCAAAAGGACAAAGCTTGTCTCCAGGGCCTGAAGAGGCCTTTTACCTGGGTCTGTTCTCTCTCGGACAGCACAGATCCCTGGAGCCAAGAGATGGCCAAAAGGAGGCAGTTATTTTCAAGAGAGGAGTGGGTGGTAGTGGTGGACAGAGTTTGGCTGGGGTCTGCAGTGCCCATGCAGGTGCACTTAAAGCTCCTTACAGTGTGGACAGGAGCCAAGAGAGGAAGGGAAGGGGGTGGGTAGCAAGCCCGAGGCCTGAGAGTTCTTCTTGAACCTGGCCTTCCAGCTCCAGGTTCCTCTGAGGAACTTAAAGGCTCAACACCAACTAGACTGGGGGATTAGGGGACACCTGTGGGCAGAGAATTCTTGGCTTGGACTGGCTGGAGTAAAGCAAAATGCCTGGCATCCCCACTCACAGGATTCTCATGGCTCCTAGACATGGGGAAGAGGAAGGACACATAGTCAAGCTTTCTGTGTGGGAAGTAAAGCCCCCACCCTAATGAGTAAGAGAAAAGGGATATTTATCTTGTGGATTCCCAAGCAAGTGACTCTATTTATAAATTTGTCATTATGAAGTTGTATTTGCCACAAAAAAAAAAAAAAGGAAAATACTTTGAGTTGTATTTGATTTATAACTTTTAAATACTGGACATATCTGTGGGCCTCCTTTTGTATCCTCACCCTGGGTTCTGCACATGCTGAGACAAGGCTGGCCAAATCCCCCTGCTGGAGCCTTTCAGTGGGGGCTGGACTCATGTGGGGACTGATGAGTGGGAAATGGGACAGCCCAACGGGAACCAGAATCACAGAGGAGGTGCAGCCACTGTAAGTAGAGAAAGACCCTGTCTTCTCACCACCTCCTCTCTCTAATCCTCCTCCAGAGCTTCCCATGGGTCATCCTGCCCAGGAGCCAGGAGGCAATGGAGTGTGACAAGTTTGGTTCCCTAGGATCTGGAACAGAGCAGAGCAGTGCAAAGGGCAGGGAATGGAAGTGACAGCAGACAGACAAAGGACGTCCCACAAAACAAGTAAGCTAATGCAGTCTGTTGTAGACTCCTTGACCTGGTTCAGATACTCTCCGAGAGTAAAAATGTGTACTATGCACACACTCTTTTCAAGTGCACATGGAACATTCTCCAGTATAAATCATATGCTAGGCCACGAAACAAGTCTCAACAAATTTGAGAGGATGGAAATTATATCAACCATTTTTTTTTTACCACAATGGCATGAAACCTGAAATCAATTACAGAAAAAAAAGGGGGAAAGAACAAACATTTGCAGACTAAACATGCTACTAAAAAACAATGGATTAATGAAGAAATCAAAGAGGAAATCACTTATATGTGGTATCTAAAAAATAAAACAAATGTATAGAGCAGAAACAGACTCAGACTCATAGAAACAGAAAACAGAAACAGAAACAGACTAATAGAAATAGAAAAGAAACTAGTGGTTACCAGTGGGGGAGAGAGTGAGGAGGGGCAAGATAGGCGGATGGATTAGGAGATACAAACTAGCAAGTACTGTGCATAAAATAGATAAGCAAGAAAGATATATTGTATAGCATAGGAAATTATAGCCATTATCTTGTAATAATTTAATGGAGTATAACCTGTAAAAATACTGAACCACTATACTGTAGACCTGAAACTAATTTAATATTGTAAATCAACTATGCTTCAACAACCAAAAAGAACTGTGCATCCGAAAAATATATATATATATACATACTATACCTTTCTTGGTCTTATATATCAATTGTTTTCTAAATAAGGGAAAGAGAATTGGGGTGACCTGGGGGACAATTTGCAACCCCTCATTGTATTTCTTAATAAGAATTTTCCATTCCACTCCCACTATCTCTAGAAAATGTTTGCCCTGAGGTTAGGGGTTGCTATAGGCTTACCTCACTGAAGAATGCATATAAATTGGGCAGCTTCTGTAAACTGGGCTTCAGGGTAAAAAATATGGAAAATATTGTGATGAGTAACTCCATTCTGAATACTAAAAATAAATGCAGCTATTTAATGCTAATGGTAGTAAGGAAGTTGGAATTCATAATAATAATTAAGAAAATTTTAAATAAGAAGTAACAAGGTATTTTGGGAAAACTATGGATTTCTCCATTTGAATCCTAGTTTTTCTGCTTATCAATGGATATTGTATACCTTTCAGTGAAATACTGAAGCTCCTTTAGCCATTGTTTTCTCCTCCTTCAAACAAGGATAATATCCACCTATTTAGTTATAATCCAAGTTATAATCCAAGCGTGTAAATACTCTAGCACATGTCTGTTATGTAGCAGACACTCAAGTGATGCTTATTAATAGCTCTGATGATACTAATCACAGTAACAATAAAGAGAGCGTTGATGGAATTCTGAGGCTTATCACAAGGAAGACACATGCCCACAGGCTAATATAGTCCTCATTTCTATTTTCCAGAAAAGCAAATGAAGACATTCTCACAAAAATTGATGTGAGAAACGTTAAGAAGAGGATGACAAAGCTTCCTTTAGAAATTCATTTCCAGTGTTTAATATTTTATTCCTCATTGCTAATCTTAATGCTTGAGCCAAACTTTTTCTGTCTATACAATCAGCTACAACTAAAGCGAAAGCTGAACAGAAAGGGTATCATTCTGGTAAAGATGATAAACTTTGGCTTAGAATTATCCTAAGGGAAAAAATACTAGATGTTTAGAAAATGTATTCTGAGTAAAGGTCAGCCTTGTTATGAGCTTGTTTTAGATAGTCTCATGTTAACTTTAATGTATCTTTAAAAAAATTATTATATTATTTCCTTAAGGAAATATTATTTCCTTATTATGTTATTATTTCCTTATTATATTATTTCCTTAAGGAAATAATACAATTATTCACACAATTTTGCCTGGGGCACTATTATATATGGTAAACTCATAATGGCTAGAAAATTCCTTAACTAGAGTTTGTTTAGACTTTTGCTATGAGATGTATTTACTTATTTGTTCGAAATAAAGACTTTGCTTTTTATTATAGCATTTAATGCTTGTCAGAGAGTAAAAAGGAGATAGAGTTGCATGAGTGGGTTTGAACGTCACACATTTTGAATTTAAGGGGCTTTAGTCGTATACTGACAAATAGAATTAAAGACTTAGAACGCGGCTCAGGTCATTAAGTAGTTATCGTCCTTCATGGCAGGACAAGGAAAACGTGAATTGAAGCCACCAGTGACCTACCTGTGTCTCTCATCTCTCCTTTTTCCTCTGCCACCTCCCGCCCTCAAGGGTTAATGTTTTGACAACTCCACCATCAACCTTGTCACTAATTATTTTAGAACTAACGCTGCAGCAACTTCTGCTGGGTGCGATTGCTGCTTTCCCATTTCTGTCCCTCCCTTCTGTAATTAACCTTGCTATTCTTAGCTACAAAAGCACAGATCTCATGCCAGTCTCCTCCACGATTCTATTTTCTATTTCAATGGCCGGTTTCTGTCTGATTTTCTCCTGTGAAAGGGTCTGTAATCACGCAGCTATATTAATGATATGGCCCCATCACACCCTTTTCACTCTGATAATCTGCACAATTCATTCTGGGAGTTTAGCGACTGGAACCGAATTGTTTACTTGCTGCCGCATCCACCACAATTCTGGTCCTGAGGTGTGTGAACATCAGTAACCGGTGACAATTAAAGCGCCACTAAGAAAACTCAGTGTTTATGTGGGGTTTTAACAGGCTTCTTTCCTGTTAACCAAGAAGATGAGGTGATTCTCCAATGGCTGTACCTCATACAGTCATGGATCACCCAGCCGCCGACTGTCTGCAAACGGGGTGCACAGGATGCAGGGCAATTAGTTACAGACAGAAGCACACCTGAAGGCCAGACACTGCTCCCGGCTCAGGCCGCCTGGCCCTATTTGCAGCGGAGCCAAACCTGCACGGCCAGGGCGGGGGTTATGGGACGGAAAGGCACACGTGCATCTACCGCAGATCAGGTGCCTGGGCCTGGGGGGGTCAAGTCCATGCACACCTGGCGGAAGCTCTTTTTGGTGCCACGTGCACGTAAGTGTCTGTGAGTCACAAAAGGCCGTATAACCGGGTGGCTGGGGGATGCAACTGCAAAGAAAAGGCTGAGGCAGAGCTACAAAACCTGAAATAAATCCGTTCTTACTGAATTAGGAAGGAGGACCGGCAGTGAAAAATAACTCCCCCTCTTTTTTGGTTTTGTTTTGTTTCCTTTTGGTCAGAGATCTATAAAAGTGCTAAGAAGGGATTCCGGTGGTTGTGACAACCTGGGCCTTGACTGATGTCCACACGTGTCCCAGGCATGGCAGCTGGGCTGGGATCTCTGGTGTGTGTGGAGGTGATTTTCTCAGGCTGTGATGGGTGAGGCAGCTGAGGCTCTACCACTCAGCATCATCTCTTTATTCCCTGCGAGGCCGCCTACCTCCTTGGCGATTGGTTTAAAATTCACACAATTCGTGCTGCACTCTTGGGCAGAAAACCGGGCTCTGTCTCAGGAGGTGCCCTCTGAGATGTCCTCGTGTTACTCAGGGAGCCATGGGACAGACACCCTTCTCAACACTTATTTAAGTAATTCATCAGCTACCTGCCTTTTTCTTTGGTGGTTGTTGTTTGGGGGGGAGGTGCAAATAGGCCAAAAAGAAATGAACGCATGATAGAGACAGTTTGCTTCGGGGGTAGGGGTGCATATAGGGGTGGAAGGCCATAGAGGTGAAGGAGGACAAACAGGAACTGGGCTCCTTCGAAAGAGAGATGGCTCTGCTCGTACCAATCATGGCGCCTTGACATGCTAAGAAATCTAACTTGACGGAAAACATTTTTTCCTATCATCCCACGTATAGAGGTGTCATCACTGTCAACAGAAATTGTGCAGCAGGTCTTTAATTTAAAACAAATAAATTTTTAAAATGGTTCTGAAGAACCTAGGGGCAGGACAGGAATAAAGACGCAGACCTACTAGAGGATAGACTTGGGGACACGGGGAGGGGGAAGGGTAAGCTGAGACAAAGTGAGAGAGTGGCATGGACATACACACACTACCAAATGTAAAATAGATAGCTTGTGGGAAGCAGCCGCAAAGCACAGGGAGATCAGCTCTGTGCTTTGTGACCACCTAGGGGGTGGGATAGGGAGGGTGTGAGGGAGGGAGACGCCAGAGGGAGGAGATATGGGGATATATGTATAGCTGATTCACTTTGGTATAAAGCAGAAACTAACACACCATTGTAAAGCAATTATACTCCAATAAAGATGTTAAAAATAAATAAATAAACAACCACAGCAGGGGTGGGGGGGTGGAGTGAAAGCACAAACTTGCTCAGAAAGTACACCAGCGTTTAAGCCAACGACTCCCTCGGGGAGTGGAGATCTGCAAGAATTGCCATTAGACTGTTGAACCTTAAGCCAATCCATCAAGATGTAACAATGGAAGAAGTTTGGAGTGAAACTTCATTTCAGTTGCTAGAGAATGGTGGGCGATGAATTTGAAGGAAAGCAAACGGTTTCAATCACAATGTAAAAGGTACTGTCGGGAACCACGTTTTGTTGCTACTGCAAGTTTCAGCTGCCCCAATAACAGAACACGCTGAGAATTCAAATCTCCACCTTTTTTTTTTTTTTTTTTTTAAAGGCAGGTTTCTTGAAAGTTGCCATGCGTTTTAAAGTAACTTTCCCTGGACCTTAGAAAACAAAATGATTGCACTGAGACTTCTGGAGTTATATCAATACTTTGGGGTTTCTCAATTACAGAAAAGATTCAAATAGAAATTCAGGCAATCATACGAATCACTTTCATACACAAGACCAATCTGGTTTATTAGAGGAGAAACTGAGGCAAGTTCATATTCAGAGAGGAGTGTGCAATGGAAGAGAGGGTGGGTTTGCAGTCCAGGGCAGCTTGGACTCTGTCATATATTATCTGTGTGACTTTGGCCTTCATGAGCCTCAGTCTCCTCCACAGTGAAAAAATGGGGACAATTACACGGCCACCGGGTTGTTGTGAAGTTTCAATAAATCAACATTTGCGAAGGTACCTCGCTTGATGCCCGCCACATAATCGGCTCGTTTTTCTTTCCTACTGCAATAGTTTCCTCCGTGAGAAATGGCGGTGAACACTGACGCAAGTTATTTCATCTTTTAAACAGAATCTACATGTTAAAAGTTTTCCCATCATCCCCTCCTCCCCGAGGAAAGCTTAATCCATTGGGGGAGTAGAGGCGTTTGAGGTCCCTTCTCACTTAGCATCCTGTCCACTCTGCAGAGAATGTCAAAGAGCAGACACAGTGTCCTCAGTGACGGACACAGCATGACCTTGAAGGAAGAGGTGAAGCACGCACACACACACGCCACACACACACACGCAACATACACACCCTACACACACACATGCTCAAAAACTACAGCCTTCAAACTGTTCTCGGTTGTCTTTGAGAGCAACTTATGTTCATATATTATGAACAAAACATTATATGATGTGAGTATGGGATCCAGAGCCACAAACTTTGACATGGCTGCTCCCATGCGATGGCTGAATAAACTCCATAGAACCTTTGCATTATGTGGGCTTGATACATGTTAGGTTAAAGAAAATCAGCAGCATGTTAGTCATGCTAACTTTACTCTCATCAGCGAGGCTGATGTAGTTGGTCACCAGCACACTATGTATTTAACAGCACAGGTATTACATAGTAATTTAATAACTGAGAAGAATGTGAAGATTCTACGGAATTTGATTCTACCTCCTTTTTTTTTGAGTTCGAATTCTGATTCCCTTTGCTCATAATAAGTTGCTCCCAAACTAAGAGTTAGATGGATTCCATGGTGGATTTAAATATGGGGGCTTTTTAAACGCACCATTTATGCACATTTCAGTTTTGAAAAGACTCCAGCACAATTTCTCCTGGTTTAATATCTGTGTCAGCAATGGCCTCCTCCACTTGGATCCAGGGGCACTTTCTGTCAGGCCCTTCTCTGGATCACTCTACCTACCTGACAGCCCAGCCCCCTGCACCTGGGGTTTCCGGCACACACAGCCTTGGTGACAACAGTCAGAAAGGGACAGTCAACAGCATCTCCTTTGCAACTTGGGGCTCCCACACTGCTGTCAGAAATGAGCCCCTGAAAGGAGGATGGAAGAGGCCCAGCATTAATGGGGGAGGAATCAGGACAGAAAATTAGGTGAGGAGACTATGAAAGCAGAGGGTTAAGAGAAAGGAAGATTTGGGGCAAATCAGATGAGGGGCAGTGAGATCAAGCAAATGTTAAGAGAGATGGGAAAATATACGGTTTAGAAATGAAGGATATATTTCTGAAAGGTGTCTTGAGCCAGAAGAAAAAAACAGCATGATTAAGAACGAAGACCGTCAGGAAAATTGAGCCAATGCCAGCCTTTCCCTGGGAAGTCATTTTTTTTTTGTTCATCCCTTTTTTTTTTTTCTCTCAGAAACCTGCTTTGTAGATGCACAAGTGGAACAAGAGTGGTCCAGGGTAACAGGAAGGCCCACATTTCAGAAGTGAGAAGCCAAGTTTGGGGAGAAGCCAAGCAGGGAAGCAGTCCATGATTCCTTTGCCTTCTTTCATTAGGGAGGTATTTAACTAAAGGAAAGCTCTTGATTTGTCTGCTGGTGGTAGAACTGGGCTGGCATCTTCCTAGAGAGAAGAGGTAAGCAGGGAGACCCGACTCCAGGAGGTCCATGTGGGGAAGAGGCTGGATGGGGAGGGTGTGGACAGGTGATGTAGAACCTCAAAGTACAGGGAGAGGCTTGAATATGCTGCTGCAAGTAGTTCTGGGGTAGGAGACTGTCACATGAAAGCACCACTTTAACAACTTAAGTGTCCATCGACACAGGAATGGATAAAGAAGATGTGGTACTTATATACAATGGAATATTACTCAGCAATAAAAAAGAGTGAAATAATGCCATTTGCAGCAACATGGATGGACCTAAAGATTATCATACTAAGTGAAGTAAGTCAGAAAGAGAAAGATAAATACCTTTTGATATCACTTACATGTGGAATCTAAAAAAATGATACAAACGAACTTATTCACAGAACAGAAATAGACTCATAAAAAAAAAAACTTATGGTTACCAAAGGGGAAAGCGGGAGGAGGGATAAATTAGGAGTTTTGGATTAGCATATACACACTACTATATATAAAATATTAATAGATAACCAACAAGGACCTACCGTATAGCACGGAGAACTATAGTCAATATTTTTTAATAATCTATAAGGGAAAAGAATCTGAAAAAGAATATGTATATTATATATAGTATATTATATATAATATATATAAAATATATTAAATATAAAAATCAATACATATATTATACATATAACTTTTATAAATGTATATATGTATAACTGAATCACTTTTCTGTACACCTGAAACCAACACAACACTGTAAATCAACTCTACTTCAATTAAAAAGAGATTAGGATGTGAATCGGGTGGAGGATGGTTTGGAAGCAGGAGCTACTGTGAGGCTACTGGAGGAAGGTGGGTTTGTGGAGACAGAGGTAAAGGAGCCAGACTACAAATGAATTTATCAGAGGAAGTTCATGATCTCTTCCCTAACCATTCACTCTCTAGAAGCAAAGTCATTTCTATTTCCTCTGGCAGGAAACAGAAGTATTTAGACTTCTTAATATTGGGCAAAGTTACCACTATCTCAATCCCCATGGATTATTGAAACATTTATGCCTCTTGGGCAAATCCATAAATTCTTCTAAAGGAAGAACCCATAAATTCTATAGCTTTCTGTGAGTACCTTATTACTCCCCAAAGGTGTTACCTTTTTTATTGTCAACTTTAATCATTTCTTTATTTTCAATGAGTAACTGTATTCTTAATGCTTTTTCTCTGCAATTTCTTGACAATTTCATTTGGTAAATCTGACTTTTTATTTCCTTAGTGTTTTTCTTACAATTCTCAATTCTCCTTGATTGTTTTCTGCACCAACAAAGCCATGATAGCTGATAGCAATCATTTTTTTTTCTCTTCTCTCAATGTTTTTAATGTAGAAGGGTAAATCAATGCACACCAAAAATTGGTACATAACCATGACTAGACATTTCAGGAAGCCCCTTTAGTCAATTGTCAGGTTAAGTGGCAATGTTCGAGTAAATCTAAGTGAACCCAAGTTATTTTTGAAAGCAAGATACAGCATGCCAAGAGAAAGAAAGTCCCACTTCAATTTGCATTTCTGTTACTTTTAGAAAGATTCAGAGAAAGGGCCAGATGTTGAAAAGCAATAACCAGGGTTCCTGGACCAATTTCATGTGATGCCTGGCCAGGCTTCATCTTCATTCTGACAGTTTGCAGCCCTCTCCAGTTGCCAGTGTAGGAACCACGATGCTGCTAGTCAAGCAGATCAAGTCAGCTGATATGATTCTATTCTCTGACCTTTACAAAGAACACAGCAGGGATCAATTATTTTCATTGCTCAATAACTTCCAGAGGAAAGCTGGACTACACATGTAGTGGAAAAATATGATGACTCTGCACAAAGTAAATGCATTAAGGCAGCAGCCGGAGAGAAGAGATGGAAAGTGGGAGGAAGATGGGGGGTAGCCGAGGAAATCTCAGGACCCTCGTCAGGCCAGCACTGCCAGGCAAGGTGAGGGGTGATAGACCTTCAGTTGTACTCTGCTGGACAAGCCTCCAAATAGAAATCTTAAGAACAATAGGACTTAGAGCTTCTTTGTCACCTACAAATAACAGGAGTAAAAGTAGTTTGGGGTAAAAGAAGCATCATTCCAGAGCCCCTTTTGTGGAAAAAGCCAGTAGCCCATGAGTCACTGTCATTATTTTTCTCTTCAGGGAAGGGCTTACAGACTCTAGGAAGTGTCTCATGCTCTGGATTTTAGTAGGGGAATATGTGTGAGGCTCAGCTGTCAGTTGACACCACCCTGCCTGAACACACTTGCTTGGTCTAGTAATGTCACAGTTGAAAATGTGAATGCCTTGCCAGCTTGTGCTGAGACTTCTTTGGGATATCTGTGAATCTCTTTGGATGTATAGTTAATGAAGGAGAGCACACATCAGTTTACTGAAAAGAATATTCACGGACTCAAAGTAAATATATGGTCTATAGTTCCTATTTGTAGTCATAGCTGCTAGCTATTGCCTTTTTCCCATATCCCAACCAATGTGCTAAACTTTCTTCACAGGAGAAGAAAACTGATGGGTGAAGAGCTCAGTAACCTTCCCAAGTTCACACAGCCACGGTCTGAATATAGGTTCCACCACAAGAAACTAAAACAATGTCCAGCTTCTTTGGCAGGTCTTCCCTCGTGGGATGGAGAAGCCCAGCCTCCCACTGCACTGAATGGGAGGACCCTGCACAAACACGGTGGCTGTTACACAATCAGCTGGGTGGCAGGATGCTCTTTTTCCAAACCCTGAAGAGAAAGGTGAAGCATGCATTGTCTGCAGCCCCTGGGCTTGCCAGCTCTGTGCGGTATCATTGGTAGATCAGTCTTACTTGATTTTCATTACAATCTAATCTCTTGCTCAAAGCATTTTCTAATTGTGTCACTACCTTGTTACCAAACAAAAGCAAAAAGATATACCTTTTAATATATCTCCCGGTCCCCCTGGCAATCTCCAAGAGAATAAAGTTTCAATCATTTTCCCAGGTGCATCCCCCTTTATCCCACTTCCAACACCCTGTGTTTGCAGCAGCCCCCGGACTGCTAACCATCGTTCTATTCTTGCCTTGATTTTCTCCTTTGCACGTTTTCCTCATTAGTCCACCTCTAGCTATTTATTTTCTGTCCATCCTTTCTTTGCTGGCTCATAGAATTTTACCTGAACCTCCCAGCTTCCATGTATCTTAAAATGCTTTGAATGGTAAGATGACTTTGCTTCTATATTTTAAGCTGCTTAAAGGCAGGAATCGTGCTATGTTCATTTCTATTCCTCTTACATGATCCTAACCTAGTGATCAAGAAGTATTAATATAATTACTTGCTAAGCTCCCACCCCATAAAGTCAGATTTAGTGTACGCGGTTTATAGTCACCTGATAAATATTGGGCAGTTTAAACCTCAATAATCCCATTATTAATCCTTTTACATATTTTCCACCCTCCCACCTGTCCTTTATGAGAAAAACCCAAATGCAAACTCTTTATCATAACTCTGACTTAAGCCCTTTAAGTACTTTATGAAATTGAGATTTTTAAAAAATCAGTTCTTAAGAGTCATATTACTTATATGGAGTGACCTAAGTGCATTTCAATTCACTTTTTTTTTTTTTTTTTTTTTTTTTTTGGTGGTAGGCGGGCCTCTCACTGTTGTGGCCTCTCCCGTTGCGGAGCACAGGCTC
>NC_041223.1:80018738-80074438 GCF_002837175.3 Physeter macrocephalus | reverse complement strand
CGGCCACGGCCCACGGGCTTATCCACCCCATGGCATGTGGGATCTTCCCGGACCGGGGCACGAACCCATGTCCCCTGCATCGGCCGGCGGACTCTCAACCACTGCGCCACCAGGGAAGCCCTCAATTCACTTTTTATGAAAGTAATTCAGACTCTTCACTGCCTTCTTTAAATTTATGGTTTTTTAAAATTCAGTTTTGTGACTATGTGACTATATGTTTGTTGGGACTTTTTAACTGCTCTTTTAGATTCTCATTTAGTGCCCTTTTTCTTGAGAAAACTCGATGGGAAGTGGAAGCAAGACCCCTTGGAGGATTGGGAGGGACAGACTGCCATCTTAAGCCTCTAAGCTCTGGGTATCCAGGGAGGGCCTTGATGGATGCTCACTGTGAACCACCCTTTACTCCCTGTGAGCCTTGTAAGCTGGAGGGATCCCCCCTACTGAGCTTTGCTCATCCCCTTTCCCAAGAACATGCCTGGATCAGGACACCAATAAATTCTTAAGGAAGCTAGCTTAGCCTCACCACTGGGGAATTTACTTTGTGCTCCAGGAATATGATCTGTCATGCAGAATGTAATAGATTTCATTCACTGTCATAGCTCTCCATCATGTAGCTTCATTTGGCACCCAACACAGGGCAAGGCTTTTGTATTTGCCTGAAAGAGTGGATTCCCCCAAAAGGGAACCCTAGTACACTGCTGGTGGGAATGTAAATTGGTGCAGCCACCGTGGAAACAGTATGGAGGTTCCTTAAAAAACTAAAAATAGAGCTACCATATGACCCAGCAATCCCAATCCTGGGCATATATCTGGAGGAAACTCTAATTTGAAAATTTCCATGCACCCCAATGTTCATTGCAGCACTATTTACAGTAGCCAAGACATGGAAATAACCTGCATGTTCATTGACAGGTGAATGGAAAAGAAGATGTGGTACATATACAGGGTGGACTACTACTCAGCCATAAAAAATGAAATAATGCCATTTGCAGCAACATTGATGGACCTAGAGATTATCACACTAAGTGAAGTAAGTCAGAGAAAGACAAATACCATATGATATCACTTATATGTGGAATCTAAAAAAAACGATACAAATGAACTTATTTGTGAAACAGACTCACAGACGTAGAAAACAAACTTGTGGTTACCAGAGGGAAGGGGGGGGTTGGGATAAATTAGGCATTTGGGATTGACATATACACACTACTGTATATAAAATAGATAACCAACAAGGACCTACTGTAAAGCACAGGGAACAATACTCAGTATCTTGTAATAACCTACAACAGAAAATAATCTGAAAAAGGATATATATATATATATATATATATATATATGTAACTGAATTACTTTGTTGTACACTTGAAATGAACAGAACATTGTAAATTAATTATACAGACTACAACAGAAAATAATCTGAAAAAGGATATATATATATATATATATGTAACTGAATTACTTTGTTGTACACTTGAAATGAACAGAACATTGTAAATTAATTATACTTCAATAAAAAAAGAGTTGATTTTCCCAAAATGAGCCCTTCTCAATGGCCTCCCTCATCTGGCTGAGCCTGGACCCTGGTCTCTCTTTCAGAGCATTCTGCCTTCCCTGGGGGTGTTCACATGTTGGGGAGCCTAGAGCTGGGCGGCGCAGGTGCGCTGAGAGCTCTCTACAGGGGCTTGAACCGTCCCTCCCCCACCTGAGCCGGGCCTCCGGGGTCTGTAGAGGGGTGACAGCTCCACACTGGGTGCACATCTTCTACGTGAGGCGCCCACGGGAGCAGCACTGTGGATACCACACTGTCGACGGCGCTCTCGCACCACAGTTTCCTCCTCCAGTCCCCCCCTTGTTCTATTACATGTTTCCTGGAAAGTGAGTCAACGCGCTCATTTCTGGGAATCTGTATATGTGTCTGAAAATGGGTTCACATCCCCTAGTAAATATGTGCCAGAGCCTGGTGCTAGATGCTGTTGGGCCCGCCCTGTTTCCTGTCTACCGCGGAGCGTGCTGGACCAGCGAGCGGAAAAGCAGCTGAAGAAGACCTGCCTGGGCACACAGGCTCCGGTGGCCCGGGATGCTCTAGATTACCAACAACGCTGTTCCTTGGTCTGTGGCTCAAGTAAATGCTGCCAGGCTGACTGAACTGCTTAGTTCTCCAGGTAGCATTGTCCTTTCCACTGAGCTTCATATTAATTAATTGGCCTGCTGCTGTGTTTCAGGAGGGGATTCGAAAAGGCTGGTTACTAGGACATTTTAGTTTGAAAGAGAGGAGTTCCCACTGAGATTCTGTTTCTTTTTACAAAGAACTTTTTTTTTTTCCCCCAATATGTTTCTTATACATTTTGGTTTTTTCTTTTCTTTTCTTTCTTTCTTTCTTTTCTTTTTTTTTTTTTTTCTTTTTTGGTAGTCACAGAAACATACAATTTTCTTTTGCCATTAAAGCCTGCTGGGGTATTTGCCCTTTGGAGCCCACAGATAGCTTTGTCTTTGAGAATCATGTTAGATACTCATTGTGTGCCAGTCATCATGCTGGGTTCTTGGGATGAGAGAGATTGATTAAAATCTGTTACTTTCCAAGAAAGTAACACAGATACTTGGCTGGCACTTACTGTGTGCCAGGCACTCTGCTAAGTGCTTTTCACATATTAACTCATTTAACCTTCACAGTATTAACATGAGGTAGATATTATTCCCATTAGACATAGATAGGTAGATAGATAGATAGATAAGGTAATCGGACACAGAGAGGTGAAAACACAGGCCCAAGGTCACACAGCCAGAGGTGATGGAGCCAGGATCCCAAACCAGGCAATCGGAGGCCAGAGTCCTTGATTTTAACCGTAACACAATACCGCTTCTCAGGAAGACACAGAGAAACAAATATCTGTACGACACTGACACTGGTCCCACGTGGGGTGGTGCCCCAAACAGGAGCTGACAGGTCGGTTCTACCCGGTGAGGTCTGGAAAAGCTTTAAGATTTGTGAGCCACAAATGTGAAGTGTTTTGTAGCTTTGCCCATTGAGATATACAGGCGATCTGGCCTCAGCCTTCTGTTATAAGGAAGAATATTGTTCTGCATGCAGCAGAATAGAGAGCCAAAGTGAAAACCAGGAACGTTTATTTTTAAAAGTCCCATGTCTTGCCATCCCTCCTTCTCTGGCTGTCAGATCTCCTCTGAGGAAAGCATCTCCTGCCCATCACTGGGGAGCCTGGCCAGGAACCAGGGGCACAGACACCCCACAACCGTGGGAGGCTGCTGACTAAAGCAGCAAGAGGCTTTTCTCTAATGTATTTTTTGCCTTCTTGGAGGTTTTGTTGGAGAGGCAAGATACAAAGAGGGGGTACCAGCTGCCAAGTGTAAGAAGATGAAACTCAAAGATAGTTTCAGTTTAATGCAAGAGAACAGATCCTTCCCAAGCTCCCATGTTGCCCTTTAATTTCTAGGCAAAAGAAAAACTTAGCATCTTTCCTTAAGAGGGCTGGATTCTATAGACATCACAATTTTACTATGTGGCCAAAAGCGGTCCACATTTTAATTGAATTGGTTAAGTTAGCAGGTATTAACCTTGACATTGGTCATGTCAGTATGAAGCCTATTTATCAAAATTTTCAAAATCAGTTCCTCTGGGATATACAAAAATATATAACTGATATCTGATAGATCAGAATCAGAGTCAAATTTTAAATGTAGTAAAGGAGGCATCATTTAAGAAACAGCTAGATAAATATACACATATATTTAAAGTGCTATCTGAGGTATCGAGGAATCAAGGAAGGGAAGTGAGAGGTGAACTGTTGGAAGAGAATTCTTGTTATAGGACTGTGAAAATCAGGACATTGAAAAAAAAAGCTTTCATTTTCTTTCCCAAGAATTCCATGAAGTTCCTCATTTCTGGATCATATCTAAATGTGCTATTAATTACAGCTTAAATATAGTGAGTACTTTTCTCTATGCCAGGGACTGTTAAGTATTTTATATATCTCTTTACTATCTTTAATCATCCAATAACTGTCTAAGACAGACAGTATTATTACTCCCATTTTACAGATGAGGAAATCAAGGCCAAATCAGAGCAGGAAAGCAAAGACATAGGAATTTGAACCAGGAACTCACACTGTTTACCAGGATGCTGATTTACTTCTTGTAGCTGACTATGAACAAATGTTTACCAATTTTATGAAAACCTGGTTGTCATGTCTGTAGTCTGAAAGAGTTATAGATGCAGGGTTAATACAGAATTTGTTCAATTTATGCTTTTGATTAGCTGCCAATGCTATTCTGCAAAAAAACAGATTGGGTGAAGTGAAGAGCAGTACAAGGCATCAAACAATAGGTAGAAAATAGTTCATGAGATAATAGGGGAATTCTAATACACCAACTGTTACCCCAAATTAATTCATCACTAATATACTACCACTATGCACCATGAAGTTTTTATCAAAGTTCACTAAATTCAAATCTAAGATGATTAACACTTTTCTAATGCTTTGAAATGAGGAAGAAGTTATAGCAAAGGGTTTCTTGCTGTCTCATAAAAGCAACTGATCACAATGTCTGAATAATTTTCATGTATGAATATATAAAAATTGTCTTTCCAGGACGCCACGTGATAGGAAAATGCTAAACACCAGCCATTTTTTTTCACAGTGTCTGTATGGTACACTGACATTGGAATTCTGTGAAAGTGGTTATGAATCTCAAAACCCTATTCTTTTTTGTTGTTTTCGTTTTTAAATTTTATTTATTTTTGGTTGCGTTGGGTCTTCATTACTGCGCAGGGGCTTTCTCTAGCTGTGGCGAGTGGGGGTTACTCTTCGTTGCGGTGCAAGGGCTTCTCATTGCGGTGGCTTCTCTTGTTGCGGAGCACGGGCTCTAGGTGTGCAGGCTTCAGTAGTTGCGGTGCCTGGGCTCGGTAGTTGTGGCTCACAGGCTCTAGAGCGCAGGCTCAGTACTTGTGGCACACTGGCTTAGCTGGTCCGTGGCATGTGGGATCTTCCCGGACCAGAGATTGAACCCCTGGTCCCCTGCCTTGGCAGGCAGATTCTTAAGCACTGCGCCACCAGGGAAGTCCTCAAAACCCTATTCTTTTAAGAAACATCTTGTTTTCTGTCAAAAACATGTTTATCAAACATCAATAAGAAAAAAGACATGGTGTGTGCAGAGGAGGATATTAGTAAAAAGTAGCACAAATGTCTCCAAGGATAGAACTTTATTCTTGGTACATGACACAATAATTAAATAGCAGTAACAGTAATATTGGGTTCGTCAAAAAGTTCGTTCAGCTTTTTCTGTAACATCGTACAGAAAAACCCGAACGAACTTTTTGGCCAACCCAGTAGTTACCATCCATCAAACTCCTGTTATATGCCAGATACTGTTCTAAGCACTTCACTTGTATTATCTCATTTAATACTTACAACAATACTATGAGGTGAGTGCTAAAACCACTTCCCTTTTACAGATTCTGAAACTAAAGCAAGAGTGACTAAATAACTTTCCCAAGGTCTCAGAGCAGGAGGTGCATCCAGGGAACCAGACCCATGGCTTGTGTTCTCAACCGTCATTTCTTCTGTTTGCTAATGACAACGATGGGGCGATGATGGTGGTGATTGGAGGTGAGGGGAACACAGCCTTCTAGAAGCCATCAGTAGCAGACCACAAGTCTAAAATGCGGCTACTGTCCTACCTGAAAGCTCACATTGTGGCAGTTTCTGAGATGACAGCTGCAAACCCCTTTGAATTCCCTTGGAAATGCTTATTCTACAAATCCGCAGCTCCATGATCACTCCACGAGATCTGGTATCCTGTCTCCACCAGTGCATCCAATGTGTTTATGCTGATACTTGACATGCAGGACAATGGGCCACTCTGCTCACGAGAGGAACAGTGGTGACCGGTAGAGAACAGTGTTCCAAAATCCATTTTTGGGTGAATGGATTGAGAAGGGGTTTAAGACTGTAGTGATGACTTTGTGTTCTTAAAGCACCCTATAAATCAGAAGGTGCCACAAGGCTGGAAGGTCCTTAGGCTGACAGGCTATGAGGCGAAAGCAGTGAGGTGAGCTAATTCATACCATCTACATCTTGTCAATTAATCCATCCCCAGAAGAGCCGCTTGTTCCCCACTAGTGGCTGATGAGAAGACCTTGGAAAGTCCTCTCTGGACCCTGGAAGGAGCAGGGTTAAACCCTTCTCATAATATGATGTACGTTAAAAAACCAAAACTTTGGCCATCATTAAAAAGTCTACAAATAACAAATGCTGGAGAGGGTGTGGAGAAAAGGGAACCCTCCTACACTGCTGGTGGGAGTGTAAATTGCTGCAGTCACTATGGAGAACAGTATGGATGTTCCTTAAAAAACTAAAAATAGAACTACCATACGACCCAGCAATCCCACTACTGGGCCTATACCCAGACAAAACCAGAATTCGAAAAGATACATGCACCCCAGTGTTCACTGCAGCACTATTTACAATAGCCAAGACATGGAAGCAACCTAAGTGTCCATTGACAGGGGAATGGATAAAGAAGACTTCCATTCTAAATATATATATATGGAAGTTTACTCAGGCATCAAAAAGAAAGAAATAATGCCATTTGCAGCAACATGGTTGGACCTAGAGTTTATCATACTAAGCGAAGTGAGACAGAGAAATATCATATGATATCACTTATATGTGGAATCTAAAAAGAAATGATACAAATGAACTTATTTACAAAACAGAAACAGACCCACAGACATAGAGAACAGACTTGTGGTTGCCAAGGGGGAGGGGCTAAGGGAGGGAAGGACTGAGAGTTTGGGATTAGCAGATGCAAACCAGTATATATAGAATGGATAAACAACAAGGTCCTACTGTACAGCACAGGGAACTCTATTCAATATCCTGTGATAAACCATAATGGAAAAAATATGAAAAAGAATGTGTATATATAACTGAGTCACTTTGCTGTACAGAAGAAATTAACACAACATTGGAAATCAACTATACTTCAATAAAATTGAAAAAAATAACCCAAAACTTTGACAGGAATTCATCCATCTTCCTCTTTTACAGGGACTCCCTTCCTCCCCACCTGCCCTGGGGTATTTTTATTTTAGATGAATTCAGATGTGGACTGACTTATGCTTGATAGGTTATTTGCTTCTTTTTAAAAACTCATTTGAATTCCCCCTGACCACAGCTCTGATTTCATAAGATTGCTTATTTCAATTTCTTCTCCTCCATTTGGTCCTTTGCTAATATCTAGCTATTTAGTGTCATTTGTGAATGTAATTAAAATGGTTGCAATTTTTCTCTTCCTGATGGTGTCCTCTCCCTCTTCCTAAGTATAAATGAAGATATTTTACAGAAATGTGGTAAATACCAGATGCTCTAGAAATCTAGGAGAATCCTCTTTTAATTCCTCATTATTTTTTTCCACAGTTCTGTCTGCATTTTTTACCTTACGGGAACAACCAGTGTTAATGCCAAATTTGAATGAAGGGATATTTTCTTATTTAATACAATTTAACACCATGCAAAGAACCACAATTAATGCTTGGTTACCATGGAAATGTTGCAATTCAAGTAAAAAGGAAGAATGGCTAGGACTTAACTTGCATTTGGTGGAATGATATTGAGAGAAACCTTAGAGCACATATATTTTAATACAACGTTTTTCTTATTTTTTTGTATTCTTCTTTCCTCCAGAAAGTATTGACCATTGAAACTCAGGAGAAATCATTCCATTCACCTCAAAATACTCAGAGCTCACTATAAATAATTATTTTCATACAATCGCATGTGCTGAGAAAATATCTCCATGTCTGCTGAATTTTGCACTTACACCTAGCCTCGGGCGCTGTTTGACTTACAATTATCATTTTTGATCTTGAGGGTCTTCTTTATTCAAAACATATCAACAATTAATGCAGGGGCGGGTCATTTCATGAATTTTACAGGGAAAGCTTTCCTGACTGTGTTTCACAGTGGTATCTGGATCATACAGAACATAATCTCAGGTCCTGCCCTCCCCTCCCCGCTCCCCTCAAGAAAGTGAAGTTTAAAAAACGCCTTACATAGAGGCTACTGTTGGGGTTTCTAGTCCAATGCGGAATTATCATTACAAGTACAGTAATATGTCTTCCTCCCTCTCTCCCTCCCTTTCTATTTTTCACTCAAGTTTTAGTCTCGTGAGCATTTTTTCCTAAAGAATTGAAGTTGAAGTAAAGATGAATGAGGAAACTATGGAGTTAATGACAGCTCAAGCTCTGGAGCACTTCTGAGCTTTTGCACAAGGAATTCAATCTACTCCATGTCGTGGTCAGTGGGGTTCTCGAAAGAGGCAATAACGGTGAGATCTCAATGTTCTTGGCGTCCCAGGCCTACATGGCAGCACTGGGGCGCCTACTAGAAGCATAGAATGGTCAGTCTCTGTAAATCCATGACGGCCCCCAAAGCGTTCGCCTTCTCTTGTCAAGAACAATTCTCCTCCAAACCTACAAGGACTGACTGGGTAGGAGCTAATTATGCAGTCCACCGAATGCAGAACCTAAGTGGGGAGCGGATGGGATGGGGAGAGAAGCAGTGCGTTGGTACATTTCTAAGACTTGGTTTCACTCCTCGGCCAAGGGTCCCATTGATGTTTTATTGCTGTTCGGTCCAGACCCTCCTCGGTAAGGGGATGTACGAAGGAGTTTAAGCCCTTTCTGTAGCCTGATTGACTTCTTTCAGAGCGCAGCCTCATCTGTCCAGTTGGATTTAACCTTCTATTTGGCCAGAATAAAAAAAGGAAACGCAACTACCGTCATGAAAGACAACCTCCTCCTCAGCACACGCTTCCCACACCGCACACGCTGCTCTGTAATGAACTCCAGGGTTCTTTGCTTCTTGGCATGAACACTGCAAGTCAGGTAAAAATGTTCAGCTGTGTGTGACCTGGGGATGCAAGGGTAAAACTCACAAAATTGGTTTGGCTTAGAACCCAAAGAGTTCTCCCAGAGGCAAAAGGTTTGTGTACCAGCATCGCAAACATTGATGTTTGTTTCTTTCTTCTCAGACATTTTAAAGTGCAACTTGGCATTGTGAACACTTCAGTGGATGGATATTATTTTCATCTCCGGGACCTTGTTTTCCTCAGAATGCCCATTTCAGCTCCTTGTAGGTTTCAGTAGAGATTTGTTGACTTGGGATGTCTCTATTCACGTATTTACCCCAGCTTCTGAAGAGATCCACCAGCAGCACGCCTCCACAGGACTCCCACACAGCTACCAGCCAGAGCTGCCCTTTCTATTCTTTTTAAAACTTTATTTATTTATTTATTGCAATTCTAAGTTTTTAATGTCCCTCTATTTTCACAGTTTTCAGGCAAAGAAAGCATTTTAGGAAATTTAAAAGACTGGCAAGCTGCCTGAGCCTTAAAACCAAGAGATTTTGAACGAGTTGGTCTCCTTGTAAGTTTAGAAGCCATATCAGTTAAAAGTAGGTTTCACAGAAAATGGCAGAAACATCAAGGGAATAATAAATTTTTTTAAATGGGTAGAAATTACTTCTCCCCCATGTAAATGCACGTAAATACAGATCATCCAAGGTGGACAAGACATTTCCATGACCACTGGGTCCCATCTGCTTTCTTTTTTTTTTTTTAAACATCTTTATTGGAGTATAATTGCTTTGCAATGGTATGTTAGTTTCTGCTGTATAACGAAGTGAATCAGTTATACATCTACATATATCCCCATATCTCCTCCCTCTTGCATCTCCCTCCCACCCTCCCTATCCCACCCCTCTAGGTGGTCACAAAGCACCGAGCTGATCTCCCTGTGCTATGTGGTTGCTTCCCACTAGCTGTCTATTTTACATTTGGTAGTGTATATATATCCATGCCACTCTCTCACTTCGTCCCAGCTTCCCCTTCCCCCTCCCCGTGCCTGAGAAAACCATAATTCAAACAGAGTCATGTACCACAATGTTCCTAGCAGCTCTATTTACAATAGCCAGGACATGGGACCAACCTACGTGTCCATCGACAGATGAATGGATGAAGATGTGGCACATATATACGATGGAATATTACTCAGCCATACAAAGAAACGAAACAGTTATTTGTAGTGAGGTGGATGGACCTGGAGTCTGGCATACAGAGTGAAGTAAGTCAGAAAGCGAAAAACAAATACCGTATGCTAACACATACATATGGAATCTGAAAGAAAACAAACAAATGGCTCTGAAGAACCTAGGGGCAGGGCAGGAATAAAGACACAGACGTAGAGAACGCCCTTTGTTATCTTAATTCAGTGCGTCATCTGTTTCACCGGGTAGCTGCTGAGCGACGCAAGTTTGCCCCAGGAACACACTGCTCTCCACTCAGCCCATATGGACATAAAGGCCCCTGGAGCACAGCCTTCTGCAGTGGAAGCAGAGCCACGTCACACCTGAAGTCTCTGTAACCCTTCCACGGCTACGCGAGGCTGTCTTCTTGCTTTTCCTCAGCACTAGTGGTCTCTTAGAGTCACACACAAAAAACTTGAAAGCCGTCGCATTGCTCTGTGTTTAACATGCAAATATTCCCAGAATAGGCCTCCAAAGAAAATGACCAAAACCAAGGGAAGAAAGCGCTTCTGATGCTGACTGCTCCGAGCCCCTGCTCACTGCCCGATTCCGTTTTCAACACACCGACCCCAGCTGCTGGCCTGAGTCTTCAAAACCTTGGGTAACACAAACAGCCAACACCAAGGATTTCTGGGTGCATAACACAACCCACATAAAACTAAATTTTCCGTTTTTCTAGACGGCATGCATTTACCCTTTTTTACCATGCTGGATGTAATCAATCAAGCTGCGATTCTAAGTGGACTCCTTTTCTTTTGGAGAAAATTGAACATGGTGAACGTGATTTACACACGATCCCACAGGCAAACCTGAACTTGGATTAGCGGAACCTGACCAGATCTCAGAGGCACAGAAGTGGATTTGGATGGAAAATAATGATTTTTAAAATGTTAATAAAGCAAAGAGTCACCAGGGATATAACATAGAGGGGAAACCTCAGACTCATGGAATGACTGAAAAGTATTTCTCATGTGCCCAGATGATACCAGATCGGGGAACGGGGGAGAGTCCTGGGTTGATGGCAAATCCTTCCCATCCCCTCCTCTGCCCCCAAGTCCCGCACCCTCCGTGGCTACTCTGCCTGGGGCTCAGCTCTCACCTGTCTGTGGAATCAGCTGCCCTTTGCTTCCCCATCTCTGGTCTCTCCTGACTCCAGCCCCTCCCGTACACCGCGGCCGGCTTCGTTTCTCTCAAGTTCACTTCTCTCCCCACATCTGTACCATGGCACTCGGGGCCCATCTCAACCCAGCTTCCGCCCTTCTGTTCAGTACACGCTCCAGGCCCTGACTGCGCTGTGATGCTGGGTACTGCTTACCCCACTCTGTCTGTCTTTCTTGTTGGGCACATTCCCATTGATACATCAACTGCTTTGCCAGTTCCATGTCCCCCGTGGAGCTTTCCCTAACGTCTCCTCCCCACTCCCACTTGTGATGTGCATACTGATTTCCTGTCTTCTCTTCTGAGCTAGAGAACAGCCACACTGTGTCCTAATTAATTATCTGCTGACCTGCCCATCTCCTCCAGGGCAGGAATGAAAACCATTTGTCTCTGGACCCCTAGCACCTGAGAGAAAGGAGAGCTAAAACAATAAATCTCAGCACGTATTCCAAGTTCAGATGGGAATTTCTACAACTATTGGGACCAAATTTTCCTACACCTATCTATTGGGCAGGACGTGTGTGTGTGTGTGTGTGTGTGTGTATGCGGATGCACGTGTTTGCTTTTCGTTTATATCATTTTTTTCTTTACTTCTTTTTTGTTCTTAATTATTTTTCTTAATTTGTTCGGAAATATTTTTTATGAGTCACTTTTCGCCTTTCAGATAAGAAGAGATGTGTGGTATCTTCAACAATAAGAATGGTGCTTTTGTGCGCTGCAATTTTGCTAATAAGCAAGGAAAGATTCAGATCTTCTTAATAGGCTCTGCTAAGTCAAGAAAATGCAATGAGATACAGAGCCATAGTAAAGAGCAGGGGTGGCAGGGGGCGTGGGGGACAGAGGGGGAGAGAGAGAGATGGAGGGAGGAAGAGATTGATTTACATCATTTCTGACCTGAAATGAGTTCAATAATATGTTTTCCATGATGTTTTGGCTTTGAATAGGAAACTAAAATTCAGAATAAAATGCCATAATGCTACATAATTAAGGGAAGTTTGATGCTGTCTTGTTGATTTACATATTACCCAAAATAGTATTGATGAACAGAAAAGGAATCTGGATGAATGCATTTTAAAAAATTTTATTTAACTTTTTGGACTTCAGGTGTGCAATATTGGATTAACCTTAATCTCTGGTCTACGAAACAGTCTCATCACTGTTCTCTGCATGGCTCTCTTTTTTCATTCACTGATCCATTCATTCGTGGATGTATTAATAATGTAACATGTACTCATGGCCCAGCCACACAACACAAAAGATAGACCCTTGAAAATAATTTTTATACAGCCATCTGGTCCTTTGCCAACTGGCCCCCTCGATTCTTAACCTATGGTGACCAACTCTAAGCACCTGTTAACTAAGGTTGCCCTTTCCTTATTATTTGGTTTTATTTCATATTTACACATTCTCACATTGAATCCTTCCTCTGGGGAAAGGAAGTCTTTAGTCTAGTTCTTACTAGTGTTTACTACAACAATACTGGAGAATTCTTCCATTAATGACACAATTTTTAGCTTTCCCGATTCAATGCAAATTATGCATGTCTTTATGGTAACTGATCATTTGAAGGCAAATGTTGTCAACTGATCCAAAGCCAATGAAGAGAAAACTGTCATACCAATTTACTGGATTGCCTGGAAAATGCCTATCTCATGTAAATTTTCCCATTTAAAATAGTATTAGTCTCACCTACTGTAATAAAACAGTATGAAACAAAAATGAAAATATTTAGAAAATCAACTTAAATTTGTAGACATCACTGCAATAATCTATGTGCTATATTGAATGAATGTGGAAAAGTGCCATTTTTAACCAAACAGTGGGGCAGATAGTTGAATTTGAGATCCCAATGATTTGCAACATGATTAAGGCTTACAGTTCAAACTGTTATTAAAATTTGACTGTCCATTATATCGACAAACAGATTTGGAGTTTTCCGCAGTGTCTTCATGCTTTAAGTTCCTCCTCAGTAAAATGTGCATAATCAGCTCTACATCCCTTAAAATTAAGGACAATTTGATTACTCTTAAAGATTCTTTCAAAATAGTAGACACCTTGTTTTTCTTCTCTATATTGAAGTCTTGTAGACTGGTACATCTTATTGTTAAAAATATTTATATTTCATTTTAATCATGCCCATAAGCCTACTCTTGACACTAAGTGTCTGAAGTTCATGTGAGAGACACTGGCCAAATCAGGCTGATGTTTATAAAGAGGAAAGGGCATATTGCACATCCCAAGACTTATATCTGTGACAGCCTTTCTTCTTGTTGCTGTGTGACCAACAGTATGCTCGTTTATAATTAATTCATTTAACTGATGAATGTACTTGACATTATGTACCCAAAGCTCTAATCATGAAAAGCCTAGTGATCTAAAACCCAACTTTGACAAGAATTCACTGCTGGAAGTCTAACATCAAAATGTCAGCCACAGTGGAGGAACCGTGCTCGTTAAGAGTAAAAGACGCATTGCAAACTTCCCAAACTGCCATAATCACACATACAACTCTGGTGAGCCAAGGTGTACAAATGAGAAACATTGCACTTTATACCTCTGTGTTCTAGAATACTGTCCCTTAATTAAGAAAATTGCTCTCAAATTTTAATTTTACAGTCTTTATCAGTGTGTTAACACTACACATGCTTTTTGTAATATTTAGTGAAAGAAGGATTCTATAAGACAGGGAAATATAATGTAGTTTCTAAAACACTTCAGTTGTTTTTGAATTTCGAAAGGAAGTTAGTATATATGCAATCCTATGTAATAAGCCTAAAGCACCAAGAATATGATATATTAACTAAATGAAACGTTGTAGTGATATAAATTTTACTTCTTGGACCATTTCTTAGTCCTTTCCTGTAAAATCATATGATACTACAAAATGATTATTCCTGTAGGCACAGCAATCATGATATTTCTTGATTTGATTGGAGGTATAAATGATTTAATGCTAGTATTGACTATTTTAGAAATCTCAAAGCTAATGCTAACGAAATATCAAAATTATTTGATAGCTATGCATTTATGCAATTCAAATTCTAATAAAGGAGAACCACTTGAAATATAACATTTTGAATGAACAATTGTAAGCATAAACTCCTTTGTCAAAATGCACACATCAGCTTTTATCTCAAATTACAGGAACAACTATCACTTTAAGATGAATTCTTTACATTCAAAACATTTTTAAATGATGGTTCCTTTTAATATTTTTTATCCTCTTCAAAGGAAATCTCAAGGAACACCTGTAGTCAATGAAGACAATTTTTTTTTTTTTTCTTGCGTTACGCGGGCCTCTCACTGTTGTGGCCTCTCCCGTTGCGGAGCACAGGCTCCGGACGTGCAGGCTCAGCGGCCATGGCTCACGGGCCCAGCCGCTCCGCGGCACGTGGGATCTTCCCGGGCCGGGGCACGAACCCGCGTCCCCTGCATCGGCAGGCGGACTCTCAACCACTACGCCACCAGGGAAGCCCTGAAGACAATTTTTAATGCTTCATTTTTCTTTATATTCTAATAAACACCTCTGTATTCTGTTGTAGCTTAGAACACTTTCTGGAGTTAGACAAGCCTAAGTTCAACACTTGGTTCTGTCTGAACAGCTGTGTGACCTTGGGAAAGATAGTTAACATTTGTAGGTTTGAGCATACTCATTTTAAAGGGGGTTGATAAAAGAACCTATTTGAATGGATTGTTGGAGGAGAAAATGTGATGATTTATATAAAGTGCTTAGCATAATAGGTCACAGGAGGTAAATACTGAATACATGTTGGGTGTAATAACAATACTTATGGTGATGATGATTATAAGTAGCAGGCACAGTAGACCAACGGCACATGCGAAATATGTGAACCAAGAGAACCTCATGACCATCTGTTCATCTCATTTTAGAAAAGAAAACATCAAGGCCCAGACAGCTTCAGTGACATCCCCACTGTGTCAGTCCTCTCGTGCTCTGTTAACTAACCAGCCCGACTCCCTGCCAGCCCATTTTAGGAGTGGGTAATGCAAGGAAAGTAGCCTAAAGTTAAGGTGACTAGAGATTTTCCTCTAATGAACAGAGAGAAATCATTCTTGACAGAAGAGCAAAGTTAAATCACTGTATCGATTGCTCAGAAAAATCAATAGGAAGTTTCTATCTAAACAGCTGCTTTTGAGCTGAGAACAAGGGGTCACAAAGCCTGAGAAATAAAGAGCACGGCTCCCCCCCAGGACAGGATGTGCCAATAGTTGCTGTGGACGCCCACAATGCCCTGGGAGTCTGAGAGCAAACCAGCCCTCCGGGCCACCTTAAAATGTTAGCGGGGTCATCTTGTCAAAATGGTGATGGCTTAGAGAGAAGTCTAACAGGAACAGCAATAAATTCAACTGGATATAATGTCATAACCTTTTAATGTAATACTGGGTCTGACTTTGACTTCATACCTAACCAAAAAGAAGCAGGCTCTTTGAGTGTACAGATCTTCCTTGATTTATGATGGGGTTACCTCCTGATAAACCCATCATAATTTGAAAACATTGTAAGTGGAAATGCATTTAAAACACCTAACCTACTGACCATCATAGCTTAGCCCAGCCTCGCTTAAAGGTGCTCAGATACTTACATCAGCCTACAGTTGGGCAAAATAATCTAACACGAAGCCTACTGTATAGTTAAGTGTTGAATATCTCATGTAATTTATGGAATACTTTGCTGAAAGTGAAAAACAGAATGGCTGTCTGGGTACAGAATGGTTGTCAGCGTATCGGTGGTTCACCCTCGTGATCGCGGGGCTGAGTGGGAGCTCTGGATCTCTGCCCCTGCCCAGCATCACAGGAGAAGACGGGACTGCATAGCACGAGCCCAGAAAAAGATCAAAATTCAAAAATGAAAGTATGGTTTCTACTGAATGCATATGGCTTTCACACCATCTTAAAATGGAAAAATTGAAATTCGAAACATTCTAAGTCGGGGACTGTCAGTGCTCAGTTCAACGCTCAAGAAAATAAGATACAGTCATTACATTTGCTTTCAAATAATTCTGTTATGAACTTGGATTTAAAAATTATAATTGGATATTATAAAAACATAAAAATAGAATTTCACATTATAAAAACATATTGTAAAAACTATATCATAAGTCTTCATAGTTACTTATCCAAATATTGTCACTGTACTGTTAAAATCCTTATTGTCTGATTTTTAATAAGATTCAAAAAGTTGAAAAAATAATACAATGATACATACATCTAAAAAAAATCATTTTAAATGTTTTCCAAGGTTGGTTAGTCAAAAAAAAAGGAATCTTCAAATCTTCATATTTTACAAATTGTGAATAGAAATATTTTTGAGTTGAGTATGCTTCCTGGTTTGTAAATAAATATTGTAATTCTTGAGTAGTTTAATGTAAGTCAGAAACTGACAACTATATTGAATCAGAAATTATTTACTGATGAACCAACAATTATACAAAAGTAACATCATTACCTTCATGCCATGATTTTCAGGGCTGCACTCATGATCTTACCGTTGTCAAAGTGATGGCAACCCTGACAAGGGATTTACTGCCCAGTGGCCAGTGAACAACAGATTCTTGCTTATTGCAGGATGACATGAGTCCCAAACTTAGTTAAAATTGCTTAATTTAAATCTCATGAAAATTACATGGAATTAAAATCAATTTTTCAATTGTTTTAAATAACATTTACTTTATTACAGCAATAGTTTTTAAGTCTCCAGTGGCTTCTACATAAAAGAAGCATTTTATTTGATATTTCAAATTATATTAATTATATTTATGTATAATTTATATAAATAAATAAATGTGGCTTTTAAAAATAATTTAATAGAAAAGATTATTGGGTATTTTACTAAAATGTAACACTGAAACTGGTGAACAGATTAATACCTGGACACGTACAAATGACTTTTATGTTCTTTCTGTCATACTACATCTTTTGTAGACTAAGATTAGCCTTTTGTGCCAAGATCTCCACAGAAAGAAATGTGCATTGGCCCTCAAGGGGGAAGGTCTATCTATATTTAAGTAATGCTTCCAGATACTTTGCAAAGTCCCCCACTGTTGCAAAGTGCATATAAGCACTGAAAAACTAAAATAAATACCCTTGAATTAAAAACAAAGAAACATACAAACACATTCAAATTTTGTTTTTTGATCCGTTACTGTCAACAAGAAACCATGAACACCCTGCACCGTCCTTTGATAACATGCACAAATATCTAATTATTACATTTATCTATCCAGTAAATATTTCATGTCAGTCAGTAGCTCTGAACCATATTTTCCTTTTCAATTTCCTCTCTTTTTGAAATTATCAGGCAGAAAAAGATAAACAGAAAACTTACTGACATAAAAGCACTGCTCTTTCAAAAAACTAAGAATGCTTCTGCAAACTCTCCTTTATCTTCATGTATTTTCTGAAAGGACTCAAGCAATTTGAAGTATTTCTGTAATTTTTTTCACTTATTAAGCATGTAAATAATGGGCCATGGAATGAAGCAGGGACTGAGCTGAACAAACTGCATTTGCCTGAAAGAATCATTTGTCTTCTGTACAGGAGCAGGTTATTTCCACAAGGGAAGGTGATTCTCTTACCTCAGTCCATCATAGATTTGGGTTAAGCTAATTGAAAATGTCCTTCAGGACACATGTGGAGACAGCGTTCAGGGAAAATAGAAAGACAAGAAGTGACCAAGAGAAACTTCTATTTTTAAAATTAGCCAATAAGCTCCAGTTTTTGAAATCTTGGAATACAGAAGGTCATATTTTGGATTTTTTTAAATGTTGGGTTAAAATTATTTCTTACTTTTGGAACATGTAATTTGGTAACATTCATCTAAATCAGGTTAAACTTAGAGACGCTTTCATAATGAAGTTAAATTTTAATCAAATTTACAGATTTTCTTTTTAAGAAATACATAATACTAGGCAGTTTCTCCACCTGGAAGATGGGTGCTGTTGGAAGAATCACATGGAGAGAAACTTCAGTCATGCTCATGAAGAATGTCCTTACGGAGGTGAGGGTAGGTGGTGAGGGACGAAGTGTACAGATGTTTACCTTCTGCTCTATGGATAACAGACTATCCCACCTGTGTCAACCATGCTTGTCACCTTACAGGGTCTATTATAAACTGTGTGCCCTGGCTGCAGAGCAGCATCACTTGTGATGCTCTGTATGACCCTCGTTCCCTGACCTCAGCCCTCAGAGGGTCTAATTCAATTTCATGGTCCAGTTCCAGGACTCCCAGCTTTAGAAAGCTCACTGGGTAACTCTGATGAGCAACCAGGGTTGAGAACCACTGTCTAAGGCAATGTTCCAGTTTATTTGTTTCTGCTGAAAGGCTATGATGTGGACTTCAGCAAGAGAGAGAAAGAGGGAGAGAGAGTAAGGAGGCTAATTATATTTTGGATAGTGATCTTACTAAGAGAGAAACGAAAGGAACCATGTTTCTTGGAATTCACAATTGACTTTCCAGAAATTTAATGCATCAATAGAATACGATGAACAAGACAGTTGAGAATACCTTTGGACCTCTAATATAAAAACAAGTAGATATTTTTCTGGCAACTATGAAAAGATGTTTCTTTTTAATGTTGAAAAGAACTCTCACCACAATCCATTGCTGTTATTTTGTATCCTACGGGATAGCTTGGTGAGTGTTTTAGGCGAGCTGGGATTCATACCGTTAACAGGCACATCTGAGGCAAGACTTATGGAAAGAATGCAAGTAAGAGTTCACGCAGGAATCTGAGACAGCAGATGTAGCACTACATGGGTTTTTATAGTAAAATACTCAAGTTATACTTGAGTATAAAGATGAGTATACTCATCTTTATTGGAGTGTAATTGCTTTACAATGGTGTGTTAGTTTCTGCTGTATAACAAAGTGAATCAGCTATACATACACATATATCCCCATATGTCCTCCCTCTTGCGTCTCCCTCCCACCCTCCCTATCCCACCCCTCTAGGAGGTCACAAAGCACTGAGCTGATCTCCCTGTGCTATGCGGCTGCTTCCCACTAGCTATCTATTTTACATTTGGTAGTGTATATATGTCCATGCCACTCTCTCACTTCGTCCCAGCTTACCGTTCCCCCTCCCTGTGTCCTCAAGTCCATTCTCTAGCTCTCTAGTAGGTCTGTGTCTTTAATCCCATCTTGCCCCTAGGTTCTTCATGACCTTTTTTTTTTTTTTTTTAGATTCCATATATATGTGTTTGTTTTTCTCTTTCTGACTTACTTCACTCTGTAAGACAGACTCCAGGCCCATCCACCTCACTACAAATAACTCAATTTCGTTTCTTTCATGGTTGAGTAATATTCCATTATATATATGTGCCACATCTTCTTTATCTATTCATCTGTTGATGGACACTTAGGTTGCTTCCATGTCCTGGCTATTGTAAATAGAGCTGCAATGAACATTGTGGTACATGACTCTTTTTGAATTATGGTTTTCTCAGGGTATATGCCCAGTAGTGGGATTGCTGGGTCATATGGTAGTTCTATTTGTAGTTTTTTAAGGAACCTCCATACTGTTCTCCATAGTGGCTGTATCAATTTACATTCCCACCAACAGGGCAAGAAGGTTCCCTTTTCTCCACACCCTCTCCAGCATTTATTATTTCTAGAGTTTTTGATGATGGCCAATCTGACCGGTGTGAGATGATATCTCATTGTCGTTTTGATTTGCATTTCTCTAATGATTAAAGATGTTGAGCATTCTTTCATGTGTTTGTTGGCGATCTGTATATCTTCTTTGGAGAAATGTCTATTTAGTTCTTCTGCCCATTTTTGGATTGGGTTGTTTGTTTTTTTGTAGCTCAATATCAAAAAAACAAACAACCCAATCCAAAAATGGGCAGAAGACCTAAACAGACACTTCTCCAAAGAAGATATACAGATTGCCAACGAACACATGAAAAAATGCTCAACATCACTAATCATTAGAGAAATGCAAATCAAAACTACAATGAGATCATCTCACACTAGAGTTTTTAGCACACAAAAGCAAAGCCCTGCTGGGCTTGAAATAGCCATGGTGGTTTCTAGGTATAAATCTCCTTAGTCTATAGATCACAGATACCCTACTTGTATTTAACTTCTGTACTGCAAGTAAAATAAATTTCCCTAGAGAGATTTCTCCTCACTTTGTAAGTTGGCTTTTCCAAGAAATTTTAATTGGATATAGTTTTTGCATAATGTTTGCCTTAGATTTGATTTAGAAAATGGGGAGAAGCAGTGAATAAAGATAGCAATTTATGTCATCTCTGGATGAGTGCATATCTGTGTCCAAGGACATTGTCCTTGTAGCCTCTACAGTTCTGACTCCAGTATTAAACTGGCTGCTATGAAACGTAAGGAAATAAATGGAGGGGGAGGAACGTTTTATTTACACAAAAGATATATAAGTGAGGTTTGCCTGGGAAGCATATACATGGAGGAATCTGATTCTGTTGCTGATTATTTGCTTTGATCAACAATCTACTTCGCTGTTTCCTCATTTGTAAAGTGAGAGGTTTTGAATGAAGCTAATCATTAAGACATTACAGTTGACACTTGACAATGTGGAGTGAGGGGCACTAACCTTCCTTACTGTCCAAAACCTGCATATCACTTACAGTCAGCCCTCCGAAAGCACGGTCCCTCCATATCAGGGTTATTCGTCCATAGGTTCATCTGACCGTGGATGGAGTAGTACTACAGAATTTACTACTGACAAAAATAGGTGTACAAGTGGACTGGTGCAGTTCAAACCCGTGTCATGCAGGATCAACTGTATACAAATTCCTATGAGACATCACATCTACCTCCCTTACCATTCAATCTGCCTGAAAACTCACTTGCCCATGAATCCTCCTAAATTAATCAAAAAGCAGACAAGTGAACTGCCCACATTTTAACATGAGTTTGGGACTTTGAGGGCTGCAGTTCTTGAATTTAGACTTGATTGCTAAACATAAATGTAACCTACACAAGACTGACACATAAGGCGAATAGAACACACGTGTCTCCGCTACATTGTTGTGGCCTCCAAATTGTGAGGACCTATGAATGCTGCTTAGGAGAAACCGTGGTTCCACTCATGGGTCATCCAAATTCCTTGTGTCAAAATGCAGAAGTCCTTTAGGGGCCACCATGCAAAAATCTCCCTTGTCATCATCATGCTCCTTGAAAGAAAAATGAAATTTTTCTGGAGCATAATCAATGACCTATCTTAAACATAGCAGGTGAAGAACATTCACTGAATTCGTGATGTTTCTGCTCCCGCTACTGTATAAAGACAGAGCTGTTTGCCTCCCTTGCCTTACAAACTGCTAACTGAAGAAAGCCATAGCAAAGTGATGTTTGTTGCTTCCTTTAACACCTCCTGAGAGCTATTTTTGTTTTTACTGAAGATAAATGATACTTACAATTAACTCTAACTTTAGCCTTTACTTTTTAATAAATAGATTCCTGAAAACTTTTCAGTCAACCAAATCCAAAATGGCTCCCTTTGGGGGAAATTTGACATCTGTATTTAGAAAATGTTTTGTGTAAAGTCTCAGATGCACTATTATATTTAAAGCATTTGTTGGAATGTTCACGTGAGATTGATGAGAAAAATTGAGGACCTGCCAATAAATGATAGATTTTTTGGAAAGAGAGTTGGAAGCAATTAAAAATAACATGGCACACTAAGGTCCTAACCACCCACAGAGAAAATCATTTGTGTAAGTAAAGAACTGGTATTAATAAGACCAAGGAGGATGAGGATGGAAAAAAAAATAAAACTCCCCCTCAAAACTCCTCATCTTTCACATGCTTTCAAGTCTGCTTATCTTTTCTATTGAAGACTTCTAGTTTCTAAGGTACCAAAAATGTATATATGTCTAGGAAAAAATAAAATAAAATAGTCAAGAATTAGCAGGCAAATAAAATTATCTTTTTTCTTCAAGGTAGGATCTGTATGACCCACAGTGAAACTCTAAACAACAGCACTGTTTTCTATAGCACACACCATAATTTGATACAAGACCAGTGTATCTTGGACCCCATTCAAAGTGTGTTGACTTAAAGACAAGAAAGGGTTGGTTATTTCTGGCCCTTTGTGGCACATTATGTTACATTTTCCCCTATAAAGTTACTTTTCTCCCTATGTATTCATAGGAGATACAGAATGCCTTTGAAGGCAAGGCATGCTAACATTGACTATAAATGTTTATAATCTGCTAATATTGACCCTCTAATTTAATCTCAATTGTTTCATAAACATTTAATAACGCTATATTTTTTCCAGCACTAAGAAAGAAATACCAATGTGAATGCGGAATTCTCAACTAATCTTAGGTTCTTGCAATTCTGGTCATACTTGACTATATACTATAAAATTTTCCTTTATTCAAAAGTGTGAAAATGCTTTGGCCTTCAATGGTAATTTTCAGCTTGATTGGTTCAAATAAATGCTACATAACCTAAACCAAAGACTTACCACTAATGACCAAATATTAGATATTATTATATATAATGACTTGGAAAATCATTCCATCACATGAAACATGGATTCATATATACTCATGGGTTTATTCTTTTAGGGCTTTGTCATTTTACATGGCACCTGAATAAAAGTATAAAAAGGCTCTTGAATAAAACACTTGAATGATTTTACTGAGACTCTACAATTTTCTGATAGATGAAATAAACATATAGAAATTGGCCTATTTATATAACAATTCTACAACATTCAGCAGTCACTGAATCTGTATTTTGAGGTCAAACTTATTTTCAGTTCTATACAACTGACAGTTCTTCAGTCTAGATGAACTTTGATTTCAAAGGAATATCTTAGTCATGTACCACAATGTTCACTGCAGCTCTGTTTACAATAGCCAGGACATGGAAGCAACCTAAGTGTCCGTCGACAGATGAATGGATAAAGAAGATGTGGCACATATATACAATGGAATATTACTCAGCCATAAAAAGAAATGAAATTGAGTTATTTGTAGTGAGGTGGATGGTAACACATATATATGGAATCTAAAAGAAAAAAAAAATAGGTTCTGAAGAACCTAGGGGCAGGACAGGAATAAAGACACAGACGTAGAGAATGGACTTGAGGACAAGGGGAGGGGGAAGGGTCAGCTGGGATGAAATGAGTGGCATGGACTTATATATACTACCAAATGTAAAACCGATAGCTAGTGGCAAGCAGCTGCATAGCACAGGGAGATCAGCTCGGTGCTTTGTGACCACCTAGAGGGGTAAGATAGGGAGGGTGGGAGGGAGAAGCAAGAGGGAGGAGATATGGGGATATATGTTTATGTATAGCTGATTCACTTTGTTATACAGCAGAAACTAACACACCATTGTAAAGCAATTATACGCCAATAAAGATGATAAAAAAAAGGAATATCTTAGTTTTTTCAGTCTCCTAATAAAACCTAAAAATATTGCAAGCTGAACTTATGGCATTTCTGAAATTCTATCAGTTCTAACAGCTTGAGACCTTTCTCTTACAAAAACATGCAATTCCCTGCAGGTTTCTGAAAAGCTTCGCAGCAGCACTCATTAAGAAAGGCCACAGCTATAGATTAGCTTTGCTGCTACCATTTTCCTTTTAAAGTATTTTTTTGGAGACAGTTTCCTATTCAGTAGTGCATTTGCATATAATTATTCAAATACAAAAGCCTGTTGTAAAAAGAATGCGGGGGTGATGCAAAAACACCAAAAGCAAATGAACTGATGTGACTTTAGACACAACTTTGTCCTTCACTGTATTTACCGACAATTGCCATTAAGAAAGATTTTTAAGAGACGGAGGGCAGATTTCATCCATTTGCAGGTGGATAATGTTCCTAAATAAAATTTAGACTGGTTCAGATGTATAATAAACAAAATAATTTGCATCTTTGGTATACTGATGCATCATCACTAAATTGTTGGGAAAAAACTACAATAGCAACTGCTAATGTCCACATTTTGATACCAGGACACAGGGAAATGAGAATATATGAATGGAATATGCTGGTCTAAAATGGAGTTTATGGAAATCACAACTGGGCAAAAATACTGGACAAAAAATCCTTTTTTCTTCTAGGTAAGAACCCTAGGCTCTTAGAGGTATAAGGAATTTAAAGGCAGTTTCCATTGAACCCCTCCAAGCGGAGTCCAACACTGCCATTACTCCACCCTGGCCATCTAACCTCCACCAAACATATACACACATATTTCCATTCTGCTGTTAAGAAAACTGCTGTTGAGACAGGCTAGACTTGCCTAAGATCATCTCTGGATAAGTGACAGGGTTAGGGTCTGAGACAAGGACCCCTTTGTACTAATGCCAAGTTGACTCTGAAATGGTGTCTAGAAGGAGGTCCTAAGACTAATACAAAGCGAATAGACTTATTTCTGCTCCCAGTGAGGAATGTCACTCCTTAAAGAAAGGTAAATACACTGTAGCAGAGGGCCTATTATTTATGTGTGCCTAAATTACAGACTTCTGGAAAGAAGAACGCTAAAGCCTGGTGAGACGTATGGAAGTCCATAGCCTCACTATATAAAAACATAGACACAAACTATTTCCCCCCAAATCTGTACTCATCCAGTCTGGTCTACTATGTATTAAAAGGACAAGATAATTTAAAATTTATTTTAAGTTTGACTTTCAATACTCCCCTCCCATACATCCTCTCTCCCTCCATAAAATAGAGAAGTACCAAAAAACCCCTGTAACTCAGCACAAAGCACAGCACACACACATACATACATACATGAATATGATTTTGTTTATTAAAAAATAGATTTTATACAAGATATCCCTATGGAAGAGATGGTTTCTGATCTTGAGAATTTGAGTTAAGTAAGATTAACTTTTTTAAACTTCTAGTTAACTTTCTCCAGTTGCCAACTGCAATTTTATAGCCAGGAAAATATGGATTGCTATAACCAAAAAGGGAAAACTTACCCAGCTTAAAGAACTCCAGTACTGATTTTTATTCTCTGATGTATTCAATGCCTTCTTATATCTGATTTCATTAGTATATATAATATTTATATGTATATATAATATTTATATGTATATATAATATTTGCTGGATTATACTCTAGGACATTATTGAAAATAGATAAGTAGGGAGAAAATCTATAAACGTATTCTTGTTAAACTTTTCAAGGTGAAACTAAACATATGTTCCTGAACACAGTCACAGGGGATACATTAAATAAATGCAGTCAGAGGGCTGACAAAGTTGGCTGCAACAACGTTAGTCACTGAAGACGTTAAAAAGACTTAAAATTATTCCCTGTGTAGGCCCAGCTATTGTTGAGTCTCATCTGCTTGGAGCTGAGAGCTTGTATGAATTTTCTGCAAAAGTACTGACTCACTTTCTTATTAAGCAAATTTGAAATGGTATGATATTTTTGGCTTTGCCGGATTCCTTTCTCTTAATATCTTGTGTTTTTCTCCAAGAAGGTCAAAGAGTTAATATTAATCTTCATAACATTGCTGTGGCATATTCTTATCCTTATTTGACACACAGTAAAGCTGAGGTAAGTAGAAGATTACACGGAATAGACCAAAACAGGAGAAGTATTTGACGGGCAAACTTCAGCCTTGTATTCCTTAACCACTTTTTCATTTTCTGGTACAAGCTCCGAGACCGGAGATTCTGAACCAGAATGCCGATCATAACCACCTGCAGGGTATTTTCAATCTGTTCCCACCATTCCCGAGGGCAAAGTTTGGGGAGGACGCGGGCAAGGAGGGTTGAAAACTCTCCATGTGGTTCTAGATGCCCTGGCTCCTTTACCCTAATTGACAAACACTATTGTCTCAGTAATTTCCCAATATGAGCACTTTGGTTCTTAAATGTATTTCCCTTTATAAATCATCTTTTAAATGATTATCATCCCATTATAATAATTTAACAATTCCTACTTTGGGACCCTGGACTATATATATACTGCTTAGTCTTAAGAAAAATGGTTGTGAGATCTAACATTTTTTTTTTTTTTTTTTTGCGGTACGCGGGCCTCTCACTGTTGCGGCCTCTCCCGCCGCGGAGCACAGGCTCCGGACGCGCAGGCTCAGCTGCCATGGCTCACGGGCCCAGCCGCTCCGCGGCACGCGGGATCCTCCCAGACCGGGGCGCGAACCCGGTTCCCCTGCATCGGCAGGCGGACGCGCAACCACTGCGCCACCAGGGAAGCCCGAGATCTAACATTTTTGACACATAAAGGTAATTTATTTCTTTATTGACTTTGTAATATTCACTTTATTGAATGCATTAACTTTAGTATTTAATATTTTCATACTCAGCACAATTCCCAAGTCTCTTCACTCCCATATACACATGGATTCAATATGCAGACATTTCTTATGTCAACAAGTTGTCCCTTTTACCAGTATTCTATGAAAAGGACCCCAATATTATACCTTACTCATGTTCCCTTAAAGTTACAAGAATAAGAAAGAATCAGATGGGATGACTGGGAGATTGGAATTGACATACATACACTACTATGTATAAAATAGACAACTAATGAGAACCTACTGTATAGCACAGAGAACTCTACTCAGTGCTCTATGGTGACCTTAATAGGAAGGAAATCCAAAAAGGAGGGGATATATGTATATGTATAGCTGATTCACTTTGCTGTACAGCAGAAACTACAAACACAAACATTGTAAAGCAACTATACTCCAATAAAAAATAATAAAAAAAGAAATAATCATGGCTGCATGGGATTATTTTTTATATTTAAAAATATAAAAAAGCAGCTCTTCTCCATCAACAATATTTCCAATTCTGAAACTTGGTAGTTTTTCTCTAATCCTCAAGAATTCCTTTATTGATCTTAGAATTCTCCCAGCAGAAATAGTTGTCTCTTTTTTTATCCTTCTCTGTGAATACAATTCCATTTCTGAAAATGGAGCTTAAGCGTTTTCTTTATGTTGCTAGCTGTGGCGATTTCATTCACATTCCCCTTTTCCAACAAATGGGCTCTGGAAGCTTAACAAGGATCCTCTTCATGCCTGGACATGAGACTGGGGAAGATGCATAAACACACTCCAGCCATCTCCACCGTAGACTAACAACCCCATCTCTACAAATAGATAGATCTGCCAACAAGCATTAAGGACACTGTGTGAGCCACCCTGCGTGATTCCCCGAAGAACTGTGCTTCCCCTTGATGTGCATAGCTGAGCTCTGTTATCACCAAAATAAATTACAAGTGGGCATCCAGGGGAGAATGTACGCTGAAAATGCACTTTGCTCATAAAACTCACACTATCCCCCTTGGAGACACTAACGCAGACCAGTCTACTCAATCTTGAACCTGATCAGCAGACAAAATGGAAAATAATTAACTTCTCCCCCATCTGTGGAATGCATATTTGTCATTTGTTTTCAACTGAGTTTATCACTGCTTGTGAGCCATGGAACTAGGTAAACAGTATTTTGTTTACTTCAGATGGCATTTCTTTTTTTATTTACAACCCACAGTTAATAAACACAAATGAGAGGACTGCTGGATGCAAATTTGCCAGGGATGCAAATGGGTGCAGGATGGAATATAAACACATTTCAAGGAAAAAAAAATCGGTCCTTATTGAATATGAAAAACATCAACAAGGTAAATCTGGGAAATAACTATAAGATATATAGCTTTAGGATTTACTAATCAAAGAAAATGAGTCACTTTTTCTTGACAGTATAGAAAGTAAAAGGAAAAAACGATAGAAATGGTTATGCTGTACACTCTTGTTTCCATATTCCTGAAACAGCCTCACAGGGAAAAATAGAAAAGGCTTTCTAATAGTAAAACACACTTTATACTCAACAACATCCTTTCCAGTATTTGGGGAAAAATAGGCGCACTCATGGTATTACTTTATTAGGAAAAAAGGACCAGGCTCTACTAATGACACATGGATAAATGTCTTATATTACCTTTTGAATAACAACATTCATTGAGTTTGCATTAATAGGCAAAAGAGTGGCTATTTTCAGATATTTGGATGCTGAGCAATTTAAAGGAAGCCAGATAACAGAATACTACCTATACTTTAAAAAAAGAAAAACCTAGTCAGTGAAATTTAAAACATAAATGGTTTCCAGACTGAATATTCACTAACGGGTTTTTAAATTTGTTCTCACTCACTGGAGATGAAGTCAGAAGTGGTCTGCTTGGCATAGATTCTGTCCCTTATGCTCCTTTCTCCCCCTTAATTTGAGAACTGCTTTGCTCCCATGTAAAAAGTGTGCCTCGGACATGCTGGAGGGGGGCATAACTGCTCACTCTCTAGTTCTCTAAAAACACTTATTTTGTGCCTAGTCGTAAAAGACATCAAGAGACAGGCCTACATGCCTAAAGAGAAAGTGGTCCGTGAACTTTTGATCTTAGACACAATTTTGCATCAGCTGCTAATTAACAAACTCAAGAAATTTAAAGAGATGAATTCAGTCCGTAATTGCATATGTTTTGATGAAAACAGACACCATTTTGGAAGGAAAGCGCTCCATATTTTAGAGAAAACGTATATAGGAAATAATCAAGAGAAAAGTCCCAAAAGGGCGAAGGATTAAAGAACAAGCGAAAAATTGCTTGGAGCAGAATACTTTCCCTAGAGCAGGACACAGATCCCCCCATCAGTGACACAGGACACCAATTCCCCTCAACTATTTCTTGAGTTTAAACATGAACATTATACCAGAGCCAAAACAACATTGCAGTTTATTACACTCCTTTCTTTCTCAGTATCCTTATCCAATTGGTCACAAAATCTTAACGATTCTACTTCATGAAGCCAATCCATACCCACTGCTACTAATTTAATAATAATAGTTATTGAAAGTAGATATCAGTTCTTCCCTACATTCACTAGAAGCGCAATGCCAACAAAATCGCAACAGATTTTTTTGCAGAAATTGACAGGTTGATCCTAAAATTCATTTGGATACCCAAAGAATCTAGATCAGGCAAATCTAGACAAAGGATCTAGATTAGATAAAATAATCTTGAAAAAGAAGAATGAAATTAGAGAACTCAAACTCTGATTTCCAGACTTACTATAATTTAATTTTTTACGAAGTTACCAAAGTAATTCAAAGGGGAAAGGAAAGTCCTTTCAACAGACAGTGCTGGACAATAGGGTATCCATATGGAATAAAACTGAACTCCAATCCCTACATCAGATCACATACAAAAATTATTTTGATGTACCATAGATCTACATAAAAGCTAAAACTATAAGGCTTCTGGAAGATAATTTAGAAGAATATCTTCGTGACCTGGAGGAGCGAGCAAAGATCTCTTATAGAATACTCACAAAACACAAACTATGAAAGAAAAATAAGATAAGCTAGATTTTAAAAAAATAAAAAACTTCCACTTAGCAAGCAATGCCATTAATAAAATACAAAGGTAAGCCACAGACTGGGAGAAAATAATATGTACGTATATATATCATATATATGAAAGGTATATAAACATTTTATATATATATATATAAAACAAAAGAGCTGCATTTAGAATACATTAGTTTAAAAACCTCTTACAAAGCAATAATAAAAAGAGAAACAATGCAATTTACAAAGGGAGGAAAGGACTTAAACAGAGACTTCACAGAGGTGGCTATAAAATGGCCTATAAGCACATGAAAAAGAGCTAAACCCTATTACTTATTAGGAAAATGTAAATTTAAATGTTCGCAAGGGTGTAGAACACTGGAACTATCGTAGATTGCTGGTACAATTATGAAATGGTACAACAGTTTAGGAAAAGTGCTCAGCAGTTCTGCTTTGTTAGAAATACTCTAACCTCTCAATATTCTGTGATAACCTACATGAGAAAAGGATCTGAAAAAGAATGAATATATGCATATGTATAACTGAATCACTTTGCTGTACACCTGAAACTAACACAGCACTGTACATCAACTGTACTCCAATATAAAATAAAAATTAAAAAACTATTTTAAAAATTAGAAATAAAAAAAAAAAAGAAAGAAAAAGAAAAAAAGAAAGTAAGGCCACATAGCTGGTAAGTGATCAAACCAGTAATTCAAACCCAGATCTACTGGATTCCAGTGTTCTTTTCTTTACCTCGTCTTGAAATCAACTTTAATTGCTCATTGGTGTTATATTTTGCGACATTGACCCCGACACCTTTCAGTTGCTACTACCTGGGGACACCCAGGTCACAGCATGTTACCCTTCCCAAGAACCACATCAGTTTCAGCATCAGCACTGATGCATGACGGCCATGGCTCACGGGCCCAGCCGCTCCCCGGCATGTGGGATCCTCCCAGACCGGGGCGCGAACCCGTGTCCCCTGCATCGGCAGGCGGACTCTCAACCACCGCGCCACCAGGGAGGCCCTCTAACTTCTTTTTAACCCAGCAATTCTACTCCTAGGTATTTAACCTAGAGAAATGAAAATACATGTCTGTCCCAAAACTTTTATAGGAAATTTAAAGCAGCTTTATTCATAATAACAAAAAACCCTGTAAATAATCCAACTGTGTCTCAATTGGAGAATGGGTTAAAAAATTGTGGTGTATTCACACAATGGAATAACACTCAGCAACATAAAAGAACTAACTACTAATACACACAACATGCAGCTCAGAGACACTATGATGAGTAAAAAAGCCCTGAACGAAAAGGTACTCCTTATTAGATTCCACTTGTATGAAATTCCAAAACAGACAAAACTAAGGTATGAGGACAGAAGTCGGAAGGATGGCAGTCTCTAGGGAGGGGTGGCTGGAAGAGGACAGATAACTTTTTATGTGGTGGCAATGTTCCCTGTCTAGATTGTGGTGTTGGTTACCTGGTGCAGGTTGGTCAACACTCATTGCATTATTGGCTGTATATCTCCCTCTGTGTACATTTTATCTCTATTAAAAGCTTATCATGTGCTGGACACTCTCTTAGGTGTAATTTTATTTGACCCCCATAACATCCCCTCCCCACTTCTAGATTTGAAAACAATGGCAACTTCAACAACCGAGAGTTAGACATCCCCTGCATCTGTATAGGGACATTTGAGGAGTGCCTGCTGTTATGTGCCAGGTGCTGTGCTGGGCTGGGGGTACACAGTGTGAATAAAGCAGACAAGGTCGCCTCCACTCTTTTCTAAAAATAAGATGACGAGTTACAGTGATGGTTATTAAGAAGAAGAATGGGTTCTTTGAAAAGAGCGATGAGAAAACTATGAGTGTTTTGGTTTGGGGGAGTGGCGTTTTAGGGAAGGACTCTCTGAGCAGATTAGACTTGAGCTGCAGCCACATGTCAATTAAGAGGCTAGTCTCGGAATGAAGGCAGAGAGAAGGGATGGGGGACAAAGGCCTGAGGTGGGGACAGAGCATGGCCAGGCCCAGCATACAAAGGCGGACATGCGTGAGTGGCCTGCTGGTCTTTGGACCAGGACGACGGGCACAGACCAGGTGTGAGGTCCTCTGGCCGCTGGCTTGCTGGGTACCCTCCATGGTGTTTTGGAAGGAAGGCCAGTGAGACAGGAATGCAGGGAAGGAGGGGAAGGAATGAATATGAGCGGTGAGGGGGAGAGGGCTCTGGGTCATGTCATGTAGGAGCTTGTGGGCTGTGTTATGGGGTCTGGATTTCATTCCAGCTGTAACAGAAGCTTCACGTCTTCTGACTGAAGGGTTTAAAGCAGACAATCTGATTTACAATTTAAAAAGATCACTAGGCTGGCATGTGGAGAACGGAAAAGTAACTTGACAAATGGCACGTTGCCAGTGGGTGGTAGAGCTTAAAGAGCCTTCAGGTGAGGGTAAGGGAAGCCTCCACTCCACCTGAGTGATGAGACACCTAACAGCACATCCTCCGCCCCTGAACAGCCTCCACATGACCGTGGCTCTCCCACGTGGAATAGCAGCCCCAGGAGACATGCTGAGCAGAGCTGCCCACCTAGATCACACCCACATTCCTGACTCAGAAACTGGGAGGACCGCAAATATTTGTTTATCGTTAGGGCCATTAAATTGGAGGGAATTTGTTACAGCAACTGATTACCCGTTTCGTTTCTATAAAAGGTGCTCTTCCTTAGGTATACAGGATTCACTTTGTAACCTTCTTTTGGAAATTAGGAAAAGTATATAACACAAGTTTCTAAACAGAGAAACAGATTCTCTTATTTTTAACAAAAAGAAACAAAAGTAAGTTATCTGTATGAGAAAAAAACCCCAGAAAACCAGAACTAATTTATATTCGTTAATATAAATATAATATATATATTTATATATGTATTTATATATAAATATAATAATTTATATTAAAAGTAATATACACTATTCTTGTCCGTTAGGAGAAATCACTTTAAAATACAAATAGAATTTAATTAACCATAAGAATGTAAAAAAGACACAGATAAGATTCATTCAAAATCCTTTGTAGTCCTAGTTGTGTGTATATACTGATGTATCATCTACCACAGACACATCTATAGAGATATGTAAAAACTATGTGCATTGTAGTTTGACGTAGAACATGTATCCAGGTCCTAATAATGAATATTTGTGAATTAAAATTTAATTTAATATATAATTTAAATTACATATAATTAAAAATGATCATTCTATCATACATTTCTACTGTTTAAGCTAATGATTTCTTCTTTACAATTGAAACTTTAGTCTTTGATTCAGTGCGCTAGCAGCCTAGATAACTATAAATATTTTAATTTACACACTTTGAATTTCATAAATCTTAAATTTCATAGATAAGACTTAAACTCAACTCAGTCATATGCCTACTTCATTTTTTTGAGGCTTAAGATTTAAAATGAACTTACTAGCATCACAAAAGAACTAAAGAGTGAAGTTTAATCTTCAAACATGCTCATTTTTTTCTGGTAATAGGCATTAGTGTTTGTGCTTTAGTTCTGAGGTTTGCTATAGCAATGCTTATGATCTAACATACATAATAATAATACAATTTTTAGGCTAGAATGAGGACCGGAGGCTGAGACATGAAAAAAAGACTCTGTCTATGGTTGAATTCAGTGGGGAATTAGCTGGACTCTGCCATCCCTCTTCTCTGTGTCAGATGTTACTTTTCTGCCCAAGACTGTCAGGTGAGAGAGACTTCCTCTAATAGGGGCTTCACCATTTATTGCTGTACTTTAAGAAGTTTTTTTCTACAAAGAGCCAGCTTTGTTGTCTCATGCACTGGGCATTTGTTAGCTGCTCTTAGCTTCTTCAATTCATAAAAGGTCTTACTTGGTAGAGAGTGCTTGGATTCATGTTTTATTCTAATTTTGTATATACTGGTAACCAATAGTCACCATATGAAGAAACTCTGTGTTTAGTTCTAGCTCCAAAGAAGGAATTCAAAGTGCATTTCCCTCCTTCTTATCTCTGCAGAGGCCTTTTCAGAAACTGCCAAAGGTCTCCTGTTCTAGTTCTGCAGGCTATAGAGACAAAAACTTGGGTGGAGATTTCAGAACTGAAGGTTATTTTTACATAAAAGCATCAGCCTAAAAATGGGCTGGCCTCAGCTGACATTGTAGTTCATTGTACAGTAGATGTTTCTAGAAAACTCAAAATTGCTCACAGTTGGCAAACAGTGACTTCATGTCAAATCCAACCACATCCATGTCTTAATATCCATGCTGATGCAGCTTTTGAGTGACAACAGCTATGCTATAGCCCACAAAGTCCCAAATATTTATTATATGGCCCTTTACCCACCAACCTTACCAACCCTTGAATTAGATTCTGAAGTATTTATGAAAAGAGTTCTCTTTGGCCACAAAGTTAACATAATGGACTACTGAAAACTCTATTATCATCTTATCTCAAGGGACTTTCACGTTTGTGAGAATATGATTTAAAACAGTTCACTTTATGTGGTGGGTTTTTTTTAGCACTTTAGTACTTTAGAGTGCATTCAGAAGTCTCATAAACATCATAAGTTATGATTATACAACATGGTTCCCTTGTTGACATTAGACAAATTTCTGACCATTTCATATTAGGTACTGATAATAGAGAAAGTTAAAAAATCATACATAGGGAGAAATTTGTAATTTCTCTACTGGTTTGATTCTAGGAGAGAAAAACAATCTTCAACCTTTCTGTCATACTCCTGGAGAATCATTAGACTTCTCAAATTCTCTCTCAGATATCCCGGCATCAAAATAAAATCCAACTTATGGTGACCTTCAAAAGACCACAAAAAAATGTTGGCAAGGATGGGAGAAAAGGGAACTCTTGTACACAGTTGGTGGGAATGTAAATTGGTGCAGCCACTATGCAAAACCGCATGGAGGTTCCTCAGAAAACAGAAAATAGAGTTACCACATGATCCAGCAATCTCACTTATGGGCATAAATCCAAAGAAAACAAAAAAGCTAATTTGAAAAGATACATGCACCCCAATGTTGATAGTAGCACTATTTACAATAGCCAAGATAATGGAAGCAAACCAAGTGCTCATCAGCAGATGACTGGCTTAAGAAGAGGTGGTATGTGTATATATAAATACACACACACAGGCGTGCGTGCATGCATGCACACACGAACACACACACACACACACACAGAATGGAATACTACCCAGCCATAAAAAAGAATGAAAAAATATCATTTGCAGCAACATGGATGGACTTGGAGGATATTATGCTTAGTGAAATAAGTCAGACAGAGAAAGACAAATACTATGTGATATCACTTATATGTGGAATCTAAAAAATAAAACAAACAAATGACTATAACAAAATAGAAACAGAGTCACAGATGTAGAAAACAAACTAGTGGTTACCATGGAGGGAGGGAAGGGGGGAGGGGAAGAATAAGGGTTGGGGATTTAAAGGTATAAACTACAATGTATAAAATAAGCTACAAGGATATATTATACAACACAGGGAATATAGCCAATATTTTATAATAACTATAAATGGAGTATAATCTTCAAAAATTGTGAATCACTATGTTGTACACCTGAGGCTTTTATAATATTCTATATCAACTATACCTTAATTTAAAAAATTTCCAAGTAAAACACCAAAAAAAGAAAAAAAAAAAAGAGTGACACCATTAGGCACAGCACTATAAGCTGCCCCAATATTTTGCAAAATATTTTAGCTCTCTTTGAAGAGAGGACACTGTAAGAATGCAAAACCAAGTCATTTCTAAGATTTACTGAGACCTAATCACAATCTCTTCCTACTGTCCTGCCATGCTATAATCACTGGAAAATTTGTCGTTGCTTATTGTAAATCATACGGCGTTTAAACCAAAAAACCAGACTAGACTCAGAATGTCAGGGAACCCCCAAATTATTTATGACCAATAGGAAGAATTTTCATCTATGCAAGGCTGGTATACCAAAAAAATACACAACCCCGTACTACCAGCCATGATATACCTCCCCCATCCCCAAACCCCCAAAACGCATTAAAAACAAATTCAAAATTGAAAAAAAAGATAAAATTTGTTTTAACTAATCATCTCTCATCAAAGAAAGGACTCAGAACAAGTCTTAGGTGTTTTTCTCAACTACTTTTTCTCATCATAAAACAACAACAATAATTGACCTTGGTTGCAGTTATCCCAAATAAGGCCCCCAATGTACAAGTGCCTTTACTGCTGTTACATTATCCCTCATTTAATCGATAGAGCCACAGCTTCATTAATTCAACATTTATTGATTTCATACCATGTTTAAACAAGTATTAACAGTAGTGGTTTTAAAACCTAAAAGCAGGAAAAAAAACACCCTTGAGGGCTTCCCTGGTGGCGCAGTGGTTGAGAGTCCGCCTGCCGATGCAGGGGACACGGGTCTGTGCCCAGGTCCGGGAAGATCCCACATGCCGCGGAGCGGCTGGGCCCGTGAGCCATGGCCACTGAGCCTGCGCGTCTGGAGCCTGTGCTCCGCAACGGGAGAGGCCACAGCAGTGAGAGGCCCGCGTATCGCAAAAGGATTCTCAAGAGAATCACAGTAAGTGGGCAAGGTTGATCAGTGAATGAAAATTGTTGGATAATGTTGGTGCTAAAAATAGAGGTATATGCCACATGCTATGGAGGTGTTGAAGGGCTTCATGAGGATGATTTACATAAGCCAACTTCCAAAGGGTGGTAGGTGTTTATCAGGCGAAGTACAGAGGGACAGAGGCAAGGATGGGCCCAGCACACACGGGCTAGGATGCACTGGGAAGCACAGAGATGGGCCCCCCGGCAGGGAGCAATGGTGGGAGACCAGAAGCTCTGCTGGAGGCCACCTCAGCCTGGAGAGACAGGAGTATTTTTATAACTCATCTATCCAGAAGGAGCGTCCTTTCTGTGTCCCACAAAGTCAGTTTATGTACTAGAGGCAGCCCTGAATGTGGCTGACGTTCAGAACGTGGGGTTAATCTCATGAGCCCTACAGACCCACTGTAGAGCTGGAAGCAGGAGAATGACTTAATCAGGTGGGTGCTTGTTTTCCTTTAAATTTAGGAGCTTTTGCACAGTAATATGCTCATGTAAACAAAGGCTAAGGGAGCAAGACAAAAGTTGGAAGAATGTTATGCTCCTCCAGTGAGAAATCATGAAGGCCAGGTCTAAAGTGAGGTGGCTGGGATAGACACTAGGGAGTGGCCAAATGGAGGAGTCTCTACGTTGCCTGTAGAACATTTCTGCACGATTGCTTGAGGATGAATGAACAGAGGTAGTCAGAGTAGGTCTGACACCCTCCAAAGCAACTACCAGCACACAAGTCTCCCCTGCTGAAGGAATGCTCTCTTTCCAGGAATTTTGTCCAGCTCTGGAGACTAACCTAAGAACACACACTGAATGTCCAAATGGGCTTCCGTGTCCCTCGAGCTTATTTGCCTCCTGTTACTGTAACCATTCCAGTCACTCCTTGTTGTCAAGTTAATGCCCCTTCCATCTCCTTTGCTTGTTTCAAACCCATTCTTCATATTGATCTTTTGCCCTAATTTGAAGTTGACTTCGATAACGTGATCCTTGGCTCCTACCACACATAACTGGAAACGTATGGTCAGGGGACAAGAAGGCTAAAGTGGGCCAAGAGAGTCCCTCCAATCCCATGCCTCTCAGTCTGTGAGCCCCATACCAACAAGGCACAATAATTCTCGCTGCCAGGAGCCTGGGGAAATCAGGAAACTAACCTACCATTCTGTTCCGTGGTTTGATGAAGGTTTTCAGGGACCTAGAAGAACCCTGGGAAAGTTAGTAAGATGCCTCAAAATGGACTCAAGTGAATCACACCTAAGCTTATTATACCCAAATCCTTTTACAAACATCACAGCAAGTCAATAAATGAGATTTTAATAAATCTAAATAGGAAGCTTTAGCTTCAGCCATTGGGATCACAAACACATTTGAGACAAAATAGACATGGATTTGGGACATTATTGGCAGGAAGTGACTTCTATGAGAGAAGCTATGAATAAGCACATTCCTTTTGAAGGTTAAGAACATTATTTTACATGACTTATCAAGTGGGAATATTCACACTGGTTGGATTTCAGAGTCTCTAACTAAAACCCAGGAACCAGATTTCCTTTAAAGCATGCCATCGATCACTTAGAGCCTAAACCAGGCCCCAGGAAAATAGTCTTTATCACTATGTTGGCTTAAATTCTGTCTAGAATGGGGGACCCTAATCCTTGTAAAACTAACCACAGCTGTTAGCTCCATAGGTATAAGCCTAAATGATGAATTCAAATAAATTAATTTACTTATTCATTCAATAAAGATTTATCATATATTTACTGTACTCAGATTCTATGTTGGCAATGAATTTAAGAATGAATGTAACCTAGCCCTGTCCTAAGAAGTGTATAGCCTTGTTGGAAACAGGTAACAAAATACAAGACAGTAGTTTTGCACTAGGAATCATGGAGCCTCAGAGCTGGGGTACCTAAATGTGGAGGATGGGAGAGGGCCTCACAAAGGAGGAAGAGTGTCAAGAATGGGCACGAGCCAGATGAAGATGTTTGGGAAATCAGGTGGGGTGCAGGAGAGTAACAGTGTTCCAGGCTGGAGGGGGCTGCGGAATAAGCAATCACCATGATTCTGATGAACTGTAAGCAGCTTGGTATTGCTGGTGTGACTAAAAAAAAAAACAAAGTCAGTAAAATAGATCGAAAATGGAGAGGTCAGCGCAGGTCATGTTTAAAGTTTCTCAAGTTTGATAAGCTATAGAACTCTTTCTCAGTACAATTTATTCCTGAGCCCCAATATATTAATGCAAGAAAATCAGAGAATAGGAACCTTCACAGATAAATAAAACATTCTCACCACTTGTGTCTGAGCACAGTTTGAAAATCACTTCTGTAGGAGGTCAGACAACAATACAAGTTTGCTAAGGGGAGTGGAGTGGTCAGATTTGAATTTCAGCTCCATCACTTGAGCTACAAGGTAGAGAGTGAGGTTAATGATGCTGGAAGATTAGTGAAGGTAATTCATACCTGATTGAGGCAAAAAGCTGGAGGTGAGAAATATGTGAGGGTACACATGGCACAGGGGGCTGATTTATTAGATTTACTACATGATGGAGAAGGAGGCATCAAGGATAATGCTCAGAGTTCCAGCTTGTGTAACTGGGTTGGAGACTACAGAAAGTACATGCAATTTATATATAATGTGTTTGAGTGTGGAGCAGGGACATAAATGGGAAATTTAGTGGTGAGCAGAAAATTGGACGTGAGGAAATCTGAAGCTCAGAAGAGAAATTCAGAATCAGATGTATATCCGTGAGTCATCACCATCATCACCATCACCATGATCACAAGAACTGTTTAAGGAGTGCTTACAAAGTGCTTCATATGTACTCTCATGTAACCTTGACAGCAACACTGTAAGGGAGACACTGAGAGGAAGCTGAGGTCCAGGGAGGCTGAGTATCACGCTCAAGATCACACAACTAGGAAGCAGGAGATGTAGGATGCTTGGGTCTCTCTGGCTTAAAATGCCTGCTCTTCACCTTCACCACCGAGAGATGGATGTCTCCAGGGAAGCCTGGAGAGCCTGACCCTCAAGAGAAGAGCAGACTGTTTCAGGCGGTATCAGAATGGACAGAATGGGTGGCTGAAAACGCATACTCAGTATTCCTCCTCAGAAACTGAACATGTATAGATTCAGAGGCCAGGCATGGAAGTATTGATAAATGTGTGGAGAATCTCAGTCTCTCGCAAAAGAAAGTCATGGGAGAAATAAGTGAATTAGAGAGTCCTTCACCTAATTAAAGTATTAAAATTCAAGATTTTATTTTTAAAAACCACCCACATTTCTGACAACACAAAAACATCTTCCATTAGAATAACCACAGCTTTCTAGTTTGGCCTATCTTTACTAATTATCTCTAGGCAAACTACATAACAAAAACATAACAACACTTGATAAAGGATAAATAAGCACCAGATGTAGTAAGGAAACTTTGTAGATTATGTGACTTTTAAAAAGTGCTCCAACACAGAGTTTTTATATTTTTTGCAAGACTGAATGAAAAGACACAGGCCTATTATGTAATTCAGTGGTCCATACATAAAGAACTATGAGAGAAATTCTTTCTGAAGAGTGATAAGGAAATGTCTGCACATCTGAAATAATTTGGGAAGCTTCCTTGATCTGTCAATGAGGACTTTTGCTAGGTCTTGTACGTCTCCTGGAACTAAAGTTAGGGTCTAACTTTGCCCTCTCACATTTAGTTATTATTTTTCAAAATAAGGATGTCTATTCAGCATGTCTATAATTTATTTTATAACACTTTGGTATTCTCAGTATGATACTATTGATATATATGTGCCAGTTAGTTTAACCTTTAATCCTAGGAGCTGTCCAGGAAGGCACAGAACAAGGCAGTCAGCTGGCATTGTATTTGAAAGGGTCATACCCCAGAGTCTTGCAGAGTCAACTGCAAGTCCTTTGGATTTAGGTAGATGCATCCACAATCAACACTTGAATTATTATCAAACTGACTACAGGAGATTGGTCTTTATTGATGTACTAGTGCCTAGTCAATTATTATGGTAGTATCAATGGGTTCCCTTGGTGAAACCAAAGGCATTGAAAGATATGTAGATGAGCTAATATAGTTAAACACTTCTTAGTCTAAATAGACTGCATGGAAGATTCCATTGAAGCTTATATCCTGTACTTCATAGAAATGAGGCCCATAGTTTTATCCCCAATCATTCTGTACTCAGACACTCGATTAGGAGGATTTCTGATTGAAAGATGCCGATTGAAGGCACAGAAGCCTGTCTCTAGAGTATTGCTATGTCCACCTGAAGTGAATGTTGCATACAAGGTGTGGTCATGGTCAAAATATCTCAAAATGACAGAGACCTATAGTTTCATTGAGTTTACAGAACAGGTTTTGCTCTTGATTTGCTAATAAATGTTTATCTAATAAATATCACACTGTCTGATTGAATCTAGACTTGGCTTCCTTTCATTATAACCTGGTAGTGAGGTTGTAGGGAGAAGTTCTCTCTCAGAATCTTCTTGGGTGTCCACCATAATCTAACCAAAAAAAAAAAAGAATACCCAACTGTTTTACCAAATTTGACTTCCATCAGTTAAAAAGAATGCTATAAAATGGTTAATATGATAAATCATCTCAAAGTGTTTTAGAAGAAGGTAAATATATATTTTTGTGATGAAGAAAACTATTCTCTGAATATATCTGTTTCCAAAATAACCTTCACTTTCTGCAAAATAGTATGTCTAAAATAGTCTACATGGCTCAACAAAAAGCATTTGCATACTTTAAGGTACAAAGGAAATTCTAAAAATAAACAACATTCAAGTGATAAAGGAACATCCTGGTTGAAATTTAAAATACACAGAGAAATCAAAGGGCAATGACATTTTATAAGATAGCTTGAAATATAATGAAGTCAGTTATAATTACATTTTATAACTGCATTTTAAGAAGAGATAGAAGAAATGCATTTGATTCCTTTCTCTGCTGTCAGCAATTGAATCTATAGTTCAAAGATTTGAATACATCATATTTTAAACAATGGATCATTTCAGCTTGTTTCTATCCCAACTCAAAAGAAAGCAGAGATACTCAGTAGTGAGATAATTGAATCAATTATATTTCAACAAGCACTTTGGAGAAAGATCCCAGTCTGACACTTCAAACCATTCTGGACCTCCGTATCAAACACCAGTTTTCACACAAACTAGCCATGACAACTCTCAGAGGCAGTACCAAAGAACCTGTTCATCAAGAAGCCCTCTCAGATGTTTCCATTTTTCCAAGTGGGGAATGGTAAAGCATCAATCAAAATTTACCAGGGAAATCAAAGATAGGAATTTGATCAATTACAAAATGCCCACAGCAGCGATGGTATCCTACACACACCCTAAAAAATATACTGTACCCACTGATAATATTTTACCTTTTTAAAATACTGTCCTGGAGTTTATACAGATCATGAGTTTATACGGATAATACATTTTCGTATTTTTTCTCTTTTTTTTTTTTTTTTTTTTGAGACATCATTAATCCTCCAAACAGTGAAGCAGGTATGGCTTTTCACATACTGCTATTTCACATATATTTAAAATGAAGTGAGGTCAATTTAATTGAATTCAGCACATGTATCATAATAAAATATACGATTATTTCCCCTGGAAACCTGATATTGTTGAGAGTGACTAAGAATAAAATCTTAGTGTGTTGTATTTTTCTCTCCTAGTCACTCCATAGTGGAATGTCCTAGGCTTGCAAAGATCATCTACTCAAAGCTAGTAAAGCAAAATTAACATAGCATGAGAGAAAAACAATAATTTTTCATTTTCTTTATCATCACCACCACCTATTCCCCCACTCCTCCCCACAAACATCAACAGTGTAGTAGCAGAAATCAGCACAGTCTATCTGGAACAGAGCCACTAGGATCCCAAAACCATATAGAATCTATTCTGCAGAAACAAAACTAAACTGACCTTTGATTTTTTTAAACCAAGCCCATGCTGGCCATGCTTCATAATCAGAAATGAAACGTAAAACTAGACTTGTCTTATCTTGCCTTTGATGTTCATAATATTCATAGATATCTAGCAGACATTTTAATTAAAAACAAAAAACAGGACATTGAGAACCTGGAAAAGCCAAAATGGGAAAGCAGAATGTAATTTCTCAAGACTGCTTTAGTCTCTAAGTATCATTACCATTTAGACCTACACAACATGGTAGTCACTTGGTACATGTAGCCACTGAGCACTTGAAATGCACTTGGCCCAAACTGTGATGTATTATAAGTATAAAACACACACCAGATTCTGAAGACTTTTATTTAAAAAAATTTTAAAACATTGTATTAACATTTAAAAATATTACTTATATGTTAAAATGGTCATCTTTTGGATACACTGAGTTAAATATATTATTAAAATTGATTTTGCTTGTTTATTTTTACTTATTTTAATGTGGCTACTAAAATATCACTATTACATACATAGCTTGCATTTGTGGCCTACAGTGTATTTCTATCGAACAGCAATGATCCAACAGAAATACACAACAACCACTAAAATATGTGGTAAACCTTGTGGAAAATTTTACTATTTGACCATTTGGCTCAGAACTTGTAAAAACTTTGCCAGACAGCATAAAGCAGTTTTAAAAGCATATTTCCTACTGAAGACAATGATGTTTTCCATATTCTAATGAGGGACATAACTCAAGAGTGTTTGGAGGGTAAAAAACGACAGGGAGACGTTGGTGGAAAAAAAACAAAACAAAACAAACTACCAGCTCAAGCTAACTCTAGCTCGAATTTTTCTGGATCCCAGACCCAGTAAGTGATTTCTACTTCAGAGGAAAGCTCTCCTGCTTTGCACGGAGGTTCAAGGACAAAGAGTTAAAGAATTGTGACCAGGTATGAACAAGTGAAGGAGCATTCCTAAGGGATCTGAGGTCCTGCCGATGAGGGATTCTTCACTGCTCAGGGCTCACGGGGCATCTCCCCTCCTTCATCCCCAGCCCTTTCCTTCCCTTCCCAGCTTGCTTGAGCCTACCCCCATCCACTTCCCCTCTGCTGCTTACCCTGCACACTTTTTTTCCCCCTCCCAATTCCAACTGCATCTCCCTCACTGTGGTCTTTCCCCTTTCTTCCTCTGACTTTCCTTTTCCCATGAATTTCTTGTTAAATGTAGGTTAAATAGTCAGAAGGTGGCCCTGAAATATATTTTAATAGACTTTACATTGCCTCACCTTTTTTTTTAAGAAGACACAGGAAAGAAATGGGAAAAGAACTAAACATTCAGATCCGTGAAAGGTGAAAGTGCTTTTTACTTCTACAAGGCTCCTTATTGGGCTCTTACTGTTGTTCCCTTTTTTTGCGTTTGTCCTTCATGGTTAGTGACCTTCCGCTTATCCCCCCTCCACCCCCTCCCCACAGCGCTAGGGTAATATGGGTCGAGACAAAATCTTGATCAGAATCACCTAAGCAGTTTCCCAGGCCTCTCTGGACCCCAAATTGTATTCTTTGGGTAGGAATCAGATTCTTAGGAGTGTAAGTTAGCAAAATAAACAAACTATCCATAATCTTTGATGTTGATGCATGTCCTACAAATACCTAATGTATCAAAAGTACCTACTGAAAAGTGCATTGGAGGTTCTAAAAATGATAGCTTATAGGGAAAAAGTTCAATTATTGATTTTAATATTTGGAAAAATTTAAGAAAAGAACAGGCCCAAACTGACCAGCAAATATTATCAAAGCATTTTTTAACAGAATTCCTTTGAGGTTGGGGTAATTTAATTTAAGACTTCTATTATGGGTTCTTTGGAATGTATTTCAGAGTCAATTAGCAAAAAGACTGACAGTCATTTCTCAAAAAACATGGTCATTCAACTCAAGTCATATATTTTACATTCTACTGAAAGTGATTACACAGTTAAAGAACTACAGAACTGTTTAAGTATCAAAATACTTTTTGCCTAATAAAACTTTTTGAAAGGCATAAAATCTAGAGTCACTTCCTCCTAATACTGTCTTCGGTTATTGTCTAAAATAAGTTTTTTGGCGGATTTTTCAACAGCTATGTTACACTAGTTAGCAATTTATAGTTGAATTTTAGGAATCAGTATGTTAATAAATTAGATCAAAACACAGGAAATTCTATTACAATTAGGATAATGAATTAAAATTTGTGCTTTTGATGTTCCAAGGCTTTGAACTCATAGAGCTTTGACATAATGTTTAATAAACACATTATGTTTACTATTATAAACAGCCTCTCAATCCCCAAGAAATTAAGCCAAGGGAATGTATTTCTGGACTGGAATAACCAATACTTTTATTCAGAAACAAATAAAATAGTTTTATTTTTAAAAATAATTTCATCAGAAGTTCCCTATTTTATCAAGAATAAACATTTTAGATTATCAATAGCCAACTTTATGTCACAACATAAACGCAGAAAGAGAAGCATAATAATCACCAGTCATACCTTATTTTGTGTCTGAGTCTGTCCAACCAGGATGAGGATGTTGGATGAGATGATAGACAGGCAGAAGTTAATCAGAATTATGGACCTCTCAGAGCGTATGTACCTAGTAAGAGAGAGAAAGTGTCCAACTTTAAAATTCAATGGAAAGATGAGAAATTCTCTATTATGCAAATTGGTGGAATTCATCCAGAAAAAGATACTAACATGAAGGCTTTACATGAGAAAAAATATTTAAAAAGTTGTTTTTGAGGAAGATTATTCTTAGAGACCCAATTTTATAGTGACATATAATGTCCAAGAGACCTTAAATTTATTTTTCTTTAGACATTAGTGTGGACAACATGGCACTTCTGACAGAAGCTAAATTGCACATCTGTTATCACCATAACTTTTTTTACTAGAAGTATAAAATTTCTTAGAACGATATCAATTAGTATCATTACCTTCCTATTTGTGTATATGTAATATGCTAATTATTGTCATTTACATCAACCAGTAGAAACTGAAAACCAAAAAGAAAAACCCCACACAGATTCTGAAATATCCCCCTATTTACTAGGAAGATGCCTTTACTCTCAAGAAACCATGAACAATTTTCATCCACCACTTCACTCGCTCAAGTATTTTTATATAGTTAGGCTGTTACTCTTTATGTTTTTCTTTTCCTGAAAAATTGTTCCAAAACAAGAAAAAAGAAAACGAATCTTTACAGCTAAAATCTAATCCAATCCATAAATGATAATTCATCATTAGGCTGGAAAATTAGTCGGAGCCTGCCATATTTTACCCGTATGAAGAAGTATTTATATACAGTCTGTCATATAATTTTTAAGCACATCAAGAATGTAAGCCCAGGGGTAAGACGGGAATAAAGACACAGACCTACTAGAGAATGGACTTGAGGATATGGGAGGGGGAAGGGTAAGCTGGGATGAAGTGAGAGAGTGGCATGGACTTTATATACACTACCAAATGTAAAATAGATAGCTAGTGGGAAGCAGCCGCATAGCACAGGGAGGTCAGCTCGGTGGTTTGTGACCACCTAGAGGGGTGGGATAGGGAGGGTGGGAGGGAGGGAGATGCAAGAGGGAAGAGATATGGGCATATATGTATATGTATAGCTGATTCGCTTTGTTATAAAGCAGAAACTAACACACCATTGTAAAGCAATTTAAAAAAAAAAAAAAAAAGAATGTAAGCCATGGAGAAAACTGCTCAGAATCAAATGTTCTACCAGGTGTTTACCCTAAAAGGGTAGCAGCTATCTGGCTTTACTGTACCCTGTGGTAAATCAGTGAGTGACAGTAACAAAAAGACATATGTGTTCTTGCTGTGTATTTGAGACAGTTCAATTTGTGTTAGAACATGAATTCACTGTCCACAGTGTGGGCTTCCCTGTGCAGTGTTCCATGGGGGTGTCAGAGATCTGGAGGCACTCTTTGGAAGGCAAAAATCTATCAAAGTTCTTTCTCTCTGTTTGTGAGGAATATTTAGGCAGAGGTCCTACATTCCATCACATGTTTCAGAAAAGAAAGCAAAACAAAAACAAGAGGAATAATAAAATATACAAAGAAATTTTTTAATATAAAAGAATCTTCCTTTCTTCACAGAACAAACATAGAATGAACCTAGGTGGACCCTCAATAAAAAATGGCCTCAAGAGTAGCTTAATCTTGTCCCTGCATCATCAGTATCTAAAAATGTAATAAACCACACACTGGGATGCTGAAAACATCATCAAATATTAAGTTGTTCCTTTTTTTTTTGGTTGGGAATGTATCATTAAAACATTTAAGGGCTGCACACAGTTGACCCTTTATGTGATATTAAAGGCTTCCATGACAACACAAGGACACAGATGACATTACTGAAAGGCTTTCATTGATATTATTTGCTCAGTAAATAGAAAAATCATGGTAATGAAGACCTAGACTGACCACCCTGAAGAGTCTTTAGATGTTTTCATTTTCATTAACATTGTGACATTATTGCCTTAAAAATTGCTATAAAATGTCTCAACTTTCAAAACTTTTTATAAATGTGCTTTATGTTTTAAACAAAATTTGTGAATGCATCATTTCAATACATGGATTAAAAGGACATGCTCAGTTGCTCTGTGATGTAATAACGAAATTCTACAAAACATATCTGTAGATGGAGAGAACATACAATGGATTCATTCTTTGATGAATATCTCTAATGAGCTACATGAGACATCAGCAAATTTCAAAGTGGTATATTATATATAAAATAATTCTGATGTTCACACATTTTACACATCATTAGAAAAGCAAAAAAACCCTAAACCTTTTAATTAGAAAAAAAGAGGCAGTAAGATCCTGACATGAGTATTATCATACAGGAATGTTACTAGGTAAATTTAATGTTTACAAAATGCATTGAATTAGTCATGCTACAAGATTCACTTAATAGTTTATGAATCTTGAAACTTCTATCAATTTATTAATATTACTTCAATTCTTCTACCTGTAGACAATGAGTTGATGGCCACTAATGGTTAGGAATTCAAATTTATGTTGTTTCTTAGTACTGTCTTCTAAACTTCTCAGTTTCATGTCAAGTTTGGATAGATCCTTTCAGGTGGTAATTCCTAGAAAGCTATTGCAATAGGTGATTTTCCTGGATTTTCTGGATTACAGCAAACATCCCTATGGACTAAATAATCCTGTACTTCTTTGATATATTTTATATATCATTTATACTAGCAGTGTTTGTGCTAGTGTTAGCCATATGTATTGAGGCGTGAAGAGAAGGTGTAATTGGTGGCTGAACCCTAAGTACTGAGAAATGGAACTTGGTTCTGAATACTTCAGTGAGTATGACATGATGCCATTGATGAATTGTGATACTATTACCTGGTATCCTGGCCCATAAACACTGCTTCATTTCCTGAGAAATACCATTCAGGCAATTGTGGGAGAGAAAGTCTTGTTCCCAGCCTTTGTCTGTCTTGCTCTTGTATTACCAGAACAATGCCTGCTTGACTGAGTCCTGAACCCTGGATTCTACTGTCTACAATGCCATGCCTAGAACAAGCATTTCTTTCACTTCATGAGACTGGCCATATATTATCAGATTCCCTCATTTGGTATTTCACTACCCTGCATGGGAAGGCAGGACCTCTATTATGTATCTGTACCAATGGACCAAGAATGTGTACATATTTTATTTTTGTATGAAGCATGAAAATCTTAATATCTTTGACAATATAATATCCTGGACAATTAATTTTTGTTCTCAAAAGAGTAAAAAATATGATGGAGAACAATGATTTTTTTTCAAAAAAAGGATGTTAAATCAAATGATCTTTCCTTATTAAATTGTAATTAATTTTTCAATGAAATTGTTGTTTTTATCTTAAGTAAAAGATAAGTAAAATACTAGGCCTGACTACCTTTGCAATTTTAATATTTCAAATATTCAGGAAGTAATACATAATTATATATTTGCTAATATGGTAACTGTTTTTAGAACATTTTAAGGTAATCAAAATGGATATAAAAATGTTTAACATTTGAAAATGTATTGGGAAGTTTATTTATATACTAGTTATCAATATGTCAGTAGACATAATAAACTTCACAAGTCTAATTCTCATTAACAGAACAAGAACAAATCTTAGAGAACTACTAAATTTTCATACAATGTCAAACAGATATAATTTCTCATATTATAGAACAGTATTTTTCAATCACTCTCCCTTGTTTATGTATTTTTATGACTTTTAAAAATCAGTTTGTCAAAATCTGACTTATTGGAAACATTCATCTGAGAAGTCTTTTCTAAAGCTTTATGGTATTGTATTAATGCATTAATATTATAGAAGACTTTACACATTGGGATACACTGAAAGCATGTGTTTAAAACTTAAGCATTTGGAGACCATATTTCTATAACAGAGAAATTAATTTGACTGTACCATTAAACTCTCAAGCTCAATAGCAGTTGGGATAAATATAAACAACACATAGACTGAACTTGGGGTATTAAGAGTACCATGCTTGGGGGTAAGCAACTTGTTGAAGGCTACCATCATTTGAATTGGGAAGAAAAGTGTGTGTGTGTGTGTGTGTGTGTGTGTGTTTTGTGTACTTTCCCATTATAGGAAAATACAGACAAGAAAATTAAGTAAACACTTATTTAGTGTTATTGACACTTATTTAGTGTTATTGAGCTCATTTATTATAGCTCAATCATGGCAATTATAATTCTGTTTTCAAAGTACTTCTTTCAGTAAATTAAGAAGACATGAGACATATAATAGTTATTATATTCCTTGATTTAACTCTGAATAACCGAACATTCCATTTCTAGTGTATTAATTGATTACATACCTCCATAATGCTGCATAGACAACGGCTAGGGTGATCAAGGCCAAGCAAGAAAGGCCACTGCCTACAATTAGGGTAACTGAAGGTGTACTAGAGGATTCCATGATCTGTAAATTAAACAAAAGAAGCAAAAAAAAAAAAAAAAAAGAGAGAGAGAATTTTTTAAATAAATTAAAATAACTTCTAAACTCAACAAAACTATCCTAACACTCAAAAATAGCCAATATAGTTGTTATAGTAACCAGATAATTACCCAGTAACCACTCTGTTCACATATTCTCAACCTCTAAAATGACTAATTCTAGCTACTCCCTGTCTCCCACTGTGAAGTAATGAAGGCCTTAAGAGTTTTCAATGCTTAATTGTGGCATATACCCACTTATGGCTTTCTAAAATAAATAACTGAAGCTACAACTTGGTCAACATTAACATGTTAAATTTCATCTGGTTGAAATTTGAAGCAGTATTTATTTTTCTTCAACTAACTACAGTTCAGTTATTTCACAAAATGTATTTTGGTGAAATTTACTTTGATCCTCCCATTATGTTATCCAAATCTGGTACCTAGACATTGAAAAATTTTCAAACTTTCTGACTTTTGACAACTTTGTTCTAAGTCAAGTATTCTCTCATTTAATTTCACTAGCTTGTCCTCTAAGAATATAGAAGAAAATCAGATTTCAAGTGTAAGACCTTAGAATATATTTGTGATTTTTTTTCTGTGAACAAAATATATAGAGATAATTTTCACAATGTCAATATTAGTCTCTAAATACTTGACCTTGAAAAATAAGCCTTATACCTTTTAAAACATATATAAAGATCAAAGAGATTTCTTTCTTTAGACACTAACATGGTACTAACTAATAAAATCTGCTGTTTTTCATATTTTCAGTATTGGAAGTTTAAAGAAATACACTTTAAGATCAAGTGTGTTCCAAATCTTAGATATGCACAATCAATTTTATAGGCATTTTTGGCTATCAAAATAAGTAAAAAGAGTGATGCATATTTAGGCCAGATTTAGACAGAAAGTCACATTTTTCTTAATAATTATTTTTCAGCACTTCAATTTCTGAAATAATTTTTCAGAGTGCATTTGATGAGGATGTTATTTTTTCTTTCAGACAGTTTATACAACTGTCTGTTTCAGAAACTAGTTTTACAAACCTATATACTACTAAGGAATGATTTTACAGTTTCTGACAGTCTCTGCTTTCATAAAAATTTCATTTAATTAAAAAAATTATATATCCAAGGACACCCCAGAAAACCTGTACTGAAAATATCCAATGCAGATATGCAATGTGTTTGGCTATAGTGTCTGGGGTCTTCATTCTACTACCAACAGTAACCTCACAAATTCCCCAGAACAGCTTTAGAGTTCTAAAATAAAGGTTAAGCTGACAAGTATTTTTATTTGAAAGTTTGCAGCATATTAGCAATATGATTGGAGTACATCCTCAAAACTATACTGCAGAAATTTCAAGTTAGAAGACATAAAATTGAGTAGAATTTAGTTATAGCACACCAACTAGAATTCATTTCACCAAGCTACTGTAGCTAAGGAGGAGACGAACCCAATTTTGCCACCCTGCAACATTTTCCATTTCCCCATTTAAAATGCAGTTCCCTGGAGAAACACTCTCCACAATGTCCCTGCCTTTGCATTAAAGCCGTGTTTTCCCTTTGTTACTTACTATTTCTCTAGGTTGCTGAGCCAAAATGGCGAAGGTAGAGAGACGATCACATAAGCATTTCGTATGGGATGCATCGGTAAGCACAGTTTTACATCCCTGGGTGGACCAGGTTCCCAAAGACTCGTTCCTGCAAAGGGTGGTGGGGGGGGGAGATCGGGATAAATACGCCTGACTGCCAAATCCGTAATGAAGAAAATGCAATTTAATTGAGAGAATCGTCTACTGTAATTCCCGTACAGGGGGGGGAAAAAAATCTACTTGTTGTTGAACAGGACGTAATTTAGATGCATCTCCAGTAATGCAAAGCGAGAGTGTTTGGAGAAAGCAGGCGGGCGGCGGTACGGCGTGCAGAGAGCTGTCCAGCGCCGGAGGTGCTGAAACCGGGATTGGCTCTGTCCAGCCCTCTGCGAGGAACGGCGGCGGCGGCGGCGGCACGAGCAGCCGCCAGAGCGTTGGCAGCCACTTCCTATGGTCATCGGATCGTTTCAAACACTCATAGAGTGTAAAGAGGCTTTTCACATTGCATACCAGATCTAATTCCCGTCCCGTATTTTTGGATCGTGAACGCTGGCTTTTAAACCGAGGATTTCTCTGAAAAGCCTGCCTAAAAGGTTAGATAGCTTGTGGTGGGTGATATAGAATCTTCTCTGCTGGTTAGGGATTTTTCCTCCCTTTAGAATTAGCTGCTGTGAAAATTTCACCCTGGAAATCGGAAGCAGCAGCAACGGTATCAGCTGGTTCCGACTCTCATTGCCTTTGCCTGATATCCAGGGGAGGGGTGGGTTTCAGACATCAGCTTCCCACTCCACACTTCACTCAGCCCAAGCTCCTCTGAAGCCCTTGGCATTTCTTCCCCTCACCCACCTCTCTGCCCCGGGGTGGAAGCATTAAGCTAACCCCGAGTCTGCCAGAACATTTAGAAGAATAACCCCACCTCAAAGTCCGGTAGGAAGGGGGAAAGAGGGCCTGCTTCAATCTTCCCTTTGGTGTAGCCATTCAAAATTCTAAAGCATATGGTTTCTTTCCCACCCCAGCAGAACAATAAAAATGGTATCAACCTACGCCTTCTTGGTGGGGGGTGAAGATGGGGGAGAATCCTTCCACCCCCCGGCTGAACTACTCTACAGGAAGAGGAAGAAAAGAAAAGAAAAAAAAAAAGCTATAGAGTTCAACCAATCAACTTTATTATCATTACACGTGTTATATACTGAATGCACCAATTGTCACCTCCCCTCCCCCAGGCACGGAACTCTCCAAGTAGCAAACCTGTGTGTATGTGTGTGCTTAAATTTCAAACCAAGTTACTATCTATGTTAAAAATGATTCTAAAACTCCAGAAGGATAACACATGGCTTGATGTTAATTTTGATACGGTACTTTTTATTTCATCTACTCCATATCTCTGAATGCCTAAAGCTATTGGGTTAAATATGAATGCAGTCTATTTCTGAGCTATTTCAATGACAGAGGTTTCACTGTGACAGCTGGACTTGCAAGTTGAGCTGTAGAATATAATTCACACTATCCCTTTTTGGGATTTAGATGCAATATATTTTTAATAGTCATTAATTTGATTTAAATATTGATTTGATATCACTAATATGCACGACTCAAAATACTCTTAATTACAGCTTCTTTTAAAAAGGAATAGACTATATTTGGGGAGAGGTACAAAAACATTATACCTAAGTTCACCCGAATACTTCTAAGTATTAGCCAATTAAAAATTTGGTAGGTCTCTTTTCTTTCTCATGATGTCATACAACCATGCAAAATTACATATATATATATATAATTTCAGTTATATTTCAATCAACTGCAACAGTATTAAATTCCAATTCTACCTAACCAGAGCAGCACTTCCATTTATTTCATTGGCTGCCTGTCTCTTATCGTCTTGTGACAAACAGTTAAGGCCAAATAAAAAACATTTATCTCAGCTGATTAAAGTTTAAAGAAGAAAGATATATTTAAGAGAATCTGACATGTTTTAAAACACAATATTGCATTATTAATCCTGTATGGCAGCTTTACTTTAATGCACTATTTGTGCTTTCAAGATGGAGTCCAATACCTACACTTTTCACATTATGTGGCTATGACCAATAAACCAATTCACAGTCTTACCAGGAAAAAAGTTTACTGCATATAAGACCTCATGAGACAAAGTGATATATTTATATCTAGGTAATGAAAGTTTGTTTACTCAAGAAAATGTTAGTATTACTAACCTTTGGCTGTCAGATGTAAAGTCTATGTTCAATGTAATGTTGCTAGACTCTGAAGATCATGTAAATTTTATATGACATCTTCAGAAAAGTAGGTCAATTTACTCTGCTCTGTACAATGATTGCAGTGCTGACCTGGCCTAGCCCCAGGCAAAACTGGGAAGTGACACTGGTCTCCATGTTTCAATCTTTCATTTCCCCCTAAGCATGAAATGTTTCTAATCTCACTGGGCCCCTTTTGATGGGTACCTTTCTGAGGCTACATAACTTTTCTCCTTACCCTTCTTAGGAATTATTATCCCTTTGTTGACTTTATCTGATGAAACTAATGGAAAATATTATGAGTGACTGAGTACAGCTTGATGTGCTCTCCACAGTTAAATACAAGTTATAAAACACAAAATAATGCATCTGATAGCAGAACACCAGAATATGATCAGATGAATAGGAGTGAAAATTTTGAAAGGTGAGGAGGTAACTACCAACTTCTATATTTGGTTGCTTGCAAGAGCTGAGTAATAAGTATGATGCCATCTGATGCCAAATTTTAAATTGTTTCATAAAACCTCTTGATATTTTAAAACCAGATAAAACTCTTATAAATTAGTTTTTAAAATCACTAGCATACATGTCACTACTATTACAAAAACTACAGTATATGTCACCTGTATTTTCACACATTTCATAGCTATTCTTACTGTACAAAATTCTTCGAAAGCACAGTACATGTGCCTGATTGATTTCAGGGAGACCTTGTAAAGCAAACTGATGTGTGGTAGAGCTAATGTTAAGCAAAACAGCTTCCCCAGTCTGCAAAGAACAAGGTTTTAAAGCACGTGGACTATTCCAGCAGTCACATTATTCTTTTAATGTCATAGATTTGCACGCCATGATTAATGGTATATCTGTGAATTATTCTTAGTTATTAAGTCTAGCTTGTCATCAACGGGGCAAGAAAATACAATGAAATATGTATGAACATTAAAGATATAATAAGAATAACAGACTGAGGATGTCAGAAGCAAACACAAAATGATGATACACACGTTTTACTGAAAAATCACATATTTCTTTTTCATAGTGTCTTTTCTGGGCATTAAATTTTTTTTTTCAAATAGTTTTCAAAAATAACTAGGCCTGCAGAAATTTCATATAACCAGCACATTCTTTGTTGGCTACACCTACATTCACCCATGTTAGCTCTTAGCTGTCATCTGTACCTCTTCTCCTTCTTCCTATTATTAGCCTGGCTAAAAGAAGAAAAGAGTCTGCCTGTCCCAAGTATTTGAAAGTACATACCCACAATGACAGAATTCTGTGAAAATATATGACACAAAATCTATTATTTCCCACCTTAATATTTATTTGAGGCCTTTCCCCAATTTCCTAAGACTCTACATGATTCCTCTTTGGATCGGAGTTCATTGTTGGGGTCTGGATTTCATGGGAGAGTTAAATAATATAGCATGTGACTATATACTCTAGCATTTAAGATTAGAGAAAAAGATTATCCATTCACTCCAATGAAAAGTTGTTTAGGAAAATACTGATAGCAAAAACATATAGTGACACATTTCAAAATTGTTTCAAGAAATCAAACTTTTACCTTTTGAAATACCCATACAACTAAATATTCCACTTAAATCAGTCTTTTATAAAACCATCTATTCTGCTACATAATACATCAGTGTATAAAGTATTTATCATGAATAAGTTATAAACTTTAGCAGGTTTATATCTCAGGGTCTAACTTTAATTTAATTTTTATTACATTTTAAAGTATAGTTGATTTTCTTTTTTTTTCTTTACATTAAAAAATTTTTTTAACATCTTTATTGGAGTATAATTGCTTTACGATGGCATGTTAGTTTCTGCTTTATAACAAAGTGAATCAGCTATGCATATACATATATCCCCTTATCTCCTCCCTCTTGCATCTCCCTCCCACCCTTCCTAAGCCACCCCTCTAGGAGGTTCACAAAGCACTGAGCTGATCACCCTGCGCTATGCAGCTGCTTCCCACTAGCTATCTATTTTACATTTGGTAGTGTATATATGTCCGTGCCACTCTCTCACTTCGTCTCAGCTTATGCTTCCCCCTTCCTGTGTCCTCAAGTCCATTCTCTACATCTGCCTCTTTATTCTTGTCCTGCCCCTAGGTTCTTCAGAACCATTTTGTTTAGATTCCATATATATGTGTTAGCATATGGTATTTGTTTTTCTCTTTCTGACTTACTTCACTCTGTATGACAGAATCTAGGTCCATCCACCTCACTACAAATAACTCAATTTCGTTTCTTTTTATGGTTGAGTAATATTCCATTTCATATATGTGCCAGATCTTCTTTATCCATTCATCTGTCAGTGGACACATAGGTTGCTTCCATATTCTGGCGATTGTAAATACAGCTGCAATGAACATTGTGGTATTTGACTCTTTCTGAATTATGGTTTTCTGTGTATATGCCCAGCAGTGGAATTGCTGGGTCATACAATAGCTCTATTTTTAGTTTTCTAAGGAACCTCCATACTGTTCTCCATAGTGGCTGTATCAACTTACATTCCCACTAACAGTGCAAGAGGGTTCGCTTTTCTCCACACCCTCTCCAGCATTTATTGTTTGTAGATTTTTTGCTGATGGCCATTCTGACTGGTGTGAGGTGATACCTCATTGTAGTTTTGATTTGCATTTCTCTAATGATTAGTGATGTTGAGCATTCTTTCA
>NC_041223.1:80016208-80018706 GCF_002837175.3 Physeter macrocephalus | reverse complement strand
TGTGCAAAAGCTTTTAAGTTTCATTAGGTCCCATTTGTTTATTTTTGTTTTTATTTCCATTGCTCTAGGAAGTGAGTCAAAAAGGATCTTGCTGTGATGTATGTCATAGAGTATTCTGCCTATGTTTCTCTCTAAGAGTTTTATAGTGTCTGGCCTTACATTTAGGTCTTAATCCATTTTGAGTTTATTTTTGTGTATGGTGTTAGGGAGTGTTTTAATTTCATTCCTTTACATATAGCTGTCCAGTTTTCCCAGCACCACTTATTGAAGAGGCTCTCTTTTGTCCATTGTATATTCTTGCCTCCTTTATCAAAAATAAGGTGACCATATGTGTATGGCTTTATAACTGATCTTTCTATCCTGTTCCATTGATCTGTATTTCTGTTTTTGTGCAAGTACCATACTGTCTTTATTACTGTACCTTTGTAGTATAGTCTGAAGTCTGGGAGCCTGATTCCTCCAGCTCTGCTTTTCTTTCTCAAGATTGCTTTGGCTATTTGGGTTCTTTTGTGTTCAAATACAAATTGTGAAATTTTTTGCTTTAGTTCTGTGAAAAATGCCATTGGTAGTTTGATAGGGATTGCACTGAATCTGTAGATTGCTTTGGGTAGTAGAGTCATTTTCACAATGTTGATTCTTCCAATCCAAGAACATGGTATATCTTTCCATCTGTTTGTATCATCTTTAGTTTCTTTAATCCACGTCTTATAGTTTTCTGCATACAGGTCTTTTGCCTCCTTAGGTAGGTTATTCCTAGGTATTGTACTCTTTTTGTTGTAATGGTAAATGGGAGTGTTTCCTTAATTTCTCAATCAGTTTTTTCATCATTAGTGTAGAGGAATGCCAGAGATTTCTGTGCATTAATTTTGTATCCTGCTACTTTACCAAATTCATTGATTAGCTCTAGTAGTTTTCTGGTAGCATCTTTAGGATTCTCTGTGTATAGTATTATGTCATCTGCAAACAGCAATGGCTTTACTTCTTCTTTTCTGATTTGGATTCCTTTTATTTCTTTTTCTTCTCTGATTGCTGTGGCTATAACTTACAAAACTATGTTGAATAATAGTGGTAATAGTGGACAACCTTGTCTTGTTCCTGATCTTAGAGGAAATGGTTTCAGTTTTGCAACATTGAGACAATGTTGGCTGTGGGTTTGCATATATGGCCTTTATTATGTTGAGGTAGGTTCCCTCTGTGCATACTTTCTGGAGGGCTTGTATCATAAATGGGTGTTGAATTTTGTCAAAAGATTTTTCTGCATGTATTGAGATGATCATATGGTTTTTCTCCTTCAATTTTTTAATATGTTTTACCACACTGATTGATTTGCATATATTGAAGAATCCTTGCATTCCTGGGATAAACCCCACTTGATCATGGTGTACGATCCTTTTAATGTGCCGTTGGATTCTGTTTGGTAATATTTTGTTGAGGATTTTTGCATCTGTGTTCATCAGTGATATTGGCCTGGAGTTTTCGTTCTTTGTGACATCTTTGTCTGGTTTTGGTATCAGGGTGATGGTGGCCTCGTAGAATGAGTTTGGGAGTGTTCCTCCCTCTGCTATATTTTGGAAGAGTTTGAGAAGGATGGGTGTTACCGCTTCTCTAAATGTTTGATAGAATTCGCCTGTGAAGCCGTCTGGTCCTGGGCTTTTGTTTGTTGGAAGATTTTTAATCACAGTTTCAATTTCAGTGCTTGTGATTGGTCTGTTCATATTTTCTATTTCTTCCTGGTTCAGTCTCGGCAGCTTGTGCATTTCTAAGAATTTGTCCATTTCTTCCAGGTTGTCCATTTTATTGGCATACAGTTGCTTGTAGTAATCTCTAATAATCTTTTGTATTTCTGCAGTGTCAGTTGTGACGTCTCCTTTTTCATTTCTAATTCTATTGATTTGAGTCTTCTCCCTTTTATTCTTGATGAGTCTGGCTAATGGTTTATCAATTTTATTTATCTTCTCAAAGAACCAGCTTTTAGTTTTATTGATCTTTGCTATTGTTTCCTTCATTTCTTTTTCATTTATTTCTGATCTGATCTTTATGATTTCTTTCCTTCTGCTAAATTTGGGGTTCTTTTGTTCTTCTTTCTCTAATTGCTTTAGGTGCAAAGTTAGGTTGTTTATACGAGATGTTTCCTGTTTCTTAAGGTAGGATTGTATTGCTATAAACTTCCCTCTTAGAACTGCTTTTGCTGCATCCCATAGGTTTTGGGTCGTCGTGTCTCCATTGTCATTTGTTTCTAAGTATTTTTTGATTTCCTCTTTGATTTCTTCAGTGATCACTTCGTTATTAAGTAGTGTATATCCCATAGGTTTTGCGTCATCATGTTTTCATTGTCATTTGTTTCTAGGTATTTTTTGATTTCCTCTTTGATTTCTTCAGTGATCTCTTGGTTATTTAGTAGTGTATTGCTGAGCCTCCATGTGTTTGTATTTTTTACACATTTTTCCCTGTAATTGATATCTAGTCTCATAGCATTGTGGTCGGAAATGATACTTGAT
>NC_041223.1:79997819-80015934 GCF_002837175.3 Physeter macrocephalus | reverse complement strand
TTACAATTGTTATATCTTCTTCTTGGATTGATCCCTTGATCATTATGTAGTGTCTTTCTTTGTCTCTTATAATAGTCTTTATTTTAAAGTCTCTTTGGTCTGATATGAGAATTGCTACTCCAACTTTCTTTTGATTTCCATTTGCATGGAATATCTTTTTCCATCCCCTCACTTTCAGTCTGTATGTGTCCCTAGGTCTGAAGTGGTCTCTTGTAAACAGCATATATACGGGTCTTGTGTTTGTATCCATTCAGCCAGTCTTTGTCTTTTGGTTGGAGCATTTAATCCATTTACATTTAGGGTAGTTATCAATATGCTTGTTCCGATTACCATTTTCTTTTTCTTTTTTTTTTTTTTTTTTTGGCGGTACGTGGGCCTTTCACTGTTGTGGCCTCTTTACCATTTTCTTAATTGTTTTGGCTTGTTATTGTAGATCTTTTCCTTCTCTTGTGTTTTCTGCCTAGAGAAGTTCCTTTAGCATTTGTTGTAAAGCTGGTTTGGTGGTGCTGAATTCTCTTAGCTTTTGCTTCTCTGTAAAGGTTTTAATTTCTCCATCAATTCTGAATGAGATCCTTGCTGGGTAGAGTAATCTTGGTTGTAGGTTTTTCCCTTTCATCACTTTAAATATGTCCTGTCACTCCCCTCTGGCTTGCAGAGTTTCTGCTGAAAGATCAGCAGTTAACCTTATGGGGCTTCCCTTGTATGTAATTTGTTGCTTTTCCCTTGCAGCTTTTAATATTTTTTCTTTGTATTTAATTTTTGATAGTTTGATTAATATGTGTCTTGGTGTGTTTCTCCATAGATTTATCCTGTATGGGACTCTCTGCGCTTCCTGGACTTGACTGACTATTTCCTTTCCCATATTAGGGAAGTTTTCAACTATAACCTCTTCAAATATTTTCTCCATCCCTTTCTTTTTCTCTTCTTCTTCTGGACCCCTATAATTCAAATGTTGGTGTTTTTAATGTTGTCCCAGAGGTCTCTGAGACTGTCCTCAATTCTTTTCATTCTTTTTTCTTTATTCTGCTCTGTGGTAGTTATTTCCACTTTTTTATCTTCCAGGTCACTCATCTGTTCTTCTGTCTCAGTCATTCTGCTATTGATTCCTTCCAGAGAATTTTTAATTTCATTTATTGTGTTGTTCATCATTGTTTGTTTGCTCTTTAGTTCTTCTAGGTCCTTGTTAAATGTTTCTTGCATTTTCTCTATTCTATTTCCAAGATTTTGCATCATCTTTACTATCATTACTCTGAATTCTTTTTCAGGCAGACTGCCTATTTCCTCTTCATTTGTTTGGTCTGGTGGGTTTTTACCTTGCTCCTTCATCTGCTCTGTGTTTCTCTGTCTCTCATTTTGCTTACCTTACTGTGTTTGGGGTCTCCTTTTTGCAGGCTGCAGGTTTGTAGTTCCCATTGTTTTTGGTGTCTGCCCCCAGTGGCTGAAGTTGGTTCAGTGGGTTGTGTAGGCTTCCTGGTAGATGGGCCTTGTGCCTGTGTTCTGGTGGATGAGGCTGGATCTTGTGTTTCTGGTGGGCAGGTCCGCATCCAGTGGTGTGTTATGGGATGTCTGTGACCTTATTATGATTTTAGGCAGCCTCTCTGCTAATGGATGGGGCTGTGTTCCTGTCTTGCTAGTTGTTTGGCATAGGGTGTCCAGCACTGTAGCTTGCTGGTTGTTGAGTGGAGCTGGGTCTTAGTGTTGAGATGGAGATCTCTGGGAGAGCTTTTGCCCTTTGATATTATGTGGAGCTGGGAGGTCTCTGGTGGACCAGTGTCCTGAACTCGGCTCTCCCACCTCAGAGGCACAGGCCTGACACCCGGCCGGAGCATGAGGATCCTGTCAGCCACACGGCCAGGTATGTGGGGAGTTTCTTGCCTTTTGGGAAGTTTGAGGCCTTCTGCCAGCGTTCAGTAGGTGTTCTGTAGGAGTTGTTTCAGATGTAGTTGTATTTCTGATGTATTTGTGGGGAAGAAGGTGATCTCCATGTCTTACTCCTCCACCATCTTGAAGGTCTCTCCTATCTCAGGGTTTTAATGGTCAATTTATTCAAAACCAAAATAGCTAAAACAGCAATTCTTTAAAAAATTACACACAGCTTCTGAGTACACTGTCCTTGAAATGTATGTGCACTGAAAGAAAGTAATTATTTCCCAATCATAACAGTCATTAACTTCTAAGAATTAGGTGAATCTATATCACTTTTAATGTATATGACATACCAAAATGAATAATGCATATTGTTTCTTTGTATAAATTATTCTCATAATACAGAAAAATTTGGAGTACAGATAAAGAATGTTTGCAATTTTGAGTAAAAAACAGTCTTTAAGGGTAATCTCTACTTTTCAGGACATTGGAAATACTGAGAACTTTGTTATCTCTAGCAACCATTACTATGTTAAAACACAGTGAGACATGAAATTAGGAAGTTTTGCTAGAAGTAACCTTAGTGATCACCTAGCCCATTGGTTTTCAACACTTGCTGTATATTAAAGTCACCTGGAGACCTTTAAAACTTAAATCCTGAGGGGGGTCTGGGCATTATTACTTTTCTAATGCTCCCCAGGTCTTTCTAGTGTGCAGCCAAGGCTGAGAACCACTGATCTATCCCAACCACCTAGTTTTACAGAGGAAAGTGAAGCGCAGGGAATTCAGGAAGCTTATTTTAAGGCAGAGAGTGAGATTAAGGCAGAGAGTGAGACACGAAGTTGGGCTTCTCATTTCCAGATTATAGATTTTTTTTAATAGTAACTTTTAGTTGTAGTCCGTTTTAAAGCAGAATGTAATGAACAGTCCTATAAAAAGACCTGACTATCATGCCTATTTATACTTGCAAACAATGTGGCCCTCATGTAATGGTTTTAGCAAAGTATGAGTTATCAGTGGATGAAGTTAGCTAAGGACAGATTGTCATGCTCTGGTGTTCATCCTGTTTTTAAAGTGATATATCCTATGACATGTAAAAAAAAAACATTGATTTTATACCAATTTTTCATGACATAAAGCATCTCTCATCTCTAGTGAGATCATTTATTGTTTGAGGTGATATAAAAGTTGAAATTACAAATTCTGAAAACATGATATCGAGTAAAAGTTATAAGCTCTCTTTTCCTTCTAAAAATATCCTCTATTTAGATACAATAGAGGATTTTTATATCAATTATCATAATGTCTGCATATAGTATTATACACTAGTATACACAGACACATATATAAATTTTTTTTTTATTTAAAAAGAATAATACCAACATAAAGCATTTATAGTTCATTCACTGCGGTGAAATTTAGAAGTGAGTACTTTGCTACCAGCAGGAAGAACACTTATCATCCACTAGGCTGAACCTGGAATTAATAGTGATCCCTCCAGATCATAATTAACACCAGATTTCCAATTCTTTGCCTAGAAATGAACTAGTTCTAGGAACATGCTACACTTAGATCTTTCCAACACTCCTCTGTGTATATTCATGTTTTTTGTCCAACACTAGAATATTAGTGCTTTTGACAATTGTATCTTGTTCATATTTGAATCTGTGACATACCGCTTTTCACTTAGTAGGGACTTAAATGTTTGTTCAGTTAATTTAATAATTATTTACATTTCAAGGGATGGCTTCTAATGCTGTTGGACCCAGACAGATTGTCTTAGTTCCAATTCATGTGCTGTCCTTCAGCATATAGCAGAAATGCAATCTGAAGAGTATCAATGAATCTTAATAGGCTAATCTATTTGCTTTTGGTCTTCAAACATCATTTGATGATGAACTCTGAAAGACTCAGCATCCTGCAGTGATTATGTTCACTCCAGCAGTGAGGCCTGAGTCTTCACTAAGCAGTCAATAAGTATTTAGTGAGTGCTTTTCAAATGCCAAAGTAGAAGACACATACAAAAAGAAAACTAACAGTTTCTTTCTTAGAAAAGTTGACAATCTGGTTGGAAGACTATATAATCCAAGAATGTTTTCTATCTTATTAGTTTTACAAATTATTCCAGAAAATGCTGTTGATACAGCCCTTCTATTTTAAGCCACTATCATCTCCCCTCTAGATAAATATCATCACTGGGCTCCTTGTTCCTTCCTTGCTATCTATCCTCAAGGTCAATTTCAACACAGCAGCCAGAGATCCTGTTGACACATATGTGAACTCACATCACTCTGTTCAAAACTCTATCAATGGTTCTTCCCATGTCACTTGGAGTAAATGACAAAGCAGTTAAAATAACCTACAAGGACCTTTACCAGCTGGTCTGTCATTATCTCTTTTTTTTTTTTTTTTTTTTTTTGGTGGTATGCGGGCCTCCCTCTGTTGTGGCCTCTCCCGTTGCGGAGCACAGGCTCCGGACGTGCAGGCTCAGCGGCCATGGCTCAGGGGCCCAGCCGCTCCGCGGCACGTGGGATCCTCCCAGACCGGGGCGCGAACCCGGTTCCCCTGCATCGGCAGGCGGACGCGCAACCACTGCGCCACCAGGGAAGCCCCATTAACTCTTTTTAAAAAAATTTATTTATTTATTTATTTATTTTTGGCTACATTGGGTCTTCATTGTTGTGCATGGGTTTTCTCTAGTTGCAGTTAGCGGAGACTGCTCTTTGTTGCAGGCTTCTCATTGCAATGGCTTCTCTTGCTGCAGAGCACAGGCTCTAGGCATGAAGGCTTCGGTAGTTGTGGCTTGTGGGCTCTAGAGCGCAGGCTCAGTAGTTGTGGTGCATGGGCTTACTTGCTCCATGGCATGTGGGAACTTCCCAGCCCAGGGCTCAAACCCATGTCCCCTGAATTGGCAGGCAGATTCCTAACCACTGCACCACAAGGAAAGTCCCTGTTATTACCTCTTTACCTTCCTCTCCTAACACAATGCCTTTGCCCATCGTTTCCAACCACACTAAGCTCTTTGCTTTCTCACCTTGGCATTTTGTGCTGGCAATTCTCATGGCCAAAAATGTATTCCTGAAAGATAGTAACATTGCTATTCCCTCACATCATGTAGGTCTCTGCCCTTATGTCATTCTCCCAGAGATGTCACTGACTATCAAACTTAAAGTAGTAACTCTGCATCTGTAGTAGGTTAAAATGGGCTCAAATTCTATATAATTCTTCTCATCAAGAGGTGACGTTTCCTTCCTCTTCCTTTGAATCTTGATAAGCCTGTGGCTTGATCTGGTCAGAAAATGAAGTAAAAGTGATGTGTGACTTTGCCTGGAGGCCTCAAAAGGTCTTACAGTTTCTACTCTCATCATCCTGAAATTCTGCTTTCATGTGAGGACAAGAAACCAGCACCATCTACCAGCCATGTGAGTGAGGCAGTATTAGAACATCCATCCCTAGGCTGAGCAGTCAGGTGACTGTAGCCTCATGAATGACACTAGAGGAGACCAGCTGAAGAACCAACCAGCTGAACTCAGTCAAAGAGCTTTGAACCATGGAATCATAAGCAATAACATGATTCTTTCTCTAAGGCACTAAGATCTGAGGTGACTTGTTACATAGGAAATGATACACTATCCAAGACTTTCCCGCATGCCCTTGACCTTACTCTGATCTATTGCTGCCCACAGCACTTATTACATCTGATATACTTATGTATGTATTTTTAAATTCACTTTTTGCCTGTTTTTGCTTACTAGAACGTAAAGTTCCTGAGAACAGTGGTATTGTTACGTTCATTTCAGTCTTCCCAGATCCTAAAACAGTGCTGGACACTTAGTAGGTGCTCAGTAAATATTTGTTGAATGACTACCTGGTACAGATTTTGTCCTAGTGTAGTTGGACTTTCTGACCACATTACTTTATTTATTTATTTATTTTAACAAATATGTATTCATCACCAAATAGATTCAGACACTGTGCTAGGTTATTTTGTGGACATATAAATTTCCACTTTGCCTTTTGGAGCTTGAGAGCTTCAGTGGAAATTATCTTGCAGGTGTAGTGTCATTGCCACTTTGTCATAAAATACACATTAAAACCAAGAATATGTTACTCTTGAGGGTCACTGAATAATATTTACAAGAATGGTAGCACCAGTTTTATTTCCAGTAATATTATTTATTTATTTACTTACTTACGTTTAAAACTGTGGTAAGAACACTTAACATGAGATTTACAGTATATACAGTTGACTGCAGGCACAGTGTTGTACAGCAGATCTCTGGAAATTATTCATCTTGGATAATTGAAACTTTGCCCCTGTAGAACAGAGACTCTCCATTTCATCCTCCCCCAGCCCCTGGCTACCATGATTTCAGAAGTATAGGCAACAAAAGCAAAAAAAGATAAGTGGCCTCTATAAGCTAAAAAGCTTCTGCACAGCGAAGGAAGCAAACTTGAGTGAAATGGCAGCCCACAGAATGGGAGGAAATACCCTCAAACCATATAAATGATAAGGGGTTAATATCTAAAATATATAAGGAACTCTTACAACTCAATCGCAAAAAAAAAAAAACAATTAAAAAATGGGCAAAGTATTATCTTTTTTGTTGTTTTTTAAACTGGACATGTGAGAGTAGAAAGGAGTATGGGAAGTAATAACATTAAGGGAACCAATCTACTGGCTTATAAATATGTATAAATATCTTCACCATGATTTATTAATAATTAAAGGTTAAAATATGCTAGCTGCCATCATTAATTAGTCAATAGGCAAATAAAAATAATCATGCTAATGAAAATAACAGCTAACATTTACTGAGTGTCTACTCCAAGTTAGGTGCTGTGGTAGATCCTTTAAATACATTTATGAAAAAAATCATAAAATGAAATATCAAGGTTGGATAGTACTGACAAATAGACCTAATGCCTCCATCTGGGATCCTGAGGACACTGGAGACAAAAGAGCCTGGAGTTGGAAGGTACCTAGATATCTCCATCTGTATAAGATCCATGTAACCCCTGTATGCCTACCTTTGGCTTTATTATTATATGTTTAAAATACAGAAATGGTGACTTTCCTAAGGCCATTCAACTGGCACAGGGCTATGCCAGCAACTGAGCCCGAGTCTGTGTGACTTCCGAGCGGATTCCCATCCTCTGCTCTCTCAGCAAAGAGGAGATAGGAGACGGCACGGTCTGAGCTAGGAATGCACAGGGAGAACACCCAGAAAGGTCATGGTTTTGGGAATTAAAACCTGACAGATTGTCATACAGAGTGAAGTAAGTTAGAAAGAGAAAGACAAATATCATATAATATCGCTTATATGTGGAATCTACAAAAATGGTTCAGATGAACTTATTTGCAAAACGGAAATAGAGTCACAGATGTAGAAAACAAACTTATGGTTACCAAGGGGATAAGTGGGGGGAGGGATAGATTGGGAGATTGGGATTGACATATACACTCTACTATATACAAAATAGATAACTAATAAGAATCTGCTCAATGTCACAGGGAACTCTACTCAATATTCTGTAATGACCTATATGGGAAAATAATCTGAAATAGAGTGGTTATATGTATATGTGTAACTGATTCACTCTGCTGTACACCTGAAACTAACACAACAGTGCAAATCAACTATATTCCAATAAAATTTAATTTAAAAAAATCTCACAGAAAATAGGTGGGAAGGATCTCATAAAAAGGTGATTGGAAAGGGCAAATACTTAAGAGAATAAAAAGATGTGGCTTGAGAATTGTCACTGTGCGCACAGAGGACATTAAGAACATTTGAGAGAATGATTTTCATAGAGGTCTCAGATGGAGACTAGACTTCTGGAAGACAAAAAAAGGAACCCTGTGATATTGAAGAGGTTAGCAATAGAAGAAAAAAGACTGCATGCAAATCAACACAGAAACATAACATTTTATCAATTATGTTTTTACTTTGAAGTAAGAATAAATCTCCGAACGCCTTCCAATGCAGACCTTAACTGTCCACTGAGAAGAGATTCTGACAGGATGTAGCAATGGTGAGACAGAAGTCCCACAGTTTGATTCAGTGTTCGTATGAGAAAGTGTTATTCGTGTCAATAAAATGAAAGAAAATTCAAGAATAAAGTTTCACTCTGTGTATGGCTGATTCATTGTGTTGTGCAGTGGAGGCTAACACAACATTGGAAAGCGACAATACTCCAATAAAAATTTAAAAAAAATTTTCATTTATATCATTTTAAGCCTTTTTATGTCCTCAGAAATGTCCCCCAAATTTGTTTAGACAAATTTAAAAGAAAAAAAGAGCAGAATCAATGGGCAGAAAAAAAAAAAGAGACGGTTTGCAGGATACGGAGGTAAAATTTTGAATGGAACTGGAGGGGACTGCTATAATATATTTTAATTTATTGATGAATTATGTATGGTATGTCTACTAAGGTAGCAAAAATACACTTTAGTTCTATCTATAACTAGATAAAGAAAGATTTCCAAAGTCATTCTTGGGTGTAGGTAAGCTCCTAAAAATTATTTTTCCTCCATTTCTTTTTAAAACACTTTCAAATTTCTTGAACACTGAGTGTTAGTTAATCTCAAAATCACAAAAGAATTCATTCTATTTGGATATTTTCCTCCCTCCAAAAAAAATGTTTATCTGGGCTAGTACCCAGTTTCTAGTCTGATATAATCTGCAATAGCTGAGATGCACAGCCCTGGAAAAGCAGGATTATTGAAATAAAATAGAGCACATGTAAACATATGTTACTTTCCACACTAGTTCTCAGACAATATGGACACAAAACAGTCCTGGGATATGGCTAGACCATTGTAAATTTATAAAACAACAATGTTTATCCAAGCTCTATCCAGTTAAAAATTAACTTGCTCATTTCCTGATTCTAATGGCTTTTATTTCTTTTTGTACAGGGTTAATTCCAAATGTGTAAAATACACATATAAAAGAGATTGAAAATATATTTGACAAATTAATTACAGTAGTTGCTTCAGGGTATTGAATTATAAGTATTTTTTGCTTCTGTATATTTTCCCATATGACTATATTACCTCTATAATTAAAAAATTGTTTTGTGATTCAAAATAAAATTATATGAAATAATATCAAGTTAATATATGATTATCAGAAGATTAATTCTTTCATAGTCTTTACTTGTAGAAAATGAATATTTCTTCATAAGTACTTTTATAATTTGTACCACAATAGTCCCCTTACCAGAAAACTAAAGGGATAACTTTAAGGAAAAGCTATATACAGCTTCAAAACTGTACATATATTTATATGTGATTCAGGAATATAAGAGAGTTCCAATTTTAAATGGATCCTCCAAGTCTTTTATTATTGGATATCAAAAGCATTTTGTAGCATATAAATATTTTCTCTTAAACTACAGTAGCATTATGGCACACTGAATTGAATTAATAACAGTTGGGGTCATAAACTGATGTTTAATTTTATTACTTTCCACTATTTACCAAGGGAGGTATAATCTTATATAATCTTTTGCTAAAGTTATATAAATAATCTACCCAGATTTATAGTGATAAAGCAGACTTTGCAAACTGACATTTAACCACTGACTTACAATGGTCATCTTTAAGCTTTAGCCACTATTTTGCAGAAGACCCAGTAAAAAAGACAACTTATAAGAGAATATATAGTCCTGGACCCACAAGGGAAGGTCAGCTGTTTATCCTGGAAATTTATGCTACATATTTTGGGACAAGATGATAAGTGTTGTGAATTCTTACAGAGTTCCTAGCACCTTGAAGTCAAATCACCAAACTGTTGAAAATTATCAACCAAAAATACTTCATAAACCATTGTAAAAGGTACAACTATGATTCACAACAGTTTTCTATAGGCAGAAATCCTGGCACAAAAAATTTCAACACAGAATCACTGAGTAAGCGTCTAAGGCAGCTATTTGTATTATAGAACCTTTTTTTCCCCTATTCCATTTGAGATTATAATTATGATGTGGTTTGGCTGTAAACTAGTCTAGTCATACTTTTGGCACTGGGTCACGGGCCTGCTGTTTCCAAGTTAAAACCTGGAGCACATGCCTGTAATGTTAACCTAAAATGGAAGAATAGTTCTCAATAATTTACTGTTGAGACACGAAACTGAGGCATCACTTAGGGGTGGAAGCTTAATTTACTCAAAATTCTGATGCATTATTTCTGGGATAAAGCTAAAAGTCTTTTTTTTAAATATCAGATTTATTATTTTCAAGAAACAGAAATTTTAAATCTTGGGTTAATCATACTTCAAAAATTATGATTCATCATTGCCTACACAGAAACTGAAAAAATGAGGATTCATTGGACATATATATAGTCTAAATGACTATCTGGGTGGCACGATATTCTTAGAACTCTGAAAAAGGGAGCCCTGAGTATTAGGGGACTGTTTCTCTGCTCACTTCCTCAGTGTATTATGTGCAAATTTGGGAATGTGGATATTCACAGAGAGAAAATGGAAATGATTGTAGTGGCAGAACAAAGTATTACTGCATACAAACACGTGGACGTGAAATAAGATAGTCTATGAAAAACTGAATTCAATTAAAATATAAGCTAAGAAAATAATCTGTTCACCTCAACCAAGTGGTTCCTGGTCGTATATTTATTCAGCTAACACACTAATTTTGTACCAGCCCCCAATATCACTCATCTGCAACTACTGAATTCTTTATAAATGAATCAATATCCCAGCATTGCAGTGTTGAAAGTGAAAAAGCTCATTCAATAAAAGCCACGCTACAAACGTTTTGTACCTACTTGATGACAGAGATAAGTTCTTACACCAAATCAAACTTTGTAATAATGGCGTCAGTAAATATTCTTTTCATCTGTTTTTTTTCCTTCTAATTAAAATTACGCTTTGAATTTACCTGCAACTAGTTTCAAAAGACCTTGCCAATTTTCCTCCCTTTTATATCATCTATAGAATTTATGAGAAAACAAATATCCTTGTCCTGCATAGTTGTGTCGTCTTTGTTTTTTAAAGTCACAGATGTGGCAACAGCAAACACAGTTTTTGGTTTCAGCACCACCACCATACTGTTATCTGGAGGAAATCCTTAGCCTAACCTGGGACTCAGTATCCTCATCGATAACATTGGACAACTGCATGTTCTAGCTACCTTTTTGGGATTTGTGTTGAAAAAACTCAAGATAATAGATATCCTTACCAATTATTTATTTTGTTGCTATATGGCCCAGGCATTATTAATGGGACTGAAAATACTTTCTCTAAGGAAAGTTAAAAGTGCTATATAAATGCAATATATTATCACGACAATCACATCTACCATTTTATTGACAAGAAAACCATGTCAGAGGAGTCAAGTGACATGAGCAAGACTATCCATCAAAGATTCTCTCTCTTACCATTGCATCATAACATTTCCAGGTTTAAGAGTCCAGGTCTGGAAGACCCCAAATTAAAAGAAATAAAGTAATGAATATCGTCCATAAAGAAGAAAAGAGAGGGTATGACTTGATTTTTCACCATGAATTTTTTTTGTTACTATAAAGACCTAAAGAATTGAAAACAGAACCCTGAATTAGCAAATATCTTTGTGATCACAGAATCACACAGCCAACAGCTACATCACATATTGTTTTTAAGTCATGGGTGGCTAGCGAACTATCAAGAGAAAATGTATACACTATCAGGGGAAGGATCCATGTCATATCCTGAAATGAAATACAAAGGATGTGATCTTTCTATCTCCTAAACACTGCCAAGAAATTATCAGTGGAAACCTCCCATTCAAAGTACTCTCTCTGGAAATTATGAATATTTAAAACAAATGCCCTTAGAAGTATGGTCAAGAAGAACAATGTGTGAAATTACAAAAATGTAGTAATTTCTACAAAATTCTGGCTTTGAGGAAACTTGAAGATAGATCAAAAAGATGTTAGGTAAGTGAGGATAGAGGACCTCTACTGCTGATGAGAGTTCACAGAGAAAGCATTGTTCCCAGACTCTAGAACATCCTGGATCACCCACCTGGCCAGGCATTTGCGAAGCTAACCACTCTTGACTACATGTCAACTTGACCAGAGAGAAGCAATGGAAGCCTGTGCTTAATTCCTCAATGACAGCAGAAGCAGAAAGGATGATAAGCAGGAGTGACTTTATGTGAATTATGTAATGTGGCTTTTTTAAGTTCAGTGCTTAACAGTGCTTAATGTTTAAGCTGATTTTTAAATTCTGACATAAAAGCTGAAAGAATGGTATTCTCTGAATTCATGGGTAGGTGAAATTAAGGCTTTTTAGGTGCTGATTTAGACACCATAAAATACTGACTTTCATCATTTAGAGAACATGAAATTTTGCTTTAACCTCATTTATTTGTAAATTTATATAAAATGTTTTAATGACTTTTTTATGCTCTGCACAGTATAGGTTATAGAGATTTCAAAGACTGAAAGATACACATAGTATAATGCGAAGACAAATATGCAGCTTGTCCATCTCCACTCCCAGTTAAGAACATTTCAAACCCTATAACCCAATTAGAAACTGTAAGAGTGTGGCTAGAGATCAGGTGACAAAGGGAAAGAAGTGTGTGAATCCATTTCTCAAAAGTTTGGCATTTAAAGAAATATGTGTTGTATGTACTTAAATAAATGTGTTCTATCTTCTATAGGCAGAAATCCTGGCACAAAAAATTTCAACACAGAATCACTGAGTAAGCGTCTAAGGCAGCTATTTGTATTACAGAACTTTTTTTCCCCCTATTCCATTTGAGATTATAATTATGATGTGTTGTGTTCTATCTTCCTATGCGTTCTATCTTCCTATCATGCTGTGGTTCCACTGGTACTATGGCTTCTCTGTACATTAAAAAGGTGAGCTGTGAAAATTCATGGTTGAAGGACAGCCCTGAACCCTCCATGGCACAATTAACATTTTAATAAGAAGTGAGGACCTTTCGTGTTTTGGATCAATCTTAACTGTTTGTCGTCTGAGTGGACCTCAATCTGCTGAGCTCAGAGAATGGGGTGATTCTGTCTTAGTGAGATTTTAAACAAAAGTAGATCACACAGGCCACTGTTTCAGCTTGATACTGCTTTCTCCTTTGTTAGCAGAGCTCCCTTATATTCAAAGGTGCCCTTTCAGAGTCCAACAACTAGTTTTCAGCTCTGGCTTCTTCTTTAACAGGTACAAAAACTGTACCCACAACACTCACATTCCGGGAGTGGCTAATTGCAGGTCCCCCTCATTTGCAAGGTGCCATGGGCTAACTGCTATTTGGGGACGCGATAACTTAAAAAGGAAGTATTGGGTAATGCTTGTTATTTAATTATTTGCAAATCAAACTTTGCCTCATACACCAGAGGCACTAAACTTCTTCATTGGAGACAAGTTTGAAGGTCATTAAAAAGAAATTTGTTTTGAGGTTTCAGAACAAAAAGTACCTTAAAAATGTTCCAATGTTTAGAAAAACACTTTTACTCCTAGATAATATCTTTCAAAAAACATTAAAAACCAATCTCCTATTTTCATTACTAGACAAAATAAAAAACCGTCCTGAGAAAAATTCCTATGGGAAAGTTTCAAGCATCTTGAAAACGAGGCTTATAATAGGAAAGCCTTCTCCGTCTTAATATAACATCACTAATATAAAACTCGGGTTGCTTCTCCCTTCTTATCTCATTTCTGACTACTGTAGACCCATTACTATAATGTATGTTACACATATAGCACAATATTTGTTATATTATTATTCTTATAAGGTAAAGCCTGCAGAATCTCAGGGAATTTTGACTTTTATTTCTTAGTGACAAGAAAGCATAGCTCTAGTTATCTCTAAAGAAGTGAACATTAATAATGCACATAGATATTGAAGTAGTTCAACCACTACTTTAAATTTTGCTTACTGATTCAGTCAAGGACAGCATGCACATTTACCTATGAGTTACACAATCTTTTAGCAAAGTTGAAGACTCCAGTTGTGTTCATTGCGTTCATTCAGCATTCCTGTTTTCCTCTTAACCATAATCAAGGATATTTTTTTAAAAACTTGAAGTATAGAAATGTCTGCCACATTTAGTTGATTGATTTTATGAAGAATAGCTGTCACATGGTGTCTGCCACTGAAGTGAATGTCATCTGGAGAAGAAGACTCCAAGTTCTCCAATGAGAATCAGACATCAACATAATGTTCCACAATATAAACTACCTATCTTTGTAGCCAATGATCTAAGATACGTAGAAGATCCCAGGAAATCAGAAATATTCCTATTGAGGATGCATTTGGGAAGGCTGGTATGAAGACTGTTTATCCTCAGAATGACACAGAAAATTCACTTTGCACAATTTCCAACATTGCAATTTTAAGACAAAGAAACAAATTACCTATGTTAAAACTTCTCTAACTCAGGCCATTAGATGTATCTTCAATGTCCTAGAGTTTAACTGTAGCCATTTGGAGCGACAGAAAACAGAATCAAACACAGCCCTGGGAAGTGTAATAATGATGTTCTGGAGCAGTGGTTTTATATTACTAAGGTGGCTTCTGGACTTTTAGCACATGAGACAAATGCGGATAGAAATCCACTTCACCTCCAAGTAAGAGTGATGGTATTTCATGAACTGGTTTGGGAAGATATTTAAGAACCCTGTAGATGTACAGAAAATCTGTTGTGGGCGACACCGTAAATTTCCACTGGCTCCACCTTTGTCCGATGAGTGCTACTCTCCCCACTTCCTGAACTGTGTTCACCTAATTAGGCTTCTTTTGCTACCAGTCTTGCCAAACAAAGCCTCCTCTAAAGGAGAAAGATTCGCTACGGAAAGTCAAGCACGAAAGAAGAGGAAGAAGAGGGAGAACTTGCTTCTGGAGTCCCCTGTCTCTAGCCCTGGAGTTCAGTAGGATTTCTTTAGGTTCTGAGTACAGACGTCCTTATGGTAACATTTATTCATATCCTTGTGAGTTTGTTTTCTTTTATATCTTATGTGAACTGTTCACTGTTACGCATCTTCTCTTCCCAGAACCAAAGAGATTCTTGGTTTGTATATCAACACCAGGACACCAACCACCCAGGGCTGTAGTTTATACAGAAATCTGACAAAACTAGAGCTTTATAGGTGGAAGAATATTACTAATGGATTCTAAGATTGGACTGTTATTTAAAATACAAGTAGATCCCATTTGTACAAGACTCAGTCTTGACATTAATGGGTTCAAATATTCAACAACAAGGACTTATGGACCACTCTGGACAGAATGTTCATACTGATATAACAATGACTGCTTCATTTGCAGTGTAATGCTTGAAAGACCTTGATCTTTTTTTCAGACTGAGATAAGTTTTTTATGCACACACCCAAAGGTATTAATGTTAAGTGCGAAAAGAAGTGTCTCAAGACAATCTCCTAGATATCAGAGGCTTTGAAGCCCTATGCAAGAGTCAGATACTCTGAGCCCAATATTCTCCATCACCTCTTTCATACCTTTACATTTTGAAAACTAAATACCTATGTATCTCCAAAGGGGTGGGGTGGAAGGGGAAAGGAATATAGTTACATTACTCTTAATTCGGCTAGGTTCCAATCTTACTTTCAGATATACCTCAGGAAGGACTCAAGGATAGAGAACTCTCCCACCTGACAGCCAAGGAGTCTGCAAAGAGAAGCGAATCAGGGTTTTGAATCATCCTAGCAGTACAAAGGAGAAAACACGCTAACACCAAATCATCCATCTCTCGCGGTCCCTTTCAGCCAAGTCGAAGGCCATGCGGGACCAGTGTTGAGATCTGCTGCAGCCCAGATGGGATGTTGGGTGACACACTGCTTCCTTTGCATTGCAGCTAAGCCACCTTGAACAAACCACTGCATTCCTGCTGTGTCACAGAGCCCTCCTTACCAGCCATGTTACCAACTATAGATAATTTAGGACTGCTACACTCAGGAATAAGGGACAGGAAAAACAGATGCTCAAGGCTGGGTTTTACCAATTTTATTCTGTGTGCTTCTTATTGCTTCATAAAAACTTTTTCCCCATAAGTTTTAATTGCAATCACTGTGCAGATGGCTCTTAGAGACTCGAGGTAAGGAGGCCAGCCATTGCCTCAGACTCGCCTTCAGTGCAGTACTGATAAGTCCCCTCCCTTCTCAGTGACTGCTGTCAGGACTCAGGCAGAGCCTCAGAGGATTTGTCTGTGCTTATGAGGACCACGTCTCTGGTGGGATCCCTTCTGGATGAGGCATCTGCACCACCCACTCAGGACTCAGAGAAGCTGAGGGTTCCTTCTTGTCGGTCATTGGCTGGACTGGATCCAGAGTGGCTGAAAGGAGGTGTGATGATTTATATACCCCTTTTGTTCCAGGAAGAAGGATCATGCCCTTGAGTGTCTTTTTCCTTTTCCTCAATAAGCCCCTTCCTGGCTTCAGGACAAGATAGCCTGCAGGTGCACGTGAGGCTGGCCGCACTGTGCTGTCCCAACTCTAAACCTGAAGGCCTGCAGTTCCTCTGTTGATTGACAGCTGATTTCATCATCTCCCTGAAGACCATTAAATTCAAAGCTACTGGGATCCCCTGCCCCTGAAATCTAAACACAGTCACTTTCAGGACCAGGGGCAGGCTCTTTCCAGTTATTCTGGCCAAATAGATTTTGTATACTTTGGGACTCTATGGACCCTTCTAAGGCTTTCTAGGCTGTTTTTCTGTTTCTGCAGAATGGACACACATGGGGCTTCCTTTTATATGTTCTTGGAATTGCTCTGCTCAGAGGACAATATCCCAGGGTTTTCTCTTTCCTCTGGTCTCTCACAGTGGGGCCTGTGGTTGAGGACATTTACACAGCCCTGGTCTTACCCACAGGCATTGCACAGACTGTTGACACGGTCTCACTTACCTCCGAGCTCTCCTTTGTCTGGGTGGGGGCATCAGTGCCCACCATGACCCCAACAAAGCTCTGCAGTGACTCTTCCCTTCACAAAGTGTTAAAAGCCCTTCAAATCACTAAGCTTCTTGGTAGGAACCTTGATCTTGAAATAGACTTAAGCAAATTTTCTCACTAATTCTGGTTATTCAAATGCAAATGATCCCAGGCAGTAGTCTTTGGGGATGTAAAACAGTTCTGTTTAGACCCATTAGCGCCTCTCAATCAAGCAAATTCTTTGGCCCAAGGCCTCCCATTCATCCATCCACTTAAACAAAGTGTCTATTATTGTCAGGCATTTACTAGACTTTGGGGAAGATGAAAAAGATACTCTGTCACCAAAACCATTATCATCCTTAAAATAAGGTCAATATTTAGTAGCAACTTAAAAACATAATGGGCAGAATACACATTAATTACTATTGTAATCTCCTTTGCCAGTAGAATATTTTGAAAATAATCTTGCATTCTAGAAAGTCAAGATAGATAAATCGGTTCAGGAGATTTAAACTTATTTTAACAATCTAGGTCGACTGTGAAGAAGAATGAATGGGTTAGCAACATTCGGCTTGAGGATTATCAGGACCTAAGAAATGTATTTCATTGTGTAAAAGAGAGCCACCCAGACTTCTCCCCCTCTAACAAGAAATGACAGAAATTTTGTTTTAACTGTGGGAGGAGGTCTTTAAATCATCAAGAATATTATATTATGAGAGAATGGAAAAGACCACCACTAATAAACTGTTACGATTATTAGTTTGTTTGTTTTTTATTTTTTGTTTTACTCCCTAAGTCTTTAAAATGTTTCTAATGAGAATTGTGGGGAGAGGTTACATTAGGTCTCTTGTAGGTCTTATAATTCTTTGTTACAGAAAAAAAGCTTGAGTTTAGTCAATATTTTCCTGAAAAGAAAATGCCCTAACTTTTGAAAGCAATCGACATTTTTTGTTCTTGTTGTAATTGGTGAATTTTGTTCAAAGATTTTTTTTTAAACATCTTTATTGGAGTATAATTGCTTTACAATGGTTTGTTAGTTTCTGCTTTATAACAAAGTGAATCAGTTATACATATACATATGTTCCCATATCTCCTCCCTCTTGAATCTCCCTCCCTCCCACCCTCCCTATCCCACCCCTCTAGGTGGTCACAAACCACCTAGCTGATCTCCCTGGGCTATGTGGCTGCTTCCCACTAGCTATCGATTTTACGTTTGGTAGTGTATATATGTCCATGCCACTCTCTCACTTCGTGCCAGCTTACCCTTCCCCCTCCCCGTGTCCTCAAGTCCATTCTCTATGTCTGTGTCTTTATTCCTGTCCTGCCCCTAGGTTCTTC
>NC_041223.1:79905144-79997795 GCF_002837175.3 Physeter macrocephalus | reverse complement strand
CCACACATATGCATTAATATACGATATTTGTTTTTCTCTTTCTGACTTACTTCAGTCTGTATGACAGTCTCTAGATCCATGCATGTCTCAACAAATGAACCAATTTTGTTCCTTTTTATGGCTGAGTAATATTCCATTGTATATATGTACCACATCTTCTTCATCCATTCATCTGTCGATGGGCATTTAGGTTGTTTCCATGACCTGGCTATTGTAAATAGTGCTGCAATGAACATTGGGGTGCATGTGTCTTTTTGAATTATGGTTTCTCGGGGTATATGCCCAGTAGTGGGATTGCTGGGTCATATGGTAGTTCTATTTTTAGTTTCTTAAGGAACCTCCATACTCTTCTCCATAGTGGCTGTATCAATTTACATTCCCACTAACAGTGCAAGAGGGTTCCCTTTTCTCCACACCCTCTCCCACATTTATACATATACACATATGTGCACACACACACACACACACACATATAATTATGTTTATGTTTATTCTGTCACCCTTTTTTTGAAGCTAGGACTAAGAACAAAAGGAAATGGGAAGAATCATAATTTATAGGTTCTCTCTTTTTTAATATTTTATTTTGAAATAGTTTTAGACATAAAAATGTTGCAAAATAGTACATAGAATCCCTGTATATCCTTCACTCAGCTTTCCCTAATATATTCATCTGACACAACAACAGTGCAATTAATCTAAGTCACGATATCAACCTTAGAACATACTATTAGGACTTCCCTGGCAGTCCAGTGGTTAGGACTCCGAGTTTCCACTGCTGGGGGCCTGGGTTCAATCCCTGATCAGGGAACTAAGATCCCACATGCCACATGGTGTGGCCAAAAAGTAAAAAAAAAAAAAAAAAAAAAAAAAAAAAAAAAAAACATGCTCTTAACTGGTCTGCAAACCTTATTCAAAATTCAGCCCTTGTACCTCTACTGTCCCTTCTGTGATGGACCATCCCATCCGGGATCCTGCACTGCATTTAGTTATCCTGTCTCCCTAATCTCTAATCTGGGGTAGTTCTCATTCTTTGTCTTTCATGATCTTGACCACTGTGAAGACTACTGCCCACCTATTTTGTAGAACCTCCCTCAATTTAGATGTGTGTGCCCTTTCTTAAAAGTAGATTGAGGTTGTGCATTTTTGACAGGAATATCACAGAAGTGATGTTTTTGTCTTACTTGGTACATCATATCAGAAAGTACATGACACACATAGATAGGTCTTATTCCTGGTGAAGTTAACTCCAATCACTTGACTTAGGCTGCATCTACCAGATTTCCCCACTTTTTCCATTTGTAATTAAGAAATATCTTTGGGGGAGATATCTATGCCCTCTTTTTGAAATTATCACAGGGGTGATTATGGGGCACCTTTTATAGGGACAGGAAGCTTATTTCCTTCTTAACACCTAACATGCTCTACAGTCATCCCCATGGCTCACTGGGCAGTACGCCTCTTAATTTTAAACCTCAGCAGAATTGGGGAGTCAAGTCTGTACAGCTAATGTCACCAGCTTGGCTGTGGTTTTAGTCACTTTTTAGGTTGATCTTTGCCAGAATTTCCTTCCACAAATACAGTGTAGTTCCTGAATAGAATGCATGGCCCAACAATATAAAGGCAGTCTCTTTGGCCTAGCATAAAAATAAAATGGATCTGAATCAGCAGGAATGGAGGATGCTTTAACTCAGTACCTAGTCAAGCAGACTGACAGCGGTATTCAAGGGCTGCTGAGAACCCAGATCAGGTACCAAACGTGGTCATTTATTATCAAGCTGACACTCCAATGCAATACTAGCCCCAACTGACAACTGGAACAAAAAGGGAATTAAAGATTTTCAATCCATCATGCACATCCACGTCTCTGCGCCTTTGCTAAGACTGTTCTTCCCTCTTCTCCCGTTTGTATCAACGCCCTTCCTTCCTTAGTCCAGGTCAAATGCCATCTCCTCTATGAAAACATCCTTGACCTCCACCTCAGGGCTGCCAGGATTCTCCATGTCCAGATTAGCATTTGTAGCAAATCCAATATTGTACAGTGGTTGTTTACCTTGGTCTCTTTCACTCATACTCAGTTATCAGGTCCTCAGTATCAGAGACTACATCATTCTACTTGGAACCACAATATATAGCTTTGAACATATCAGGTGGTAAATACTGAGAAATTAACTACAAACTTCAAAAACATTGAAACAGTAAAGGCTATATCATTGTCTTTCTAAGTATCTACTTATCGACCATCTATCTCCTCTAGCTTTACCCTTCTGGTTACAGAAAGATTTAAGGTGACATTTAAATATATACAATGAAAGATAAAAATAATAATACTAAACAAAAATAGATATGAAAAAGTAGGGGTGAGAAGAAGGGGCCAGGAGTGTATCCAGCGAAATATATTTTATAATATCCTATACTGTTGCTAGGAATGGGGTCTGTTTTAAACTAAGTCTTATGATAAACATGAAAAAAATAGTTCCAAAAATGTCATGAAACGTAAGGAACCATGCTGTGTAGCCACAGAATGTTCTGTTTGATGATTCCGTAAAAAATTAATAGACTGAAACCTCACTTAAACGGGGGGCGGGGGGAACCAGAAGGGGACCTCTCACTTCCTGTGATGAGGGCAGAACCCAGCAGGAAGAATAAAGACTCCTCTACTTTCCTGGAAGGACTCAGCCAATGAAAAGCCATGGACTCTTTGCAGCCCTCCCACCTTCCTTTCCCCTCTGTAAAAGGGTTCCCCTTCTTTTGCCATGAGAGGACTTGCAAGTGGCTCACCATGGCTGAAGACCCTGAATTGCAATTCTCTGCTGATTCCAAATAAACTCATCTTTTCTGGAGAAGTATCTGGCAGTCTATTTATTTTGGGTAAACAACTTCTTTATCCTAAAGCCCATATACAGTGAGTATTAACTTCGAAAAGCAAAACACAAAAATAATCCTGAATTCATGCAAAAGTCTTTAGTGATTGCCAGTCAAGGTTTGTTGAAACAATCCACACACCTGCTTCCCATTCACGTTGATGGATTTGGAACAAAGCTTCCTTAGAAACCAGGCATAGGTATGCTACCCATAAGTAAACTCAATATGAGGGTTAAGAGCAAAGTGACTCTCCTGTTTGTTGGACTTATCTCATTCCTAGAATTAGTATATAGGGAAGAAAGTTGTGTGCATTTGAAAGCTTTCTAAAGGGGAAATGGGGGAGTGAGATATGAACAAATAGCTGAATTTGTTTATGTGTGTTCACTTTAATCCTGTGCTAACTGTTCACATTCATCACAACATAAAGTGACTCTGTGAAATGAATGCTTTATCTATAACTTGTACCTACTCAAGTATCTCATTAGATCAGTGGGTTAAAGTGAAACATTATTTGATCACACTACTGGAACACTTTGGTCAAGCTATGCGTCAACTTTGTTATACAAGATGATATCATTATTTCCTCTCCTTTACAAATTTAAAACTAAAATAATATCTGCTACTTCCCATTAGCTATCTACTGCTGCAAAGAGGCATCTCAGGCCCACAGATCAATGAGAAATTTCTAAAATCAGCAAGTTGAAAAACTGGTTCAGACTTGCTGTTAAAGGTTACTTGCAAAGACACTCAGTCAAACACTACCCATTCTTCTTTTCCAATACATTAAGTTTTCTTATCAAACCAGTGCTTTCATGGTTTGTAATGGGATTTGAAATACGGAAAACTAGCCAATTAAATATTTCAAATATTCCGCCTACCAAATCAAGAAAAGAGAAGTGCAGTCAAGGAGTGAAATTTTACGAATGTTCATTAATCTGGAGGAATAAAAGAAAAGGGCTTATTTCAGTTTCTACTGGGGAGTCTTCTTTTTCCCTCCCTTTTCAAATAAAATTTTTATGGAAAAAATAAAACAGATAATCACTTTTAACTTTAAATTCATTTGGAAAGAGCTGTAAATTAGCTGTCTCTTGTTAGGTCATCTTTTCAAAAATTCAATGCCCCACATAAAGTGGGAACTCAAAATAGTGTGATCTGAATTACTCTTAAATACAAAGTCTTGCATTTCTTCCATTTCAGGCTGAAGGAACTCATGCATCCACTTTAATTTTTTAAATGTAGCTGTATATGATTTACATTTTCAGCAATTCAGCAAAATAATTGGAGGGCAATATTGGAAAAGGCCATCATCAAACACATTTCACAGGCAAATAAGCGACAAGTAGAATGAGTTTTGATTTTTTTTTTTCTGATGTTTTATTGCAACCTTATTTGTTACAGTAGGTTGTTGCAATATGTGTTACTGCAACCTTATTTGATTTTCTGCAAATTTACTATGTCAATATTGGAACTTAATTGTACTGCTAAATCAGAATTTATAGAGGCCAGAAAATATTAAACTTCTTTTATATTTAAGAATAAAAATAATTCCACTAAATAGGATTAAAAAGTGTAGTCTTGGGTTTCTCTCTTCTTCTCTTGATACATTTCTCCAGATTACGTAATTTCTGAGCATGCATCCCCAAATCAAAAAATGCTGAGGTATGTAAAACACATGTAGCTTAGTTGTAACTCACGCAGAATTGGCCTTACAAGATTACACGAGGGAGAGCAATAAAATTTGGTGGCTAAGTGAATGGGATTTTGAGTCATCTACTCATATATATTCAACTAATCTTGTTCCAGGCTCAGCTGTAGATTCTGGGGATATGGCAACAAGCAAAGCAACATTTCTGCCCATACATTTGAGTGGGAAGAAGATGATAATATAAACCAATACATATTTAATAGAATGTAAACCAGAGCAGGGTAGGGGCATAGTTAATGACAGAGAGAATCCAGGGCTTCTACGTGGGCAAGTTGGCCTCTTTAAGCTCAGTTTTTACATCTTTTATGATAACGCTTACCTCACAGAGTTGTAACACCTTAAATAATATAATGCAGGGAAAATGCTTCGGCAGTACCTGGCACTTAGATGCACTAAAAATATATACATATATTATAGACTCACAGGATTAGGTTTGCCAGACACCCCAGAGGATATTCTCTTACACATAGAAACTGAAGGAAGGTCGCCCCGGGCTGTGTCAGGGACCCCAATTCCTGCTCTTTTATTACTTCATCATGCGTGACATCTCCATTGCAGCCAGCATGAAAAAATAAATGGAAAGAGAACTTTCTCCCTTTCCCTAAGGATACTTCCTTAGAGTCACTTCTGCTTGTGTCTCATTGACCAGAACTCGGCCAGATTTAGGTGAAAGGGAGGCTGGGACATGTGGAATTGTTGTTTGATTTGTTTTTTAAATTTATTTATTCATTGTTGGCTGCATTGGGTCTTCCTTGCTGCGCACAGGCTTTCTCTAGTTGCAGTGAGTGGGGGCTACTCTTTGCTGCGGTGCACAGGCTTCTCATTGCGGTGGCTTCTCTTTGTTGTGGAGCATGGGCTCTAGTTGCACAGGCTTCAGTAGTTGTGGCACACGGGCTTCAGTGGTTGTGGCTCGTGGGCTCAGTAGTTGTGGTGCACAGGCTTAGTTGCTCCGCGACATGTGGGATCTTCCGGGACCAGGGCTCAAACCCATGTCCCCTGCATTGGCAGGTGGATTCTTAACCACTGCACCACCAGGGAAGCCCTTATGTTCCAGCTCAAAAGGAAAGGAGTTTTTATTGTCGAAAAAAGGGAGAACAATGGTGACAGTGGCAATCTTAGACACATGGGGCCAGTATTATTGAAAATATTTCTTTACTAAGAACCCAGGCATGAAGAACCTCTTCCTCTGCGCCAGCTTTGAAAACCTAACATCTTCGAGGGTAGAGAAATGCTGTAATAATGAGGACCCCAGATGGTGTGGGGTTAATAAAGCTTTCTTGTATGGAGTGGACTTTAGCTAACTATTTAAGTCAATATTTTGATAATAAGAGCACTAAGCAATAATCCATTACACAATACTCTTTTAATAAGGCTTATTTCTAGCTGGGTTTGCTTTATGTTAAAAATTACACAAATTATTTAGTGTTAACTTGGGTGTTTTTTTTTTTTTGTGGTACGCGGGCCTCTCACTGTTGCGGCCTCTCCCGTTGCGGAGCACAGGCTCCGGACGCGCAAGTTCAGCGGCCATGGCTCATGGGCCCAGCCGCTCTGCGGCATGTGGGATCCTCCCGGACCAGGGCACGAACCCGTGTCCCCTGAATCGGCAGGCGGACACTCAACCACTGCGCCACCAGGGAAGCCCAACTTGGGTGATGTTTTAAATGAAGGAAATATGTGAGCATATAATATAAAAAGATATTTCTAACATAATATAAAATAAATCCAGCTTTATTATAGTAGATTTTGCTGAATATTATGTTAGGAACATGTTAACAAGCACACCATAATCTTTAGAAATTGAAAATTCGATAAAGTATACAAAACCTACTTTCTACTTTTAGGTGTCCTTAACTTTGTCCATTAGTACTGGAGCTATAAAAGAAATTGGTGATAATTTACAACAATTCCATAATTTTACAGTCTTGGAAACTAGGTCAGGGAGGTTAAAGGACTTGCTCAAGGAAAAACAACTAATGATGGCAACTGGAAGGTGAGTCTTCTAATAATTTGATGAGTTGTTTTATAAAAAAAAATGTAAAAAAAAATATAAACTAGAGAATAAAAGCAGCCAAGCAGATGAATTTTATGCACCCAGGTCTTATCTTATCACCATCTTTAGACAACTTAATTCAAGAGCAGAGAGCACACAAGATATCCAGTTATCATCTATCTATCTATCTATCTATCTATCTATCTATCTATCTATCTATCTATCTATCTATCTTTCTATCTATCTATATGTATATACACCTCAATTTTGTATGAATAGTTTGTTCAGATCTTTAAATACTTTGGACTTTTCATAAGTAAGAAGTTAACCATTTTCATTAGTATTACAGAAAAAAGAAATATGATTTGTGTCAACTAAAAAATATATTGTTCAATGAAAACACTTTTGCCTCATGGAAAAGGGAAAATTATTTTGAGGGCTCTGGGCTTTTATATTTCATACAGAATATGTGTGAAATAACTTAGCTTGAGAGCCAAGCTAATTAGCAGAGAGGCTCTGAAAGTTCAAGTTAATGCGCCCAGGAAAAAGGTTAAGCTTATTCTTAGTGCATCACTGGTCAGCCAGCCAGTCAGTCAACACCATTTACTAAAAACTAAAAGTGTTCAGGGCACAGCTTTGGGAACATTAAAATATATGTGGTAGTTCTGTTCCTCATATCAAAACAGTTAATTACCGTAGAGATAACTGAGAAACTTCTCAGATGAAAAACTGGAGGTAACATAAATACAAAGCTAGTGGCAACCCTCTTGGCCTCTGTACATAAGACCAGAGGGATCACTGGAATTACTCATACACAAATTTTGGTAGTGAACTGAAGAAAATTAAACCATGAGATTGCAAATGACGCATCCCATCAAAAGAGATTTCCAGTTCTTTGGAATGACGTATGATGTTCACTTGTGTGGAGTTATGTGTGACGATACTGATATGATTGCTAGGTTAGAAGAAAGATGTATGAGAGATAAGGATAGGTAGGGGTTGCAGAGAACAATGCAAGAGCAGGAAGTAGAAAGCACTGTGGCTGGAGGAGTGACCAGGGGCTAGTGACTGAAGGAACTTAAGGGCCACATTTCCAAGACTGGCCTTCACCTTGTAGATGATAGGTCAACACTGAGAGATTTCAAAGGAGAAGGACATGTCTTCCATCAGCTCCCATTTCTCCTATAATCCCCAGCGTGTGTACAATCCTAGTATAGTTAATCATGGGTGAAATAAAGGGAAGGATGAAAAAAGAAAATTAGAAGAAGTAAAAGAAGTAAGGACAAGAGAAAGAGCTCTGCAATTTTTTGACCCTAAAGCCAAGGTCTCCACTCAATCCTGACAATGCCTCTTTTTGCTGATGAATGATGTTTCACAAAGTATAGTTGTTCAAAACCTACTCCGTGACAATAACAGTAAAACTATGGCAGTAACAGTAAAACATTGTCTGATCTGCGTATCAGACAATGTCCTTGTACTTTCCCAGATTAGAGTGTGATTTAAAACTGTTTTCACAATGTCTTTGCATAATGCAGTGTTAATTTCACATGGAGTTTTTGATGAAATACATGTATTCTTAACTGAGTTCCTCTCGGGCCTCTGCACTTTTATCCTTCAGTGCTTGGGATAAACATGTTACGTTACATGATGACTATCTGTCGTGGGGTTAGTTTTCATGTACTGTTTGCTGTTATGATTAGGCACTAGCAGCTGGGAAGACTAATTTATTACTCGGCTATTATCACTGAAGGTCATATAACTCCAACATTCTGTTAAAGCATTTTATCACATTCTGCAGCCTCTGCCAGAGAAAGGCTTTCTTCTGGAACTCCTCAGGTTTCTGTGGAATTTATCATTTCCTCAACCAGCAAAGTTGAAGCAAATAGGTACTTATTTCTGGTGGCTGCCAATAAAGTATTTGATTTCTCAAATGCCTCTGTTCTCATAATGCAGCTTTTTCTTGATTCAGTTAGTTGTAAGAAATGGTGTTTATAAAAATTCAGCTGTCTGTGCCCTCAACCTTGAACTATCAGTTGGAGACTAGCTTGGTTCTAAATATTATTTGAAATCTCAACTAGGAATCATCTTCACTGTATTATTTCAGTATATAGAAGAATACTTTCAACTCTAGGTAATAAAAGGTCTATTGATATTGCAAGTGTAGGTTTTGGCTTATAGGATTTTGAGACAAGCAGAGAAAGAATTTATCTTTCTATCTATCTATGTAAATAAATGGAATGGAAAGTATGGATTGGAATGTTTTAGAATTTAGTATAAGTGGAATAATGCAACTGGTTAAGTGTCCATGTCCTAGATGCAAAGAAAAAAAGAGTCAGAATCCACTTCAGGATATAGAAAAATATAGAGGTTCTTGGGATCTGTCATAGATATCATAGAAAACTTTGCAATTAGACATTAGTTCAATCTCAGAATTCTTAATATTGAAAAGAAGAAGGGGAACCTAAAACATCAATTTCATGAGACAACTTGCCTATCAACATTAGAATATTTATAACTAAAACATGGCCTCAGTAGATTAACATCTGTGAGTTAACAGAAGCAATATGTCCTCAAGACAAGCCCAAGTTCAACTTCTGAATGTAGAACCCACATGAAGAATTGCAAATCTCCCTGGTGGACCACGCTGACACGTAGGAATGTCATCATGTCCTGCTGGCACACTTTAAACAGAGTTCAAAATACTGAGAGCCGTATAGTAGAACTCAGCTTTTCACCTGGCTAAGATATTTTAATCGTGATGGTGATGCCATATTTTTGGACACCTTATTTGTGTAATTTTAAATCACAAGGAGACAACAGAAGATATATTGGTATTTGGTGAAATGACAGGCTGAATTGGAGAGTGGTGGGAATATTCTGAAGGTGTTTGAAGCAGTCTGTTCAGAGAAAGTAGGGTCCAAGTGGGAACTCTGTAAACAAGAAGTCTCATGGAAAGAGAGATACAGTGTAGGATGGACCTGATGATAATATCTATGTAGTTATAATTCTAGAATGGACAAGAGAGTGGTAATGCTGATAATGATGACATTAAGAACACGGGCATATAAAGAATGTAAAATGGTCTACTTATGCTATTTTAAATCAATAAAGTATAGATGTATAGAAGAGAATGGAGCCAAAATCAGAACTCTAGGAAATGGTCTCTTTTAGGAGTTAGGAAACAAAAAGTTGGAGGAATCAGAGAAAATGAGAAGGATGGAGGGGGTCAGAGAGAAAATACTATGAGTAAGGCAAGATACACACACACAGATACAGACACAAAGGAGGTTGGGAAAAACCAGCAGAGAATTTCAAGATCAAGTAGGTAGTCAATAGTGCTAAGTGTCCCAGAGAGAGGTTCAGAAAGAAACAGCTGAAACAAGGCCCTGGGAGCTGGAAATACTAAGGAGTCAGAGGAGGATGTGAGATCCAGCCAAGGTGGGGAGAGCGCAGAGGCAGCAGGTGTAGACCCTCCCATGAAGATTGTTCAGTAAAGCACTTTAAGAAATGGGTGTTAGTTCAAGAGGAACCAGAGAAATATTTTCAGATAAGGGAGAAATAATAGGGTGTTATTTGTTGTTGTTAGTTTATTTCTTCATTGGGAAAGAATGTGGATGGAAGTGTGTGAAGAAATAGAGTGATTTATGGGGCAAGGTCTTGTGAAAGTGGAACAACAGCAGTGATTTCTGTGTTAAAACTACAAAGTCATATGCTCTGTGGAGCATTTTTTCATCTTATGTTACTTAAATGAGTGTATTTTTTGCATTTCTTTAACAAATCAATAGCCATAGGAAAGCATGCTCTCAGTCATTTGGAAGCCGGAAACCCAAACCCTAGGGAATGGGTTCTAGCTTCGGCTTAGAAAAACTTCTCTTCCACTTCTATTTCCGACTGTTTTTAAAATTCCACCTGGGGATCTAGGAATTGGCTTCTTCTAGTTTCTCCAAAGCCACCTGCTTGCAAATTTCTGTTTGAGTCTATAGCAAAGCCTGTGGGTCTCCAAGGAGATGTAGCAAAGGAGCCTTGCAGAGGCAACCACAGATCTCCCAGCTGCTTTTCTCAGATCATAATGGCCACTAGCTTTTCTACAGCTGCTTAGATTTCCATTTTGAACAGAAACATTCTATCTTTGGTTAGAGTCCTCAGTTGAATAAAAATTGCATGTAGACAACACCTTGTTGGGGGCTTGGACTCTGACACTCAGCATTTTTTTTCAAGTGTCATCAGGGTTTCTGTTCTCAGGCCTTTGCTCCTTTCTAATCCACACATTTCTCTTTAGTAATTTGATCAGTCAACATGGGTTTAATTTCATTTGTATACTGATGACAACAGATTGATGTTATAAAATTAGCCATAATGTTCTCTCTGCCACATCTGTGCTATATGCTTGCCAAACTAATGTCAAGGATAGGGTATCTAGAAATTGTCTTCAACTTATCACTACCAAAATAGTTGTTTTCATGAAATGCAGGCATACTCTTACTCCTTGGTTTCTCCTTCCCAGTTTCTTTAAACTTCATATTGGAAATCAACACCTTGAACATGAGAATACCAGACCCAATAGAGCATTCTCTTTTAATTTTTCTGATTAAAATTTTATTTCTGGTTTAAAAAAGAAAAAAGTATACATAGAGCAGAAAACTGTTAACATAAAGTTCTAGCAATTTAAGTATTAAAAACAACACTTTACTTCTACTTCAGAAAGCAAATGCCAGGGGGCGAAGCCAAGATGGGAGTAGAAAGACCCTAAGCTCACCTCCTCCCATGGGCACACCAAAATACCCAACTATTGAAAGGGTAACTACCTATGAGAAGGACCTGAAGACTAGGAGAAAAGATTCTTCACAACTAAAGATATAAGCGCGAACAACACAAGACTGGTATAAGGGGCAGAGACACGGTGTTGGCAAGACTCATGCCCCTGGTTGGTGACCCACATATGGGAAGATAATCACAATGCAGAACCCCAAGGAGTGAGGGGGCCCAAGGCTTACACTGGGCTCTCCAGCCCAGAGGTCTTACACCAGGAAGATAAGCCCCCAGAATGTCAGGCTTTGAAGGCCAGTGAGGCTTGTGTATGGGAGAGCCAGAGAGTTGTAGGAAACAGAGTCGCTATTCTTAAAGGGCAAATGCAAAATCTCACACACTCCAAGTCCCAGTGCAGAGGCAGTAATTTGAAAGCCGCCTGGGTCAGATCCATTTGCTGATCCTGGAGAGCCTTCTGGAGAGGCAGGAGGCAACTGGAACTCCTCTTCAGAGCAAAGATGCTGGTGGTAGTCATTTCTGGGAGTTCATTTCACTATGAAGACACTGATGCTGGAAAGTGCCATTTTGCAGTCCTCCCACTAGGCTATTAGTTCTCCCACCAGCAGGCCAGCACCAGCTCCAGGATCTCCGGCCCTGTAGTCCACTTCCCTGGGAACCAACCCCATCTACCAGTGGGCTGGCAGCTACTGCACAAGATGGCCTGGCCACCAACTGGGCCAGGGGTCAATCCAGGCTACCAGCATACCCACAGTAGTCAGCACAACCACAACAGAAGGGCCCCTGCAGCCCACATAAGGGACATCCTTAGAGCATGTAGATCTGGTAACCAGAGGGGAGGGGGTTACCAGGACCCATAAGATGTCTCCTACATAAAGCCACTTCTCTAAGACTGAGAAATGTACCCGACCTACCTAATACATAGAAATAAGCACAGGAAATTAGGCAAAATGAGGAGAAAGAGGAATATGTTCTGAAGGAAAGAACAAGACAAAACTCCAGAAGAAGACCTAAGTGAAGTGGAAATAAGCAATCTACATGATAAAGATTCAGGTAATGATCATAAAGAGGCTCAACAAACTCAGGAGAAGAATGAATGAATACAGTGAGAATTTTCTTTTTTAACATCTTTATTGGAGTATAATTGCTTTATATTGTTGTGTTAGCTGCTGCTATATAACAAAGTGAATCAGCTATACGTATACATATATCCCCATATCTCCTCCCTCTTGCTCCTCCCTCCCACCCTCTCTATCCCACCCCTCTAGGTGGTCACAAAACACCGAGCTGATCTCCCTATGTTATGCAGCTGCTTCCCACTAGCTATCTATTTTACATTTGGTAGTATATATATGTAAATGCCACTCTCTCACTTCTTCCCAGCTTCCCCTTCCCCTTCCCCATACCCTCAAGTCCATTCTCTAGTAGGTCTGTGTCTTTATTCCAGTCTTACCCCTAAGTTCTTCGTGAAATTTTGTTTCTTTTTATGGCTGAGTAATATTGCATTGTATACATGTGCCACATCTTCTTTATCCATTCCTCTGTTGATGGACACTTAGGTTGCTTCCAGGTCCTGGCTATTGTAAATAGTGTTGCAGTGAACATTGTGGTATTTGACTCTTTTTGAATTATGGTTTTCTCAGGGTATATGCCCTGTAGTAGGATTGCTGGGTCATATGGTAGTTCTATTTTTAGTTTTTTAACGAACCTCCCTACTGTTCTCCAGAGTGGCTGTATCAATTTACATTCCCACCAATAGCGCAAGAGGGTTCCCTTTTCTCCACACCCTCTCCAGCATTTATTGTTTGTAGATTTTTTTGATGATGGCCATTCTGATTGGTGTGTGAGGTGATACCTCATTCAACCCAATCCAAAAATGGGCAGACCTAAATAGACATTTCTCCAAAGAAGATACACAGATTGCCAACAAACATGTGAAAGGATGCTCAACATCACTAATCATTAGAGAAATGCAAATCAAAACTACCGTGAGAATTTTTAACAGAGAGTTAGAAAATATAAAGAACCAAACAGAAACTGAAGAATACAATAACTGAAATAAAGAAATACACTAGAAGGAATCAACAGTAGATTAGATGATACAGAGGAATGGATGAGTTAACTGGAAGACAGAGTAATGGAAATCACCCAAGATAAATTGAGAAAAGAAAAAAGAATGAAAAATTGAGGACAGTTTAAGAGACCACTGGGACAATATCAAGCACACTAACATTTGCATTATAGGGGTCCCAGAAGGAGATGAGAGAGAGAAAGGGGCAGGTAATTTATTTAATAAAATAATTACTGAAAAATTTCCTAACCTGGAAAAGAAACACACCAGGTACGTGAAGTACAGAAAGTTCCAAACAAGATAAATCAAAACAGGTCCACATCAAGAAACATTATACTTAATTATGAATTTAAAATTATAGTCAATTAAAAATGAAAAATATTAAATATAAAAAGAGAATCTTAAGAGTAACAAGAGAAAAGGGACTAGTTACATACGAGGTGACTCCCATAAAGCTATCAGCTGACTTCTCAGCAGAAACTTTGCAGGACAGAAGGAAGTGACAGGATATACTTAAGGTGATGAAAGGGAAAAACCTACAATCAAGAATACTCTCTGCGGCGAGGCTATCAGTCAGATTTGAAGGAGACATAAAGAAGTGTACAGACAAGTGGAAGCTAAAAGAATTCAACATCACTAAACCATCATTACCAAAAATGTTAAAGGGATTTCTCTAAGCAGAAAAAAAAATAACAACTAGAAATATAAAAATTATAAATAGAAAACTCTCATTGCTAAAGGCAAATGTACAGTAAAGGTAATAGATCACTTATAAAGCTAGTAGGAAGGTTAAAAGACAAAACTAGTAAAATCATCTGTATCTACAATAGGTAGTAAGGGGATTCACAAAACAAAAAGATATAAAACACTAACACTAAAGAAAGTCATCAAATCATAAGAAGAGCAAAAGAAGAAGAAAGGAACAACAATAAAGAAAATTATAATAACAACCAGAAAAAATGGACAAAAGGGCAATAAATACATACCTACCAATAATTACTTTCAATGTAACTGGACTAAATACTTCAGTCAAAAGACACAGAGTGGGGGCTTCCCTGGTGGCGCAGTGGTTGCGCGTCCGCCTGCCGATGCAGGGGAACCGGGTTCGCGCCCCAGTCTGGGAGGATCCCACATGCCGCGGAGCGGCTGGGCCCGTGAGCCATGGCCGCTGAGCCTGCGCGTCCGGAGCCTGTGCTCCGCAACGGGAGAGGCCGCAACAGAGGGAGGCCCGCATACCACAAAAAAAAAAAAAGACACAGAGTGGCTGAATGAATAAAGAAACAAGACTCATCTATATGCTGCTTACAAGTCACTCACTTTAGATCTAAAGACACACACAGACTTGAATGTGAGGGGATGAAAAAAGTTATTCCATGCAAGTGGAAACAAAAAGGAAGGTGGGGTAGCAATATTTATATCAGACAAAATAAACTTTAAAACAAAGACTGTAACAAAAAACAAAGAAGAACATTGCATAATGATAAAGGGTTCAATCAAATAAGATATAACAATTATAAATATATATGCACCCAACATAGGAACACCTAAATGCATAAAGCAAATATTAACAGACATAATTATAGTAACACAATAATAGCAGGGGATTTTAACACAACACTGATATTCATAAACAGATAATCCAGACAGAATATCAATAAGAAAACCCTGGTCTTAAAGGACACATTAGACTAGATGAACTTAGTGGTTGTATACACAGAACACTTAATCTAAAAGCAGCAGAGCACACATTCTTTTTAAGTGCACACAGAACATTCTCCAGAACAGATCACATCCTAGGCCACAGAACAAGGCTCAGTACATTTAAGAAGATTGAAATCATATCAAGTATATTTTCCAACCACAATGTCATGAGACTAGGAATCATCTAAAAACATATGCTGCTAAACAACTACGGGGTCATTGAAGAAATCAAAGTGGAAATCAAAAAATAACTGGAGACAAATGAAAATGAAAACACAATGATCAAAAAACTATAGGACACAGCCAAAGCAGTTGTTAAGAGGGAAGTTTATAGTGATACAAGTTTACCTCAGGAAACAAGAAAAACCTCCAAAAAAAATAATCTAACCTTACACCTAATGGAACCAGAGAAAGAAAAACAAACAAAACCCAATGTTAGCAGAAGGAAAGAAATAATAAAGATCAGAGTGGAAATAAATGAAATAGAGATAAAATAACAATAGAAAAGATCAATAAAACCAAGAGCTGATTCTTTGAAAAAATAAACAAAATTGATAAACCTTTAGCTATATTCATCAAGAAAAAAAGAGGACCCAAATAAACAAAATCAGAAATGAAAGAGGAGAAGTTACAACTGACATCACAGCAATAAAAAGGATCTTAAGAGATTACTATAAACAATTATATACCAATAAAATGAACAACCCAGAACAAATAAATAAATCCTAGAAATTTACAATCTCCCAAGTAGTACTGAATCTCCCAGATTCAGTAATCAGGAAAAAATAAGAAACATGAGCAAACCAATTACCAGTAATAAAATTGAATCAGTAATTTAAAAACTCTCAACAAACGAAAGTCCAGGACCAGACAGCCTGACATGCGAATTCTACCAAACATTTATAGAAGAGTTAACACCTATCCTTCTCAAAGTATTCCAGAACCTTACAGAGGAAGGAATACTTCCAAACACATTATATGATACCAGTATCACCCTGATACCAAAACCAGACAAAGACTACAAAAAAGGAAAATTACAGGCCAATATCACTGATGAACATGGATGCAAAAATCCTCAACAATATATTAGCAAACTGAATTCAACAAATCATTAAATGATCACACACCAAGATCAAGTGGAATTTATCCCAGGGATGTAAGAATGGTTCAATATCCACAAATCCATCAATGTGATACACCATTTTAACAAATTGAAGGGAAAAAAAATCATATGATCACTTCAATAGATGCAGAAAAAGCTTTTGACAAAATTCAACATCAATTTATGATAAAAACTCTCTAGAAAGTGTGTGTAGAGGAAACATACCTCAATATAATAAAGGCTGTATATGACAAATCCATAGCCAACATCATACTCAATGGTGAAAAGCTGAAAGCATTTTCTCTAAGATCAGGAACAGATAAGAATGCCCACTCTTACTACTTTTATACAACATAGCATTGGAAGTCCTAGAAACAGCAATCAGACAATAAACCTAAGTAAATAAAAGTAATCTAAATTGGAAAGGAACATGTAAAACTGTCACTGTTTGCAGATGACATGACACTGTATATAGAAAATCCTAAAGATTCTACCAAAAAACTATTAATACTAATAAATGAATTCAGTAATGTTTCAGGATACAAATTTAATATATAGAAATATGTTGTATTTCTACACAATAATAATAAACTATTAGAAAGAGAAATTGAGGAAACAATCCCATTTGCAGTTGCATCAAAATGAATAAAACACCTAGGAATAAATCCAACCAAAGAGGTACAAGATCTGTACCCGGAAAACTATAAGAACAAACTGAAGATGACACAAATGGGAAGAGAAACAATGTTCAAGGTTTGGAAGAATTAATATTGTTAGTGGACAGACTATTCAAGGCAATTTACAGATTCAATGCAATCCCTATCAATGCCATTTTTCACAGAATGAGAAGAGATAATCCTAAAATTTTTATGGAAAAACAAAAGATCCTGTATAGCCCAAGGATCTTGAGAAAGAAGAACAAAGCTGGAGGTACCACACTCCCTGATTTCAAACTATACTACAGAGCTATAGTAATCCAAACAGGAATGAAAACAGATGCATAGATCAATGGAATGGAACAGAACAGAAATCCTAGAAGTAGGCCCACCCTTACAGGGTCAATTAATCTACAACAAAGGAGGCAAGAATATACAATGAGGAAAAGAGAACCTCTTTAGTAAATGGTGTTGGGAAAACTGGACAGCTACGTGTAAAAGAGTCAAATTGGACTACTTTCTCACACCATGCACCACAATAAATTAAAAATGTATTTAAGACTTAAATATAAGAACTGAAATCTTATAACTCCTAGAAGAAAAAATAGGCAGTATGGTCTCTGACATCAATCTTAAGCAATGTTTTTTGGATTTGTTTCCTCAGGCAAGGGAAACAAAAGCAAAAATCAATAAATGAGACTACATCAAATTAAAAAAAAAAAAACTTTTGGGGCTTCCCTGGTGGCGCAGTGGTTGAAAGTCCGCTTGCCAATGCAGGGGACACGGGTTCATTCCCTGGTCTGGGAAGATCCCACATACCGCGGAGCGGCTAGGCCCGTGAGCCATGGCTGCTGAGCCTGCACGTCTGGAGCCTGTGCTCCACAACGGGAGAGGCCATAACAGTGAGAGGCCTGCATACCACAAAAAAACAAACAAACAAACAAAAAAAAACTTTCACACAGTGAAAGACACAAATCAAAAAACAAAAAAAAGCTGCTTAGTAAATGTGAGAGGATATTTGCAAACAAAATATCAATAAGGGGTTAACATGCAACATATACAAAGAATTCATACAACTTGACAACAAAAACACAAACAACTCTGTTAAAAATGGGCAGAGGACCTGATTTAGACATTTTCACGAAGAAGACATAATGGCCAAAGGTCCACGAAAAGATGCTCAATATAGCTAATCATCAGGGAAATGCAAAACAAAACCACAGTGAGATATTACCTCACTACCACAAAAAAACAAACAAACAAACAAAAAAAACCTTTCACACAGTGAAAGACACAAATCAAAAAACAAAAAAAAGCTGCTTAGTAAATGTGAGAGGATATTTGCAAACAAAATATCAATAAGGGGTTAACATGCAACATATACAAAGAATTCATACAACTTGACAACAAAAACACAAACAACTCTGTTAAAAATGGGCAGAGGACCTGATTTAGACATTTTCACGAAGAAGACATAATGGCCAAAGGTCCACGAAAAGATGCTCAATATAGCTAATCATCAGGGAAATGCAAAACAAAACCACAGTGAGATATTACCTCACACCTGTCAGAATGGCCATCATCAAAAAGACAGTAAATCACAAGCACTGGTGAAGATGTACAGAAAAGGGAACCCTTGGGTACTGTTGGTGGGAATGCAAATTGGGACAGCTACTATGGAAAACAGTATGAAGTGTCCTCAAAAAATAAAAAATAGAACTACCATATGATCCAGCAGTTCCATTTCTGAGTATTTTTTCCAAAGAAAACAAACACTAATTCAAAAAGATATATGCACCCCTATGTTAACTGCAGCATTATTTACAATAGCCAAGAGGTGGAAACAAGATAGTGTCCATTGATAAATGATTGGATAATGGAGATGTGGTAATTTATATACAACAGAATATTACTCAGCCATGAAAAAGAATGAAATCTTGCCAGTTGTGACAACATGATTTTCCTTACATTAAGTGGAGTAAGTCAGACAGAGAAAGTCAATTACCTCATGATTTCACTTTTATGTGGTATCTAAAAAACAAAACAAATGAACAAACAAAACAGAAACAGACTCATAGATACAGAGAACAAACAAATGGTTGCCAGAAGGGAAGGGCGTGGCGACGATGAGTGAAATAGGTGAAGGGGATTAAGAGGCACAAACTTCCAGTTATAAAATAAATAAGTCACAGGGATATAACGTACAGCATAGGGAATATTGTCAGTAAAATTGTACTGACTTTGTGTAATGACATATGGTAGCTAGACTTACTGTGATATTCACCTGTAAAGCATGAAAATATTGAATTGATATGTTGCATACCTGAAACTAGCATAATATTGTAAGTCTATTATACGTCAATAAAAAAGAGAGAAAATGCCAGAACTGACCCTCTCCCTTTTCAGCTCAGGAAACTATCTTCTAATCAACATCGACAGGCTCAAAACTTTTAATAACAAAATAACTAACATTTGAATAGGGTTATAAAGATTTCAAAGGACATTTATGAAAATGATCACTTTTACTTCATATGAAAACCTTGCAAGAGAGATATTATTATTGCCCTCATTTTGCAGCCAAGGCCATGAAGCATAGAAAGCTCAGATAACCTCCACAAGATCACGTGTAAAGCAGGTCACCAATAAGGACCAAGTACAGGGCTTTTGGGTTCCAACCTCAAGATCCTTCTATAATTCCACATTCCCTCCAAGCCATCTGTTCAGTTTCTGAGAATGTTCATGGCTTCTATCACAGTAAGGTTTTGTTCCAAACCACTGAACATGAGAATAGGATGGGCCTTCCTCTCCTAGAAAGAGGCAGATCCAAACTTAGCTTTTAGAAACTTGGAGGATTTACCTTGGTAAGACTGAATGTCAGGAAAAAAATTTACCTTTTCCTGGTTATAATAAGAATAGTTATGTTTCTGGAACAATGATCTCATACCAGGAACTCTATTAAGGGCTTTAAATGAATTATTTCATTTCATCAGTAGATGGGGATTATTATTATCCCCATCTACTGAAGCAGAAACTGTGGCACTGACAATTTAACTTGCCCAAGAGCACCCACCTGGCTTAACCACTCTGATTCCCGAACCTGTGTGGTTAACGTCTGTTTATATTCCCTTTCAGCTAAAATACTTCGAATGCAGTTGGTTTACCAAGAAAGCTTGTTCTCCAGAATAGTAATGTAACACCTAAGGAAGCGTTGGCAGAGATGTGCTCAGCAATGGAAAAGAAAAGTGCGAGGAATAAAGTTTTTGGTGTAAGTCCCTCCACTGCAGATATTTACTGGCACAATAAGTCACAGGGATATAACGTACAGCATAGGGAATATTGTCAGTAAAATTGTACTGACTTTGTGTAATGACATATGGTAGCTAGACTTACTGTGATATTCACCTGTAAAGCATGAAAATATTGAATTGATATGTTGCATACCTGAAACTAGCATAATATTGTAAGTCTATTATACGTCAATAAAAAAGAGAGAAAATGCCAGAACTGACCCTCTCCCTTTTCAGCTCAGGAAACTATCTTCTAATCAACATCGACAGGCTCAAAACTTTTAATAACAAAATAACTAACATTTGAATAGGGTTATAAAGATTTCAAAGGACATTTATGAAAATGATCACTTTTACTTCATATGAAAACCTTGCAAGAGAGATATTATTATTGCCCTCATTTTGCAGCCAAGGCCATGAAGCATAGAAAGCTCAGATAACCTCCACAAGATCACGTGTAAAGCAGGTCACCAATAAGGACCAAGTACAGGGCTTTTGGGTTCCAACCTCAAGATCCTTCTATAATTCCACATTCCCTCCAAGCCATCTGTTCAGTTTCTGAGAATGTTCATGGCTTCTATCACAGTAAGGTTTTGTTCCAAACCACTGAACATGAGAATAGGATGGGCCTTCCTCTCCTAGAAAGAGGCAGATCCAAACTTAGCTTTTAGAAACTTGGAGGATTTACCTTGGTAAGACTGAATGTCAGGAAAAAAATTTACCTTTTCCTGGTTATAATAAGAATAGTTATGTTTCTGGAACAATGATCTCATACCAGGAACTCTATTAAGGGCTTTAAATGAATTATTTCATTTCATCAGTAGATGGGGATTATTATTATCCCCATCTACTGAAGCAGAAACTGTGGCACTGACAATTTAACTTGCCCAAGAGCACCCACCTGGCTTAACCACTCTGATTCCCGAACCTGTGTGGTTAACGTCTGTTTATATTCCCTTTCAGCTAAAATACTTCGAATGCAGTTGGTTTACCAAGAAAGCTTGTTCTCCAGAATAGTAATGTAACACCTAAGGAAGCGTTGGCAGAGATGTGCTCAGCAATGGAAAAGAAAAGTGCGAGGAATAAAGTTTTTGGTGTAAGTCCCTCCACTGCAGATATTTACTGGCACACCTTCGCTGTTGGGGCATTTCTGCTTCATCTCCGTGGGTACCCTTGCTGCTCTGGCAGCACCAATAATGGATCTGCGTTTAGTTACATACCCAGTTGCTCTAGGGTTCTCATCATTTGCTCCAATGAGCCCAGCCCTTGAGCTAGATTCACCTAAAATGATCGGACTTCTTTTGTGTTTTGATAGAGGGTGTGATTAGCAGGCATAAAATGATATTTTGGCAAGTTATCCATTAATTGCTCTGAAGCAAATGTACTTGGATCACACTGTATTTAGGAACCACTGACCCACTTTTTGATTTATTCATTCATTCAGCAGATTCACAGTACATGTGAAATAAAATCTAAACTCCTTCTGGTTGACTCTGCAGCACTATGTGATCTGACCCTGTTAATCACGCCAGACTTGCAGACTTATCTCTTACAACTTTCCCCGGTGCTCCCTTATTTGCATCTTTTTCTCTTAAATAAGCCAAATTTATTCCTGTTCCAGAGACTTTGTAGTTGCTTCTGACTTTGTCAGAATGACTTGATCCCCCCAATCCTCAGGTTCTCACTTGATTTGGGAATCTGCTCAAAAGTCACTTTTTCCCAGAGTCCAGAGCCCTCCCTCATCACCTTATCTAAACACCACCCACCCTCCCAGTCCTATCCCTTCACAGTGCTTTTCCTTTCTACCACTTATCTTAAGCGATGACAGCACATATGTGTATGTGTATGTGTGTGTGTTCATTCCCATTTTTCTACACTAGAATATAAACTCAGGGCAGTAAGGGCTTTGTCATCCATCTATGTTACCAGCACCCTGAACAGTATTTGGTTCCCTGCAGGTGTTTGAGTGCCTAGTTTTTTTCCAGGCACTTCTCTAGATTCTGGATACAGCAATGAACAAGACTGACAAAGTCCTGTTCTCACAGCGCTTATACTCTGATGGGGAAGACTGATTTAAAAATAATGATTTATCATGTCAGATGGTAATGAATTAATAACTTGTATACCTACAGTACATACCACTGTGAAGAGGTTCAGAAACACAGAAGTAGAAAACATCATCTTATCTGACAAATTTACTATTATTCATATAAACATAAAAGAATAAAAGAGAATGAAAAGACAAAGCAATGATTAGGGAAGAGTAAAGGTGTTAGGGAATCAGAGGAAGTAAGTTTTGAATTAGGAAACGGAAGACGGGGTGGGTAGATGTGAACAAAGGGAGGAAAGGCTCCGTGCACATGAGATTAATTTTTTCCAAAGTGCTTTCTGAATCCTTCTTTATTTCAGGTTCTCTTATTTCCTCCCAGCCTTTCAATTGTCTAGCCTCTCACCTTTGGTTGACATTATACCCACATCGATAGAACACCTACACTTGATATCATTGTAATATGAAGGTTTAATTTACACCCGACTCCAAACATTTTCGGTGCCTCACCTGCAGATCCTGAATTAGATGAGAGAAGGGGATCAGCAATCCTACATTTAGAACAGGTGAGTGGAAACGTAAATTTGTAAAAATCAGTGGAGATTTAAGCTGAGCATCTGATATACCATAGTTATTCCTTTTCCATGAAATAGCATGTTCAAGGATACATGTGTTTCTGCACATTTTCTTATTTTGAAGTCCCAAATTCGAGGTTTTCATTTAAGTGTGTAAGTGGGTAAGTGAAAAATCCACCAGTGTAAAAAAGAATCCTCAGAATAATGATAAGAAGGAAGATCTTCTGTTAAATGCTCTTACCATACACACAAAAATAATGTTGGTAGGAACTTTTGGAGGTGATGGATATTTTTATGGCATGAATTATGGTGATGGTTTTATAGGTTTATACATATCTCCAAAATCATCAAGTTGTCTACATTAAATATGTGCAGTTTTTTTGTATGTCAATCATACCTCAATAAAGTGGTTTAAAAAAATAAATCAGGGCTTCCCTGGTGGCGCAGTGGTTGCGCGTCCGCCTGCCGATGCAGGGGAACCGGGTTCGCGCCCCGGTCTGGGAGGATCCCACGTGCCGTGGAGCGGCTGGGCCCGTGAGCCATGGCCACTGAGCCTGCGCGTCCGGAGCCTGTGCTCCGCAACGGGAGAGGCCACAACAGAGGGAAGCCCGCATACCACAAAAAAAAAAAAAAAAGCACATTGCTTTCGAAATTTAGGCAGAAGCTAAATCTAGTTACTCAATATAATATACATATATATGCAACATTAAAAACAATTACCATATGTAATTACATACATATATTTAAAAAATAAAAATGCTAAAATATTTTTGATTTGAGAAAATGGCACATATACTGGTTGAATATTAGCACTACTGAATATGAAAATAGAGGATATTAAGTTGACCAGTAAAAGTTCAATTTAGACCAAAACCTACTAGCAGAATTTTTATCTCACCTTCTGTCTTGCATTCAAGGGATCCCAGTGTACACAGTATTAATATTAACAATATAACAATAAGAGCTATTAGACACACACATAAACATGTACAGGTATGGTTGGCAGAGTGCAAAGTGCTATTATTTCTTTTTTTCTTTAGAATCTAAGTGTTTATTTATTTATTTATTTATTTTTGGCCACGCTGCGCAGCTTGCGGGATCTCAGTTTCCCAACCAGGGACGGAACACCCGTGCCTTCGGCAGTGAAAGCTTGGAGTCTTAACCGCTGGACTGCCAGGTACTTCCCAGTGCTATTATTTATAATTCTCACAACAACCTAGCAGGGCAGTAGTAGTAATATCTTTGTTGCAGCTGTAATACTGAAGTTCTGAAAGGTAAATTACTTGCCTGAAATAATGCATTCAAATTCAGGTCTATCTGAATCTAGAGTCTGTGCCTCTTACACTCTGCCGCATTGCCTTTCATTAGATGAAAAATAACCTTTCATGAAAAACCAAGGATTTTTCCTTTTTTTTTTTTTTTTTTCTTTAAAGAGTAAAGGGCAGATCATGAAAACCCTAATATTTTTCCTTTTTTTTTTTTTTTTTCTTTAAAGAGTAAAGGGCAGAAGGGATAGCTTGCGTAAAGGCAAATACATATGAAGAATTTCACTTGTGGCAGAGAATTCCCCATGACTGGTGTGCAGACAGTGAAGAATCTTTCTTACATGCCAAAATAAAAAGTTTGGATTTTATCGTATCTAGAGGGCTGTTATTCATCAGTAGCATCACCTCGTATGTCTGTATCAGGGAAGGATTCCAGGAGTTAGTGTTTGCGAAGTACTTAGAACAGAACTCGGCACATAAAGCTGTGTAAGAATTAAACAAATCAATAAACAAATCTTTCATATTGTATTTTAACTATTCACTAGAAGAACTCTCTTTCTCTTATGCATGTTACTTTTTTTCCCTCTAGGGAATCTATCCATCTAAACATAAAATAGTATGCCTCCCTTCTGTAAACACTCTCATTTTAACTAATTAATTTAACTATGTATTAATGTGTTTTTATTGATGTATTATTGACGTATGACATTTATATTGGTTTCAGAGATACAACATAAAGACTCGATATTTGTATATATTGCAAAATGATCACCACAATAAATCTGAAGTCTTTTTAAACAAAAACATGTGTACCACAGGGAACTTATTTGCTCTGCTCTTTCATTATGTAAATGTTATGGACTGAGTAGTGTCCTCCCCAAATTCATATGTTGAAGTCCCAAAGCCCAGTACCTCAGAGTGTAACCTTATTTGGAGACAAAACCTTTAAAGAGGTGACTAAGTTAAAATGAGGCCAATAGGACTGGTGCCCTTATAGGAGGAGAAAGGGACACGGGGCAGGGGTACAGGGACATGCAAAAAGAAAAGGCCACGTGAAGACACAGTGAAAGCAGGATGTTTACTAACCAAGGAGAGAGGCCTCAGGAGAAACCAGATCTGCTTACACCTTGATCTTGGGTTTCTAGCCTCCAGAACTTTGAGAAAACAAATGTCTGCTGCTTGAGCCACCCACCCTGTGGTATTTTGTTACGGTAGCCCTAACAAACACATGCAATAAAGTTGACCTGTTTGACATTTTATGAAGGTTGACATGCCAGATCTATTATTACCTGGTACTTGAGTTAGGGCTTTAATTCCCATGACATTAGCAAGGGAGAAGATCTTTGCTATGCAAAAGTTTATGAGTTTATGCACTGGTGCATTACATTATACACATCATAAGAGGAAGGGAAACTTCTGTTTAGAAGTGATTTAAGGTTCTCTGAGTGGTATACAACTTTTATCAGAAGAATATTCATTTCTCCTTTGAAATCAATAGTTGTTTTTTAAACTCCAGATTTCTAAAGATAAATAAGGCTTTGTGACATATTTATACTTTGGTGAAGCATAGAAAAGGGAGTTTGTTTAAAATGGTGTTTAGAAAGACAGTAGAGGCCAGGGAGAGAGCCAGGGACTGTGATTACATCCAGGACTGGTACAGTGTGGCCTTGTCAGGCCTTGCATATAGAAAACCTCTTTGTGTATTGGTTTCTCCAAATGTAGAACCAATCGATGAAAACCTGACCTCCCTGACAGGAAGCAAGGAGAAGGTGTGGGAAGAAGAATGGAAGAATAATGGATGAAATCTGAGCTTTTGAACTGCTTCTTGCTCTACGAAGATCAGCCAGTCTTTTAAATTTTGGAAACTAGTGTCTGCCATTTGTATAGCTTTGAAACAGTTCCATTAACAAAACTCTGAAAACTGAAAAAGTTAAAGTCCGATGTTTCCAAGGACCCAGTGAAAAGTAGGTATAAGCAGGGAGGCTTGTCCCTCAATTCCTAGGGTATCTGGGTGTCTCTCTCCAGCTCCACTACAGCTCAAGCATAGCGGGCCCAACATGCCTGCCAGCTCGGACTTCTCCTCTATAAGCAAACACCCACCTCCGGCAATGGAATCCAGGCATTTGTCCGCTTGATAAGCGAAAAACATTAACAGCTAACATTTAACATTAACAGCAATGTGCCAGGCAGTGCTCTCAGCACTTTACATGTAGCAGCATACTGAAGTCTCATAATCCTTTAGGACATTATTACAATCATTATTACATTATTATTATGTACAATTATTACAATTCACTGTACTGAGGTGAGAGAAACTAAGTGCCCAAGGCCACACAGCCAATCAGCACAGAGTTGGTCTCAAACTCAGGTAGTGGAGCCCCAGAGGCTCCACTCTTAAATATCAAGCCCTATGGGCTCAAAGACTAACAAGATCCTATGGGATCTTGGGCACCAAGATCCCTCTAGTATGGTTAAGAGGTTACCCTAACTAGGGGTTAAGAGAGTTTGATCACCATCACGTGACTCATCAGTAGAGGAACCAGATCTGGAAGCCAATACATCTCACATCCAGGCTCCTTCTCACACAATCAAAAGCTGTTTTGGGCAACAGAGAATGGAACTCAATGCTAATCCACCTCTTTGTCTTAAGCTGCCAAACCATGCCCTTATCAAGAAGGAACCTGGAACACCTGGAGAGGACATAGTTATAGCATCCAGGCCCAAAGATAAAGGCCTCCCCAGCAATGGTACAGCCCAGGCAGCGTCACCATCACCCACTGTGTATGCCTCCCTCTGGGGGACAGAACATGGCAGCAAGCGCTGTGTAAGTCCAGTTGCGTGCAACCCCACACTCTCAGTGCAGGTCTGCGCGGTGATACTCTCTCCCACTGCTCTTTGATTTTTTTTTTTTTTTTTTTTTTGCTGTACACAGGCATCTCACTTTCGTGGCCTCTCCTGTTGTGGAGCACAGGCTCCAGACGCGCAGGCTCAGCAGCCATGGCTCATGGGCCCAGCCACTCCGTGGCACGTGGGATCTTCCCGGACCGGGGCACGAACCCATGTCCCCTGCATCGGCAGGCGGACTCTCAACCACTGTGCCACGAGGGAAGCCCTGCTCTTTGATTTTGAGGAAGCTTCCTTCCTATTTCCTTCACCATCTGTCATATGACTTATATTTCAAAGAATTAAAAATGAATACACATTTCCTTTGTTGTAGACCTTTATAGCAGCTCCAGAGGTAAATGGAGAGATAAGAAGGAGAGAAATTCCAAAATGGAACTCATTGATTTGGAGATTTATAGAAGAAGTGAGAGGGATAAGAAAGATGGGAAGAAGAAAACATCATGAAAATGAAATGAACACAGTGGATGGAGAAGACAGGTAAGGGATAGACCATTAGCTGGAGGAAGGAAAATGGGCACCACAGGTCAAGGAACAGAACAAACTACAGCCTTATCTCTTTTCCTGGCTCTCTCAGACCTGACCCAACTTTCCCATGGGTCAAGTTCCAAATTAATGTCATCTTAATTTATGCTCTATTTGATAGTTCACATAGCCCTTCTTGTCCCTTAATTCACAGAACAATCCTATGACATACTCAAAGTAGGTTATTATCTTACTTTCTAGGTGAGAAAACTAAGATCTGAAGGGTTAAGTCGTTTTGCAAAGGTCACACAGCTGGTCTGTGGCAGAGCCCAGGTATTCCACCTACAAGCTCAGTGTTTTTTCTCCTGTAGGGTGCTCTTCAATGTGGTGTCACAGTGTCAGGAAAGGGGAACTAGCATCTCGATGTCTCCAACTGTCTCTGTCTCTCTTTGTCTCTCTCCCTCTCCTGATTTTGTATGAGATTGAGCTAAGAAGAGAAGACTGAGAAAAAGTACAGACACTGAAGCACACCTGCGTCCACCAATAGAGTCTATTTCCTTCATACAATTCTCCTCATCAAGACAATGAATGCAAAGGCTCATAAAGTCACAGAACACTGTGTTTCAGGTATGTTTTCTTGCTGGCAAGTACCTGCCATCTCACCATCAGGCCACCTCACACTGTCCCGGCCTCCTCTGGGAAAAGAGGGAGCCGCAGAAGTGGGGCTGCTGAGTCTGGGGGAGACGGGACAGGTGTGGAGAGTGACATGAGAGGTGAGATTAACGTGGCAGGTAGGGGCAGGCAGTCCGGAAAAACTAGCGGAGAGTAATTCACACAAGAATAGGGAGATCGGGATTGACATATATATACACAGCTGATATTATGTATAAAATAGATAACTAAGGAGAACCTGCTGTCTAGCACAGGGAATTCCACTCAATGCTCTGTGGTAACCTAAATGGGAAGGAAATTAAAAAAAAAAAAGAGGGGATATATGTGTACGTACAGCTGATTCATTTTGCTGTACAGTAGAAACTGACACAACATTGTAAAGCGACTATACTCCAATAAAAATTAATGAAAAGAAAAAGAATCTTGAAGAGTTCATTCAAGTCTTCATTTAAGAGCAAAAAGAAATCCAGTTTAAGGTAACTTAACTTGATGGTTTGTTTGGACTCATGATATTGAAACATAAAAGAAAGAACATCAATTCCCCCATATAAGTTCTCAGGAAATAAGTGCTTAGCCAAGTATATGTTTCCTCCCCAAACTAACTGAATTTGCAGCAAAATGTTGCAGTCAGCAGTGAAAAACTATGATAAATATCTGTAGGTAAAAGCTCTAAGTTGGGGATGTGTCTGCCTTGTTCATCATTGTTTCACTCCCAGCGACTTTACTGTAGAATATAATGGGCCCTGGAAAATGTCTCTTTAATGAATAAAAATGAATAAACACCCATAAATGAAACAGATACGTTTTTCAAAATATAAGCAAGATCTCATAAGAAGGGATCAGCGCTGTGTACACACAAAGAAATGGATAACACAGCTTGGTCTTCTTTGAAATAAGAAAAACAAATCATTGAAAGACTCCAAGTTTTAGAACCATTTTACCATTTTATACTCTCTACGAGAGAGAACTTATGGGCCGGAATTCCTGAGGCTAAGATTAAAGCTAAGGATTATTAGATGCTAGAACCTTGTTTGCCAAGTTGCCCTTCCCTTGCTCCCCGTAACCTAGTTTTAAATTCCCTGCTCTAGACTTAGATCAGGAAACATTCACTCACAGTGGTCCCAGAAGCGCATGTAGCTTACTTTCCAGGCAGCAAGGTGCAGTGGAGAAAACATTTAACTAGGAGTAGGAAGACATGGGTTCCGGTCTTAGTTTCACCACTACTGACTGTGTAATCTCAAGTAAGATTCTTAATATTTGGAGGCTAGTGGTATTTCACTTCAAGGGGGTAGCAATACTTGTAGACAGTCACATGCAATCAAGTACATGAAAGCATTCTGTAAACTCAAAAGCACCATACAAATATAAAACATTATTACGGTTATATTCTGAAAAGCACCTCTCTATCTTAAAATAAGATTAGATGCCATTAGTAAATAAGATTCAATATGCTGTATGTATCTTACAAAGTAAAGAGAACAGAATTTTATTGATGAGCCTTCTAAGGTCAACTGCTGACTCATTTTAGCAGAAATTGGCTTAAATTATAATAGATGTGCCTATTTATAATTCTGAGAGATTCCCTAAGGAGAATCATATTGAGCTAAATGGTATTTTTACCAGACAGACTTCTTTTCCACAGAAATGAATGTGAATATTAATATGTGTTACTCTGGTTACAGTCACATTAATAATTTCATAACATTCCTAACAAAGCAATAATAAAAGATGTTTATGCCTTTTTGTGTGCTGAGTCAATAGTAAATCCTGAAATCTTTCATTGCTGATGTAAAATCTTTAATATGAAAGAGCACCACTGTGGAAAAATAGTAGAAAGAATTCTAAGCACGAAAAGTGCTGGTGTAAATGCAAATATCAAAACATAGTTTAACCAATAATAATTTTCAGGTGACTATTTCCCAAAGAAACTGACTCTTTGGGGGTCAATAATGAACCATTCAAGTCTCATTTCTGACTCCATGGGAGAAAAGATGTTATAATAAATTCTGACATCCATGCGTTATCTCCAGTTGTGGGACTGTAGTTTTTCTTCCATTTCTAAGTGTTCCTAAAGTACCCACAGTGCTCCAGAAGAAATGATGTTAATGTCAATGGCATCATTTCACAAGTGACTGTGGAAGAGGAACACAGAACTGCTTCCTGTTCCATTAAATTCAGAAATTTACCTTTTACCATAAAATGCCAGACAGCATTTGTGATATTATATTTATTTTATCTTACTGTATATACTTAATGTTATTACATATGAAGAAGTATTTATAATTAAATTTCAGTTATTTGTGCAGCCCAGTAAATGCTAAATGGAGGCAAATGGTTTATCCAGATATGCACATCCAAGCAAATTTGTCTGTTATAATTTTTAAAAATTTAAAAAAGTTTAATCCCAGACACACAGGTATTTTTAAATGAGTTTTATATTTTTTGTTTTCAATATTATGACTTGAACACACAATGGCACCCCAAAAATGTATCTGTTGTGAAAAGTCATGAATCATAAACCTAGTAAAAAGAGACTCCAGGAGGGAGACATAAGTGAAAATGGCCTTAAAATATTTCTTGGGTAGTAATTCACAAAGCAGAAGGCATTTCATGGAGAATACTCTGTTTTCTATCAGGGTAAGAAGCGAAAAACAAGAAGATGACCTTACAGTTTCATTAAAATGATAGTTTGCTGACTCTGGACCTCACTACCTTCTCTGACCACATCCAGAACAAGGCGATACTGATCACATAACGCCTTCCTGAGAAAAGAAGCTCGAGAAAGAGGAGTCTTACAAAAGAAATCACACCTCAGTGTGACTGCTGAAAGGAACCAGTTTGAGTTCTTTTGGTTTACCAGCACTTTAGTTATCACTTGGACAAGCTATAGAATAATTCATTTTCTGAATGACCCCAAATTAAAGGGACTTGACAGCCTTCAGGTCCTCCTTGCTTTTTGCTGATGTCAGGACTCTCTGGGCACGCAGAGCTTGGTGACCAGCCAACGCTGGCTCATTCTGTATCTCTAGCAGCTTTTCCCTTTCACATCCTCTGTGCTCTCCTCTCAAGAGCCTCCTCTGTCAAAACTGTGGAAGCTTCACAGAAAAGTGGGCTTTTGAAAGTTCCTATATGTAGAACATCTACCTAGACAACGTCCTTCTTTGATTTATGTTAAAACTGATTTGCATTCTGCTTTAAAATTGGCTAAGCTCCAGGAAACAAAACTCACCAGGTAACAACTTCAAAGGGGATGTGAAGTCACAGTATGAATAATCCGACGTGAAACTATTACTGCTGGTACATTACTGCCTAAACTTCAATATTACACGAGTCATATAATTTCACTTTCAAGATAAAAATATTATTCAGTAAAGACCTGATCTACTAGTCCTGTCAGAAACCATCATTATACTGATGTTCCCTTGTAATTTTACTACATCACTAGGTAGCCTCATAATAACTGTTAGCAGCTGTCATTGCTCTAAGCCTCATATCAGGTAAAAATCTTAGTTCCTATATGTAGAACATCTACCTAGACAACGTCCTTCTTTGATTTATGTTAAAACTGATTTGCATTCTGCTTTAAAATTGGCTAAGCTCCAGGAAACAAAACTCACCAGGTAACAACTTCAAAGGGGATGTGAAGTCACAGTATGAATAATCCGACGTGAAACTATTACTGCTGGTACATTACTGCCTAAACTTCAATATTACACGAGTCATATAATTTCACTTTCAAGATAAAAATATTATTCAGTAAAGACCTGATCTACTAGTCCTGTCAGAAACCATCATTATACTGATGTTCCCTTGTAATTTTACTACATCACTAGGTAGCCTCATAATAACTGTTAGCAGCTGTCATTGCTCTAAGCCTCATATCAGGTAAAAATCTTATCTCTGGCCCTTAAGGCTTCAGATTTAACATTATAGGTAAATATCCTAATTTTTTTTAGTTTTAAAGTTGTTACTTAAATGAATTACCTAGAAAAAATTTTAAAGCAAAAATGATATCATTCTCTCTCAGTCTCACTCCCTAACCCCTACCCCAGCCTTCATATATACAAACACAAAGCAATATAAAAACCACGAAGAAGTACACATTGCTTTTGATTCCACCTTTATAATTTCAGGAAGGAATGAGGGAAAATCAGAAAGAAGAAAAATCACATTTCAAATGTTACCTTTACCATCCTAATTACCATTCTAATTATTGTTCTCTCATAGTTGAATCTGCACATTGAAAAATCAATTCAGATGTCTACCTACTTAAAAATAACCTTGCTATGAGTATACATGGGATTAGAGACCCAAGCAACTGGTAATAGCACAAGTTTATTTAAAAAAAAGTGTGTGTACACACACACAAACTGAGACATATATGAGCACTGGCTCTGGCTTTTCCTACTCTTACAGACTGAAATTCAGTTTGGTTCTGGTATTGGCCCAAACGGCAGATTTGAGGAAATAAGAGTTTTAGTTCAAGATTAATACAATAAGTTGGAGATTTTAGTTTATTCTGCTTAACCATTTACTTATTAAAATCTGTATTAAAAATAGTGATTGAGGGCTTCCCTGGTGGCGCAGTGGTTGAGAGTCCGCCTGCCGATGCAGGGGACACGGGTTCGTGCCCCGGTCCGGGAAGATCCCACATACCGCGGAGCGGCTGGGCCCATGGGACATGGCCGCTGGGCCTGCGCGTCCGTAGCCTGTGCTCCGCAGCGGGAGAGGCCGCAACAGCGAGAGGCCCGCGTACCGCAAAAAAAAAAAAAAAAAAAAAAAAAAGTGACTGAGCTTTTACTACATGCCAGGCAATTTTTTCTTGTATTCTCATTCTACACTGGGTATAAAATAAATGGAATTGGTGATGATGGGAGCAAAAGAGCTTCTATTCAAGTAAGTTTTTGTCCATCTTCACCACTGATTCTAAATTTCTAAGTGCAAGTAAATCAATGCTGCCATTTGCTTCTATGAAAAAGATGAATAAAATGTGTTTAGATCTATTACTCTTAACATAAGAAGCATGGGGCCTATTTGTCTAGCTGTGGCCAAGGACAAAGATAACCCACAAAGTTTCATTTGCTCAGTAAAGGGTTGAGGGCCAGTCGACGATTGTTTTGTTGCTGTTTTATTCGGTGGCTCATTTGAAGAATGACCTGAATGGCCAATGGAGCATCCTACCCGGCCTCTTTTACCCCTCTGAGCAGGCTTTACCCAACTCCCTCTGTAGAAGAAATCTCCAACAAGGTTAAGTGATTACCCTCCCCTTACCAGCACGCGTGCGCGCGTGTGTGTGTGTGTGTGTATGTGTACACGTACACCATGTGTATTTCAAAATCTAGAATTCTGATTTCCCTTCTTTTACTCTGCTTGATCACTTTGGTCCTTTTGGCCTATTCTGTCTTGATGTGTTTGCTACTAAAAAAGAGACTTCTTACACAAAGATATTTTATTGGAAATATAAATGTATCAGATGCCAGATTCTTGTATAAGGCTGTCATTTATCATTTGGGAGTTCACAATATGTAAATTGCTTCTTAGAGCATACAGAAGTCATCTGTATGCTTTGCATCCTAAAAGTCAATGATAAGTAGATTCTGCCTTTGAAAGATAAGGCACATACATATATTTTATTTCTTTCAGTTACATGAATAGAGACCTAAATAGAACCTCATGAAATAAGATCAACATATGCTTCTTGTAAAAGAAGTGATAAGAATGAGTGAGGTCCTTTAAGAGTTTAGAAAGCACTTCACTATTCAGAGGCAATATAGTGTGAATAGTGAGAGAGAAAACGAAAGGAGAAATTCCAAGGAAGACGACTCTGGTCCTTGTACCATTATGCCGTGTTCCGTTCTGTGCTGTGCTGAAAATGTTCCTGGATCTGGTCTAATCTGGTGCCTCAGTTACATAGTAGTTTTTCTTTCATGAATGATGTGTGAGGGTTTACACGCTCTCTTACCATTTCTATGGCCAAGAAGAGTTACAGTCAAAACTTTTAAACAATACATCAGTGAATAAAAGTCTGTAAAACTATAAGAAGAGTTTTCATGCTATATTATTCTCTGTTCTGCATTTTGTCAATATTAGAGTTGGATGAAGCAGGTTATATGTACAGTACAATGATAGGTTCTTGAATTTTCGTTAAACCCAACATCTAAAATGGCTATACAAAAGAAGGTATATTTACTGCACTGTTCTTCCATATATGTTATTTTCCTCTAAAGTAGCATTGGAAGGCTAATCCCAGTTTAGAAAATAATAAAAGAATTTATATTAAAAAAATTAAAAAATGAATTGAGGATGTTTGACAAGTCTATGTGTGTGTAATGCATGGATGGCTCTTTGTGCTTAATTTAAAAGAATCACTGTCATTCAGAGAACAACCTTCTCTCCCCACTGCATATGAAGAAAATAATTTAAAACAAGTAATCTTCAAGTAAGGTTTAGGGCACATTATCTTCTGCCCCAACAAATATGTCCCATGCAAATTATGAATTTAGAATAACAAGGTGATTTTTCAAAACATTTTCATTTACATTGTTTTCTCTTCCCTTAGCAGTTGTTCTTCTGGGTTCATATGAAAGTATCTTTTATCCTTTCCACAGATCCATGTACGCTTTTTTTAAAGGAAACCAATAAGATAGAAATATATTTTGAAAGGTCAAATTCTTCCAGTAAGGCAATAATGTCAGGTCAGTTTATAATTTTAAAATAAAAATAATGCTGATTTTAGATTTTACAGATGTTTTAGGATGGTAAATTCTATACGTGACAGAAAATTACAAAACTTCACATACAACTAATGTACACCCACAGATTAATGATGTATTCTGTATAGGTTTTTTTTCTTTTACATCATTTTTAATTTGTTACTATTTTTGTTGATGGTGGTGGAAGTTATCATGGCAACAGTCACTTTTATTTGGGTTGGAGGAAAGAAAGATTACATTTGCATTTTTCCCCAAGTCACATGAGAAAAGTCAAACTGTCACATTCATTTTCCTGTTTCTTATAGCACTTAGGACATATATGTACCAAGCGATGGACATGGCAGTGGAAGCCGATGGATGGGAATCCATTTCTTTATAATGGATGGACCCACACAGAGTCACTGGTTTCAAACATGATTTGTTAAGTTTATTAGGACACAGGAGTGCTTTGAAACTGTTGAATCCATTTCTTTATGGACAAACATAAACTGTCATGGCCACCAGCCTCAGATGTTATTTGATTTATGAAGATTAAAAAAGCATTACTCTCTTTTGCCTACACACCCTTACATTTTCTAGAGTTATTACACTAGCTTTTGTGAATTTGTTTTTATTCCAATTGGAACCAAATGACTGCATTAATTAATTTTTCTTAATAATAATTGTTACCATAATGACATGGAAGATTAAGGGCATGTAATTTTTTTTTACATTGTCCATATTCATAGGGCACAAGAAATAATATTAGGGTGGTTTTTTTCCATAAAAATGAGTTTGTTCAGACCTATGAAGTTTTTATTTTCATTCATATCTCTTCAAGTCTATAGTATTTCAGATTGTCTAATATAAACCTCTATATCCCGGAGGATCAGAAGTTAAGGATGTGAGTTAACATTTGAGATTAAAATATGGATCTCCTTTCATTCTTCACACATATCATGTAAGTTCTTAATTGCAGATTGAGGAGAAAAAAGAACCTAATAATCTGGCCATGTCCTCTTAGAAGTAGCTCAAGGATTTTTAATGCATAATACATACTTTGGTAAGGAGCTCTGTACCAGAATCTTGAGTCTAGCGCATTCAGCAATTTAAACTTGCTGGAGCACTTCACAAATTGGAATTCCAATTTCAAAGAATGAAGGTCCCCTAAAGACCCACAGCACTCCAATAATTTTAAATTATTTTCCACTTCGTAAGTTCAGAGTCCCTACTGCTTATAAAGAGACACTTAAAACAAAAAGGAAAGTACCACAATCATTTCAAATCACCATGTATAGTGTAGGACAATTTTAAGACTGAAGTACTTGTAGGTTTTCCCATTTCATTTGAAGACTTTCAATTTGAAAGTAAGTCAAGCAGCTTTTATAATGGAACAATTCAAAATGCACTAAGTGATTTCAAACGGAACCAAAACTATGACAAAAGTAGAGTGCACATGGTTATAGAAAAATATAAACATAAAGTGTATCCTCTGAAATACAAAAGGAAGTTAAATTGCCCTATAAATTAATTGGCATAAAATAGTGGGAATGGGGGGGTAACATCCATATAACAGTAATATCAGATCTTTAAAGGGATAACAGAGAAAGTCATTACTGAATTTTATAAGGAAGGATTAGAAAAAGAACAAGATCTATATTGTTGAGTGTTTGATCCAGTGCTATGCTGGGGTCAGTTCCTCCAGGCTCACGAGAGTTGATCGCGCACTTCGTCCTCATTCTCTACTGTTATATAACATTATGTTGGTAGCTTGAAATAAGTCACGGTAGCAGTATTTACATCATGGAAACTGACAAAAGCTACAAATTCCTTCTTTTTTTCTCTGGAGAGTTAGTTGTTAGACATTTACCAACATACCATTGGTGCATTACATCTAATTCATTTCTATGCTAGGCTCTTTCAACTGAAAGGGGCAGTGATCACTCAGATTGACTCAAATAATGGAAAGGATAATGGTGGTTATGGGAAGAATAAGGGGAAAATGAATCTTACCCAAGAGAAGAGTCCCAGGCCAACAGGGACAAACAGAACCAAATAGTGAAGAATCAAGAGCATCATGGAAATAACTCAAAGGTCTGTGGTTCAGAATCCAAGGCAGCTCATTCAGCTCAATATCAGAAAAATATACAACCCAATCAAAAATGGGTGGAAGACCTAAATAGACATTTCTCCAAAGAAGACATACAGATGGCCAAGAGGCACATGAAAAGGTACTCAACATCACGAATTATTAGAGAAATGCAAATCAAAACTACAATGAGGTATCACCTCACACCTGTCAGAATGGGCATCATCAAAAAAATCTACAAACAATAAATGCTGGAGAGGGTGGGGAGAAAAGGGAACCCTCCTACACTGCTGGTGGGAATGTAAATTGGTACAGTCACTATGGAGAACAGTATGGAGTCTCCTTAAAACACTAAAAATAGAGCTACCATATGACCCAGCAATCCCACTCCTAGGCATATATCTGGAGAAAACTAGAATTCGAAAGTATGCATGCACCCTGATGTTCACTGTAGCACTGTTTCCAATAGCCAGGACATGGAAGCAACCTAAATGTCCATCGACAGAGGAATGGATAAAGAAGATGTGGTACATATATGCAATGGAATATTACTCAGCCATAAAAAATGAATAATGCCATTTGCAGCAACATGGATGGACCTAGAGATTGTCATACAGAGTGAAGTATGTCAGAAAGAGAAAAACAAATATCGTATAATATCGCCTATGTGCAGAATCTAGAAAAATGGTACAGATGAATTTGTTTGCGAAGCACAAATAGGGTCACAGATGTAGAGAATAAAATTATGGTTACCAAGGGGGGAAGGACGGGTGGGATGAACTGGAAGATAGGGATTAATATATAGACACTACTACGTATAAAATAGATAGCTAATGAGAACCTCCTGTATAGAACAGGGAACTCTACTCAGGGCTCTATGGTGACCTAAATGGGAAGGAAATCTAAAAAAGAGTGGATATATGTATATGTATAACTGATTCACTTTGCTGCAGAGCAGAAACTAACACAACATTGTAGGGGCTTCCCTGGTGGTGCAGTGGTTAAGAACCTCCCTGCCAATGCACGGGACATGGGTTCGAGCCCTGGTCTGGGAAGATCCTACATGCCGTGGAGCAACTAAGCCTGTGTGCCACAACTACTGAGCCTGCGCTCTAGAGCCTGCAAGCCACAACTACTGAGCCTGCATGCTGTAAGCACTGAAACCCATGTGCCTAGGGCCTGTGCTCGGCAACAAGAGAAGCCACTGCAATGAGAAGCCTGAGCACCGCAACCAAGATTAGCCCCTGCTAGCCGCAACGAGAGAAAGCCCGCACGTAGCAACGAAGACCCAACACAGCCAAAAATAAAAATAAAAATAATCAAAAAAAAAAAAGCTAACACAACATTGTAAAGCCACTATACTCCAATAAAAACTGAAAAAAAAGAATCCAAGGCAGCCTAGGTTCCTCAGCAGTAGGATCTTAGCTTAGGATTCCTCGGCTAGATTTCTGCTTCAGTGTGCAACTCCACACTCCTCTCCCCTCTACTAGCTGGTTTCTTCAGACGCTACTTTGCAACTTCTCTCTATGTCATAGTTTCTGCTTACTCATGATTTTGAATCACTCACATCTCTGTTTTATACGTCTCTTTAAGATCCCTCCTGCCTTATGTATGCGTCTGTATGTGTGCATCTTTTCATTTTAAGCCCTTGCTTCCTACTAAACACTGATTATTTCTATATTTCCATGTCAAAATTACTGAGGTTGGGAAATCTTGTGAGCCAATTTCTGCCATGGAAGCCCTCTTATTGGAATCATGGAATTTTATAGAATTGAATCGTGTATCTTCTCTAGGTATTAATGGAAACACAATGCTAAGTAAGATTACCCCTAAATACAAGAAATTATCAATCTTTTTGACTATAAAAAATCTAGTTGGCTAAAGGACTATAGTAAAATGTAATAAAATAGAAGAAGTACAAAGATAGTTCTATGGACATTAAAAAAAAGAGAATATACTTCTGGCTATGTGAGGGCATTTTTAAGGGAAATAGTTTAAATGGCCTTTGTAGATGGATAATTATTAGTAAAACAAAGCTTTAGAAGATGCCATTCTAGGCAGAAGAAAGAATCTGGTAATTTGGGGCATGTAACTCTCCACAGGTTGGTCACATTTCTGCACACCTTGAGAGCAAATCACTGATGGTCATTTTTCTTGGAATCTGTTCAAGATAGAGATAGTATCTCTCTTTGGAGCAAGGGATGGGAATTCTCCCTCTTCATCATAAAATATTGAAGCTTCCTAAGCTCGGGGTTGGTGCCTCTCTTATAACACAACCCATTGTTAGCACTAGTACTGTCTCGCTCTGTGTCAACCTACGTGAAGTGGGGCTTGAGGAGCTGGCCCCCAAAATGGCGATACGCTGCTCATAGTTTTGCATTGAATAATCAGCTTTCCTTTGTCTCTGTTCCAGAGTCTCATGGAGTCTACCAGCATCTATGAAGCTGCAGCCAGCCAACTTAATTGACTGCAAGTAGGAGGACATCTTGGATTCATCACAGTTCTTGACAGAAGCACGATGAAAAGGCCACATTCCACGTACAGGCTGGAACCTGCATATGTATATAGGAGACTGGAAAGAAATACTGGAAAGTCCACCAGGAGCCCCTCTGTCTTTGACTGTCAGGATGAGGTGTTTGTATTCAGTCAAGTAGTTGGTGCTGAGCCACTGAGAGGTTTTTGAGCAGAGAAATGGTTTCAGAGACATATCTGAGAAAGGTTAGTCTGAGAGCAGTGTATATATAGTTCTGATTTGAGTGAGAAGAGGAAAAGGCCAGAGAGGAAACTGCTGAGGAATGAAGACACACTTGTCATTCAGGTCTGGACTGGACTAGTGGTAGTGCCAATAAAGAGGTGGGCTTGACTTGAGGCCCAGAGCAGAAGCAGAATTAACAAGAATCCACTATTAGCCAAACTTCAAAAGGGAGAAAGAACACAGAGTGACGGATAATCCCAAAAGAAGCTTAATAAAGCCACCATGTTTGACTCAGTAATTCTCTTGGGAATCAAACCTAAGGAAATAATCTTGAAGATAGAGGTTTATGCAGAAAGATAGTATCTCAATGTCATTTATTACAGTGAAAGATTGAAAATAATTTAAATATTCAAGTTTTAGGAAGTGATAAGAAAACTATGCCATAGCCATGCAACTAAAATATTTATTAAATATTCAAATTGAAATTATTTAGTAAAATATATTTCCTTAAAAATACCTTAATGAAATATTTTTAAAACACAGGGCTATATTTATTTGACAATATATATGAAATAAAAGAAAACATGGTATGATCTCAACTGTATAAAACTCTTCAAAAAAATTCAAAAGGAATTTAGCCACTAGGTAATGAAATTACGAGTATTTTCAACTCTACACATCTTTACCTCTTAGATATTTTGATAATGCATACCTAGTACATTTATAAGTTTTAAAAAATAAAATTTATTTAAACTAAAAATTGGGTTTATGAACTCAACCTATGTGACTGTCAAAATGTAGTCTTATCTTTTAAAAAGAGGTATATTATAAAGGAAGAGTAAACATGAAGGACATATATCATAAATAAAACATCAGTAAAACCAAATGAACCATTTCATTTAAAATAATGAGAGTTTTAATATTTAGCAGAAAGTGACAGAAAATCCCTTTCTCCAGTTCTCTGGAATCTTCAGCCTATCAGCTAAAGTATTTTCTGCAAGAAGGGCTTAGATAAAACTTGGAAGTGAACAGATTCCCATTTTCCCATGTCCACCCTTACCTTCTGCATTATCCTCTTTTTCCCTCCTGGTCACAAAACCCTTTGGGTACTCCCAGCATGGTTTCATTTTCCCTGTATTCTCAGGCTTTCTCCTAGCAGTGTGGATTCACACACTGTTCCATTCCCTGACCTTCTTTATCCATTCGCCATTATCTATTCAGCATTTCTCCCACTCCTTCCAGGTCCTACTCTCTGCTGGGTAACGACAAAGAGTAGTAATGACTTAAATCACATAGAAAAAAAAATCAATGCTACAAGATTAATGAACTATTGGAATATCTCTTCTGTTTACCTAATGCTTTCATTGTATGAAAATACACGTGTCCACAAACTTATGGTTACCAAAGGGGAAAGGCAGGCAGGGGAGGGATAAATTAGGAGTTTGGGATTAACATATACACACTACTATGTATAAAATAGATAAACAACAAGGACCTACTGTATAGCACAGAGAACTCTACTCAATATTTTGTAATAACCTATAAAGGAAAAGAATCTGAGAAAGAATATATATATATATATATATACATATATATGTATAACTGAATCATTTTGCTGTACATCTGAAACTAACACAAGATTGTAAATCAACTATACGTCAATAAAAAAATAAAACTATATATATATATAAATAAATACCCCCCCCAAAAAAAAGAAAATACACGTGTCCATCTTCATCTCCACTGCTACCATCTTAGTCTAAGCCATCACCAGTCTTCACTTTCAACTGCAAATCGTTTTCTTACTCTTGTCTTACACACTGAGTGATCCAACAAAATGTAAATTATAAATAAACAAAAAGCTAATTACAAAACTAGGCCATTTAGTCTCCTGTTTAAAAACTTACTTAGTAGCTTCCCAGTTCCCTTAGGAAAGAATGTGAATTGCTCTCCTGGCCTAGGGGGCCCGATCTGGTCTGGCTCTGCCTGTGAACTCCTGTTTCTGTATGTCCTCTGTGCACTCCAGGTGCACTGCCATTCTTCCTGTTTCCATCTCTGGCCTCTGTGCTGTCCTGCAGGCCACAGCGCTGCAAGGAGACCTCCCTGACTGCACGGAGGAGCCCTTCTCTCCTGGAAAGTCTCTCTTCTGCTTGTTTACTTATTTATTACCTTTCCTTCCCCCTTAGTGGATCTTGTCTGTGTAGGTCACTGCTGCTCACCAGGGGAAGGGCATGATGAAATAGAGATGTAGCTGTTCTCTAATAGAAATGACTCAAAATACCAGTGGTTGAAGGAAAATAGACATTTACCCCTCTCTCATGTAAAAGGAATGTGGTTAAAAATGATATGGAGGCCCCACGATCTTACTAGGAACTCAAGCTCCAATCTGTCCCCTGCTAAATCCTTAGCACACAATCTCCAACCTGAAGGTCACAGCATGGTCGAGAAAGCAGCTAATAACTCAAGCCATGAAGTATGAGACCTCCAGCAAGTCATACAGAACACTTCTGCTTGCATCTCACTGGCCAGATTGAGTCACATGGCCACACCTCTCTTCAAAGGGGGCCAGGAAATGGAGTGTTAATTCTGCATGGCAATGTGCCCGAATCAAACATCAAGGTCCATTACTGAGGGCAAAGAAGAAAATGGATACAGGGTAGCAACCTCTGCCATGGATACAGAGTTAGAACAGGCTTCTTGATGTAACGTAGGGTTCTCTCTACTTTTTCTTCAGTGTTGCTCCCAAGTAGTTACAAGATACTGCTTAGCATTCTTTTGTTCACATCCAGAGAGAGAGAGAGAGACAGAGAGAGAGGGAAACACGCCTCAGGTTGCTTTCTCAATAGAGAGAGGAAGCACCTTTCCTATACAGCCCAGAAAGTGTCTCCTCCAACTTCATTGGTCACAACCAACAACTACGTCCAGGGGAAGGAATTGAATGCGTTAGCCTGGGGCTAAGTCACATGCACCTTTCTAGAACCAGAAATTGAGCTGCCTTGGCCCTAAGCAAAGACACTGTGGCTAGGAGCTACGGATCCCGGATGAACAAGAATAGTTACCCAGAGCAGGAGGAGGAGAAGGTGGGCAGGTCATTTTGGAGGCTGCACGTGTTTCTCAGCCCAAATCATACAAATACTTACATGTTGAGCAAAATGCATGGCATCTCCTCATTTTCTTCAGTTTCTTTATTTCTTTAGTTCTTGTCCTCATTAACTAAAATCAGCTCAAGTTAAGAACTGCACTGTCCACTAAGGGAGCCACCAACTACATGGGATTATGCAGCTTTTGAGAGTTAGCTCGTAGGGATTGACATGGGCTGTGAGTGTTAAACACACACTGGATTTCAAAGACTTAGTATGTAAAAGAGAATGTAAATATCTCCTCAATAAATTTTATATTGATTGCATATTAAATGTGAATATTTTAGATCTACTGGGTTAAATGAAAGATATGATTATAATTAATTTTACTTTTTGTTTTTTGTGTTTTTTTTTTACTTTTGAATGTGGCTACTAGAAAATTACAAATTACATAGGAGGCTCATATTATATTTCAGTTAGACGACACTCATCAAAAAGGTTTTAGATTGTCTTCTAAGACACCGCCTTACTCAAGCTCTCCACCTGGACTTCCTCTACCTTCAAGCAAACCTGAACGACTTGCAGCTGACATGCTCTAATTCCGTACCCAAATCCCACTCCCTACTCACTTTTCAAGCTCTTGTGCCAAAAGGCCATGTCTTCCGTAAAGCGGTACCATGATACCTTTCCAACTTTCTTCCCCCTTCTCTGAATACGACTTTACCTGTGCAGGTTTACGGCGGGGAACACCATTTGCTATGTATTACAATGGATTGTTTACATGGTTTAGCACCTTTACAGACTTCATGCTTTCTTTCCTGGGCAGAAGTTTTGCTTCTAAATCTTTCTATCTCCCCTTAATTCCTTGGCTGCTGTAGGACTTTAACAAAATGTCTGAGGATGAGAGAATAAATAAGTGCTGCTGTAGGGGGAAAAAAAAAGGGGGACTGATAGGCCTACTCTTGAAGAAAGGCTGAGAAGTTCAAGAGTGAGTGCTAAAGGAAAAGCAAGGGCCCCAAGGGACTTTGAAAGTGATGAAATACCAGTTAGGGGTCATAAAGAAAAAAACACTTCCTATGAAAGCTAAAATTATGCAGGTAAGAATCCACATCATTCAAAGAATTTAGATCTAGGGGCTTTTCAGCAAAATGCTTTATTTTCTACATACACTTGAACTGAAAATGGTTCAAGGGAAAAAGTTATAGACTTGGCCTTATTATAAAAATTTGGAAAATTACTTTTGAGTGTCTCAAAGCAATTCAGTCTAAAATCCTAGTAAAATGTTCTGGGGTCCCTTAAGAGCAGGGTAAGGAAAATCCATCCAAAGCTTCTCCTTTGGGTCAACTTCCCCTCATCGTTGGCACTTTGAAATTGCCGTGCTCCCTGAAGCCTGAATGGTCTCCTTGAACTGACGTCTTGGTGGAATTATTAGGTTTCAGGAGTGTACCAGAGAGCCTTCTAGTCAATTCTAAGTTTTTCTGCACTTAGCCAGCCAAGGACCCCAGGGCTGCTAAGACAGAACAAAGGCTGTGCAGGATAATCTAGCCCAAGGTCAGGCTGTAAACTATCATCTAACCAGGCCATAGCTGCCAGGAAAAAGTTCATGAGCCACTGTATTAGACAAGGTTAAATCTTCCAGAGCTTTAAACTGGAAACCAGTAGTGATAGAATATTATCCTTCTTTATATATTCCCCAAATCTTTATATTTAAAGTCAAAACAATCATCGGCAGCAGATCCAACTTGCAAGGTCCTTAATACCTATTGTATTTGATTTATTTTATTTATAGCACACTTGTGTTTTGAGATAGGTTACAGCGCTGTACAACATAAATTTAAAATAAGAGAAATAGGCAAAGAAAATAAGGCTTAGTAAACTCTAGTAGACGTTACATTGAGCACATTGTACATGCCAAGAAAACCTAGATACTTGCTAAATGTGGTCGACGTATCTCAAAATAAGCTGCATTTCTAGTAGTCAGTTCTAAAATTGTATAATGAGGATTTATGGTAAGTGGGTACTTTTTTCCCAATCTACCCATCTGATCTCATTTCCCCCCAACACCATTTGCTTCCTTTTAATGTATATTTGTCCCCTAGACAGAATGGCTACAGAGGAACTCTCTTTTTGCCTGCATAAAGTTCCATCTGCTTTATTTAGTATAACAGGTACAAATTACATTATTAGAAAAGGCCACTGAAAGTGAATTCCTTTGAAACATATCAAATTTTTATGGTAAATATTACAAAACAGAAGCAATAGCAACAAGTTAAATTGAGATGTTATCTTAGAGTAAAAGATTAATTTATGATATGCTTATTTTAATAAATTTAGTTTATAATTCAACTAGGCATCAGTTCTTATAACCACTGTAGACTGAATCAAAATGCTGATTTTTTCCAACAGAAAACTAAGATAGAGCAAAGTGGCATTCTGCCAATAATTCTGGTATGATATGAGTAATTCTACAAATTTACTTACAGAAACTTCATGAAATCAGATCTTGCAAAATTTGGAATTTCAGTCTGCAATTGATTTGCATCAAAATGAAATTTTAAGTTGGACATTTAATGTGAGTCATAGTGAGAGACTGACTAATATAAAAGCCTTTGATTGAACTGGCATGCACAAGTGTTACTGTGAATTGGGTAGGTTGTTTTAATGGGGACTAGTTTTATAGAATATTACTTCACTGGAGAGTGTTTTCCTTCAAGCGACCTTTGGTTCTCCATCATCATCATCAAAACTTGGGTACTCAGATAGTGAATATTTGGGTAATTTGTATACCCCAACATTAACTAGTCATTTAAGTTTCTTTGTTGCTTCTCCATAGATTCTGTTCACCCGTGCTAGAATTCTGCTTTTAGTTCCACATTTAATAATTCAGATAACTACAGCCATATTTGCCTGAAACTGCTTTTTAACTGGTGAAAACGAACTTGGCCATTGCCCTGTTCTCATCTACTTGGTGGCATACTCTAACTTTCCATTGATTAAACAATTTTCCTTCATAGTCACTGGGTTGTAGTTTATTCGATTCTAAACTATGCAGCAAGTCAGAATTTCAGGCCACATAGGTATAGAGGATGTCAAATTTCTTTAATTATCTAAAAATTAATTTGTAATATGAGCCTCGATTCTGCATTCATGCTCCAGGGATGTATATAATCTTTAATATGAGCAGGTCGTGCATCGTCCCTCACTCTGGACTGCAAGGTCACTCTAAATCCAACTCCCACCCAGTTATTTCTCAGAGCACACAAAGAAAAAGTTCCACTACTGTGGGAACCCCATTGAGGTTGCCTAAGAACTTTAACCATTTCAGAGCTAGGCTCCCCTTTCCCTTGCACTGGCAACTAAGAACTCTGGAGATTGACTTAGACCCTCTGCCCGGCTCCAGTACAGGCTGCCCAGCCATTTCCATGGTGCAGCTTCTGTACTTGCTGGGGGACAGAAGAACTCTGGGGTCTGGTTATTGTGTTGGGCTCTCTTCAGGAATACGCACATGTCCCTTCTGTTCTAATATTCACAAACATATCTGGGAAATGTATTATCCTCCTAGCCAGGGAAGACATTACTTAAAATTGGAGAAAACAACCAGCAAAACCCAAATTACTAAATTTAGCTGTTTGGCAAGGAAATCCAGGAAGAAACAGTGGACGATCCTAAACCAATTGGGATTAACTTGTATGCACTGAAAGGACAGAGGCATCAGCTTTAGAAAAAGAAAGTTTATCTCTTTTTCTGAATTTTTGCCCTTAAAATTTGTACCTTCTAAAAATTCATATCTGAGTATGTCACTTCTTGTTCTAAAACCTGCAATGACTTTCTACCAAATACAGAATAAAGTTCCTACTCCACATACTGGTCCTCAAAATCCTCCTGATTTGGCCCCAAGCTACATTTTCAACCCATCCTCTTTGTATTATAAGCTATAGACACAATTATCTATTTGCCAATGTGCAGACATGTACAGAAGCAGAGTTCTACTCAAGCTGCTCTCCGTAAGTGATGCACAGGACCAGAAACCTCCTCTCTGAGAGTGAAACTCTAAATAGACATGCAACAGAACAGAGAAGATATGCCAAAAAAAAAAAGAGAGAGAGAGAGAATGTCAACGGACTAAGACTTCAGTATACTCTAATTGTTAGAATAAGCAACACTCAAGAATTTTTTTTTAACATATATATTCTTATTGAAGTATAGCTGATATACAATATTATGTAACTTACAGGTATACAATATAGTGATGCACAAGTTTTAAAGGTTATATTCCTTTTATAGTTATTAAAAATATTAGCTATATTCCCCACGTTGTACAATATATCCTTGTAGCTTATTTTATACATAATTGTTTGTAACTCTTAATCCCCTGCTCCTATGTTGCCCCTCCCTCCTTCCCTCTCCCCACGGGTAACCACTGGTTTGTTCTCTAAACATGTGAGCCTGCTTCTTTTTTGTTTTATTCACTAGTTTGTTGTATTTTTTAGATTCCACATATAAGTGATGTCACGCAGTATTTGTCTTTCTCTGTCTGACTTACTTCACTTTGCATAATGCCCTCCAAGTCCATCCACATTGTTGCAAATGGCAAAATTTTCATTCTTTTTACAGCTGAGTAGTTTTCCATTGTGTATATAAACCACATCCTCTTTATCCACTGATCTGTTGATGGACACGCAGGTTGCTTCCATATCTTGTCTATTGTAAATAATGCTGCTTTGAACATTGGGGTGCATGTATCTTTTCGAATTAGTGTTTTGGGGTGTTTTTGGATACATACACTGGAGTAGAACTGCTGGATCCTATGGTAGTCCAATGTTTTGTTTTTTGAGGAACCTCCATACTGTTTTCTACTGTGGCTGCATCAATTTACATTCCCACCAACAGTGTACAAGGGTTTCCATTTCTTCACATCCTTGCCCACATTTGTTATTTGTCTTCTTCTTGATGACAGCTTCTTTTTGTCTTCTTTCTTCTGACAGGCATGAGGTGATATCTCACTGTGGTTTTGATTTCAATTTCCCTGATGATTAGTGACGTTGATCATATTTTCATGTGCCTATTGGCCACCTGCATGTCTTCTTTGGAAAAATGTCTATTCAGGTCTTCTGCCCATTTTCTAATCAGGTTGTTTTTTTGATGTTGAGTTGTATGAGCTGTTCATATATTTTGGATATTAATCCCTTATCAGTCATATCATTTGCAAATATTTTCTCCCATTCAGTAGGTTATCTTCTCATTTTATAGATGGTTTCTTTTGCTGTGCAAAAGCTTTTAAGTTTAATTAGGTTCCATTTGTTTATTTTTACTTTTATTTCCTTTGCTTTAGGAGACAGATCCAAAAAAAATTATTGTCGCGATTTATGTCAGAGAGTGTTCTGCCTAGGTTTTCTTCTAGGAGTTTTATGATATCCAGTCTTACATTTAGGGCTTTAATCCATTTTGAGTTTATTTTTGTGTATGGTGTTAGGGAGTGTTCTAATGTCATTCTTTTACCTGTAGCTGTCCAGTTTTCCCAGCACCACTTATTGAAGAGACTGTCTTTTTCTCCATTGTGTATTCTCGCCTCCTTTGTCATAGGTTAACTGACGAGAAAGAATTTATTAAATATAAAGTGAACTTGTTGTCAGTGATAGAGCCTTGGTAGAGAAGGGAGTCAGGGAACAAATACTGACTGAGAGCTGACTGTACTGCTCACAAGAGGGTTCCTTGCCATCACTATCAGTACATGATGGGTTGTCTCTATAACACAGATGGAAGAATAGGCATATAGGACCTAATGATGCAACCCTGGTATTTAATATCTGTGAGCATAGGACCTTTGTCCCTTTTTGATCACTGTTGCATTCCTCAGTGCAGTGAGTGGCATATAGAGGTACTCAATATTTGTTGGAAAATTGTCTCACCAACTGCTAGAGCTCTGATCTCTGTGCTCCTGGCAATCTTTTAGTTATGATGTAACTTCTCATGCAGATATGACAACAAGGCATGAATGTACTTATCAGGGAATGGATGATGAATTAATAAAGTATCACTTTAATTTTTATATATTGGTTTCTGACGATTTTAAGTCAAATAAATCTAAAAACTAATGATCCTTAGAAGCACTAATACTCAAGGTTGTGAATCTACAAACCTCAGAGTGAGATTATGTGATCTTAGAGGGTGAGACTATGTGACCGCACCAGGATCCTCCTCACTGTGAGAATCTGAGAGGCCAAGTGATCTTCCCTATTTAACGTCCTTTCTCCAAGCTACAGAACCTGCCAGAACTTCTGTTTTCATCATCTTCACCCACAGACCAGCCCTCCTAGAAGTCTTCCCAAGGCTCACCTGTTCTGTATTCAGATTTCATAGGAAACACTCTATCAAGGGGTTAACTCTCCCCCCACTGTTAAAGGGGGAAACTAAAATGTGACTAGCTGAAGGATGATTACTATTACTGATAACGTAAATTTCCAAGTGCAGTGAGAGTAGTCAGTGCTCAGCAAATGGCAGCTATTATAAGTATCGTTTCAGCAATTTGCTGATGTTTCTAATACTGCGTTTTTAATCAGTTCATTTTAATAAGCATGTTTTCAGACAAACTTCTTGACTCAAGGAATTAAAATTTAACTTTTCTATGCCTTGGCTTTTTCAACACTAAAATATAGATAAAAATAATACCTATTTCATAGACTTTTGTGAGATTTAAATTATGTTATATAACGTACTACTATATATAAAAGATAACTAATAAGAACCTGCTGTAGAGCACAGGGAACTCTATTCGGAGTTCTGTAATGACCTATATGGAAATGGAGTCTCGAAGAGAGTGGATATATGTATATGTATGGCTGATTCACTTTGCCATAGAGCAGAAACTAACACAACAATGTAAATCAACTATATGCCAATAAAAAAATAATTAAAATTAAAAACCTAATGGCTCCTCCTTAGGGAAGTAGGGGATGTAATATATATTTCATTTCAACTCTGTTTAAAATAAAGCGTCAAAGTGCTAAAAAAAATTTTTAAATAAATTAAAAAATTATATATATAAAATGGTTAGAACAGGGTTTTATGCAATTATAAGCTTGGATTAAATACTAGCCATTATTATTAGTAGTAGTATTAGTAATACTTCTAGAGTTTAGAGGAGTGACATGTAAGTAATGATGATTATAATATAGTAAGACAAACAACCTCAGAGGTATGTGAAAGAACCACAGGTAACCCAAGGAAATAAGGGATGATTTTTATTAGGGCCTATTGAAGGAGACTCCCCAGAACAGGTGAAAGGTGAGCTTGTTTTTGAAGGGTGATTAAAGTTCACCAAGCAGACAAGGGACAGGGTTACGAGATGACAGCGACAACTCCAGGAAGATACATGGAGTCCAGGAGAGCATGGTATGGTTGGTGTGCAAAGTGAGGTTAGGGGTATGACTGCTGGGGGAGAGGGTAGTGCCAGAAGATGACACAGAAGTGACAGATAGCTTGTGTCCTACTAAACAGTTTGCATTTTATCTCGGGATTCTTAAGGTAGAGTTCCTAGACCTCTATCAGGCTTAAGAAATGGCTTCAGGAAGATCACAGACACCTAGAAACTGGGTACAGAATCTTGTGCTGTAGGTGCATTTTAAGTGGGAAAATGACCCATGGCTTTCATCAGAGTCTCAAAAGGATCTCCATGACCAAAATGAAGGACCACTGTTACCTGCTGGAGATGACATTCAGGATTTTAAGCAGGATCAGGTGTGGTTTACAGAAAGGTCCCTCTAGTGGCAGTGAGAAAGAAGGCTTGCAGGAGATTTGAGTGATGAGTGAGGAGACTCTCAAGGGTCCAGGCAGAGATAAGGGCCTGAGGGAGGAGGACGATGGACATGGACTGGGGAGAATGACCACTCTCCACTCGGTATTAGAAGGACTCATTCATTCTACAAGGACCTGTGGATGCCTTATATATTCCAGGCACTGTGCTAACTGCTAGATAATATCGATAGAAAGTCCTAGCACTCACAGAGCTTTGAAACTAAAAGAAGAAACAGAAAATGGAAAATTATCTAATTATAATTGTGATAGGTGCTATGCCTCCCTGTTAAATAGAAATTTCCAGAGTTCAGGGACTGTGCCTTATTCGTCTATCTTCTAACAGTGACTTGCCCACAATAAGTTCTTGATTAATGCCTGTTTCATGGAATAAATATCTTGATTTAATCCCTTGAGTGGTGACCTGTGGCATGGTGACCTGTTCTGAGTGGTTACCTGACCTGACAATAAACACATCTATACAGGCTTCCGAGCTGGTGCTTTCTCATCCTTTAATGACAAGGTTTTGCTTTGAGAGATGAATCTTTCCCTAACCTAAAGTTTGCAAGTTACAAAATAATGAATTCATTTCTTCAGGTAGTTCATGGAATCATTTCAATGTCTGGATATGTGATTACATCTGATTGCCTCCTTTCTACTTTGGGAAAAAATACTAGAGATACAGAGCTAAATCAGACATAACTTGCACCTTCCAAGATCTCACAATCACATGGATGATTCTGCCTTTAAGAGAGGCAGGTAATACTGAAGGAGGAACAGAGTCATACCTGTAAGTTGTCTCCTTAGGCAATTAGGAAAACTGCTCTAGAATTTAGGAGGAATTAGAAGAAGTCAGGGTTGAAGCTAGAAACGGTTCAAATAATGCAATATTTGCTCTTAAACTTACTTACTCACTCAAATAATGCCATACTTTCTCACTCTTACTGAAAGTGTTATGTAATATTTACCCATTCAACCGGCCCCTTAATCTATCCTCAGGCAATCTAGGTGATGGGCATCTATTTCACCTGGGCTTTGGGTCGCTTCAAAGCATTGGTTCCACCTACCATTCCTGAAGTGAATTGTTCAGCATTTGTAAGGCCAAACTAAAAATGCATCTTGTCTCTGCCTCTTTTAGTTTCTTTTCATATGATTTGCGTAGTTTCACTTGCTGATTTTCTGGGTCATAGGGAACCTTTCCAAAATTGCGTACATTTGTACTTTGTCCAGCATTATTTATTTGTCTCGTGGCAATATGGGGGGAACCTGGTTGCAGTGCAGGCAGAAAGCCATTGCTTGATTAAGATAAAGAATCAGGGCTTTGATATACTTCTTGATGCACGCGCTAACTTTTCCATTATTGTCGCTATGGCTGAAGTAGTGCTAAGGAAAACACCTACACTTGGGCCTCTGTCCGTGGAACCCATGACCTTAAGCTGTCGTGGTCTGACGTGATGGGTAATGGTTAGGGCATCTCTGTCCCCTTCTCTCTTTTGGAGATGATTAAGAAAATGGATAACATGTTGAACTAAATGGCAGCCAAAATCAGTGACCAGGAAGTGAGAGCAGACTGAGGCAAGTGAATTGACTTCAGACAAATAAGCAAGCCAAGGAGACAGAACCCTCAGCCAGAGGGGCTAAGCTGCCCCCTGCTGCCGCAGCAAAAGAATATGGAAACTGCTATTGAGACTGGATGTCCATGACTCCGGGAGATGGGATGGGAACAGCTGATGCGGTGAGGCAGGCTGTCTACTTATGAATCTCCCACACTTTTAAAGCCATTTGTTTCTACCTTTAAATTAAAATCATTTTCCTTTCATTTTATGAAATGTTGCTCTATTTTTTATGTTCATTTTCTTAGCAACTTTATCAGCTATTGTGTCCTTGAATATATTATTAATTTGCAGCCTAGTCTAAGTTTTCAGAGAGAGAAAGGTATGTTGAATGTCTGTACTTATGTATTTAGAACCGTCAATTGCCTTTATCTTAGAATGTTCTTAGTGGCCAAGCCTAAAGTACCTTTTCCAATAGTCCAGCCTGAACCCTCTCTCGATTTAAATACATGTTTAGTGGTAAATAAGGGGACAAAATTGTACTGAAACCCTTAATGGAATTTAACTCCACACAGATCTTTTTATATAACCTTGAAAGTTATTTTCAAATATCTCATTTATAGAAGAAGTTTAGACCAAAAATTGGAGGTATACTTGTTAAATATGTTGATTAAAAAAGAATTAATTTTCAAAACATAAAAGAATATTAATTATATAAACATAAAACTTATCATGTAGATTACTGCAATAGCTTTCAAAAGTCTCACCTCCATTTTCACCTCCTCTCCATGCTGCATCCTTCCCTGTCACTCACTTGCTTAAAATTATCTACAGCAATGGTTCTCAGACTACGGTCTCCAGACCATCGCCATCGTAATCACCTTGGCCACCAAAGACTCCCAACTCCTGGCATTCACACCCTTCCACTGAGTACAGCTGGATTTAGTGACTTATTTCTACCAAACAGGATATGGCGGATATAATGGGATGCCACCTCCAAGATTAGGTAACAGAAAGGTTGTGGCTTTTATCTTGGGGCTTCTCTCTTGCTCTCCTGCTTGCTGTCTCTGAGGAAAGCCAGTTGCCATGTTGTGAGTTGCCCTGTGAAGAGTCTACATGGCAAAGAATGGAGGAAGGTCTTCAGCTAAAAAATAACCCAATCAAAAAATGGGCTGAAGACCTGAACAGATATTTTTCCAAAGAAGATATACAGATGGCTAACAGGCACATGAAAAGATGCTCAGCATTGCTAATTATTAGAGAAATGCAAATCAGAACAACGAGATATTACCTCACACATGTTGAAATGACCATCATCAAAGAGTCTACAAATAACAAATGTTGGAGAAGATGTGAAGAAAAGGGAACACTTGTATACTCTTGGTGAGAATGTAAATTGGTGCAGCCACTATGGAAAACATTATTAAGGTTCCTCAAAAAACAAAAAACAGAACTACCATATGATCCAGCAATCCCACTCCTGGGTATATATATCCTCCCCAAAATGAAAACACTAATTTGAAAAGATACATGCACACCAATGTTCATAGCAGCATTATTTACAACAGTCAAGACCTGGAAACTACCTAATTGCCCATCAACAGATGAATGGATTAAGAAATGAACAGTGGAATACTACTCAGCCATAAAAAGAATGAAATTCTGCCATCTGCAACAATGTGGATAGACCTACAGTGTCTTATGCTTAGTGAAATAAGTCAGACAGAGAAAGACAAATACTGTATGATATCACTTATATGTAGAACATAAAAATAATACAAATGAATGTATATATACACAAAACAGAAAGAGATTCACAGATAGAGAAAACAAACTTGTGGTTACCAAAGGGGAGAGTGAGAGAAGGAGGGGCAAATTAAGGGTATGGGATTAACAGATCCAAACTACTATGTATAAAATAGGCAAGCAACAAGGATATATTGTATAACACAGGGAATTATACCCATTATCTTGTAATAACCTATAATGGAGTATAATTTGCAAAAATACTGCATCACTACATTGTACACCTGAAGCTAATATAACACTGTAAATCAACTATACTTCAACTGAGAAAAATGGGAAGGAATCCTTGGAAAAAAAGAAGCAGTTTCTCCTTCAGTCAAGCTTTCTAATAAGTCCACAGCCCTAGCTGACACTTGAGTGCAATCCTCACCTGAATTCTTGACCTACAAAAACTGAATAAATGTTTGTTGCTTAGCAAATTCGAGGATCTATTCCAGACCTATTGAAGCAGAACCTTTGGGGGTGGAGGCCAGCAATCAGTGTTTATAACAAGTCCTCCAAGTGATCCTGATGCACTTTCTTTTTTTTTTTTAAGATTTTTTGTTTTTGATGTGAACCATTTGAAAAGTCTTTATTGAATTTGTTACCATATTTTTTCTGTTTTCTGTTTTGGTTTTTTGGCCCCGAGGCATGTGGGATCTTAGATCCCGGACCAGGAATTGAACCTACAACCCCTGCATTGGAGGGCGGAGTCTTAACCACTGGACCGCCAGGGAAGTCCCCTGATGCACTTTCAAATTTAGAACCACTGCTTATAGGAGAAAGTCTAAAATCCTTAGCTAAGCCCACAAGACCCTTTCTATGGTTTTTTTTTTTAAACCTTTGTTCTCTCATCCTATGTCATTCATCCCTAAGAATTCTCCTCCCCACTGAATTTCGGCAGCAGCACCTGCAGCCAAAGAAGTTTTAGAAGCCACTGACTGTCTTCTTAGCTGACGCAAACTATGCTAAGTAAATTGTATACATTATTTCATTAATTAATAATTACTAGCGTCATGATAGATACCACTTGAATGCAGACTACATATCTGGCCACTCTCTAGGCCATATCACATGAGGATCTCCTAACCAAACCCTGTGAAATCTATAGTGTTATTATCCTTATTTTAAAACTGAGGAAAATAAGTTTCACAGAGGTAAAGTAAGTTGCCTAAGATCACATGGATAACTTTTAGAGTCACGATTTGGCAAGAGTCTGACTATAGCCTTTGCACATGCAGCCAGTGGTCACACAGCCAGAACATGCATTTACAGTTCCTTGAGCAGTTCCTATGTTCTCTCAAGTCCCAAGGCCTCTTCCCTCTCTCTGGCATAGATACTTGCTCACTCCTTCATGTTTACTGAAAGCTTATTATATGCCTGGAAATATTCCAGGCATTATAAATATAGCAGTGGAAGAAAAAGCAAACAAACCAACAGACAAAAAGTACTGCTTTGGAGCTTACATTCTAGTTGGAGATTGGAGGAGACGGCCTAAAAGGAAATACTTGAAAACAAAGAGTTATTCTAGATGATTATTCAAAAGAGCATACAATAAATCAGGAAGTGTATAAGGAACCTCGTGGTGGTAGAGGGAAGGTGTTATGATATTAAATACAATAATTAGGGAGGCTGGCACTGAAAGATAACATTGCAGCAGATTCCTGATGGAGGAAAGGGAGGTGGTTTCCGGTTTGGGTAGGAGAATGCCATGATTGGAAATAAGCAAGTCAAGTGCAAAGGTCCTGAGGTAGGAGATGTCTGCCATGTTGGGGCAATGTTAAGGAGACCTGAACAGCTGGAGTAGACCGACTTAAGGAACAGGTAGCAGGAGAGGAGGCCAGAGAGAGAAAGGAGGGCAAATATCAAGACGGGCCATGTAACATATTGCAAGGAATTTGGGGTTTTCTCTGCTTGGGATGGGAGGCAGTGGAAGGGTTTGAGCAGAGGAAATGGCATGGTGTAACTTACAGTTCAGTAGATCACTTAGGCTGATGTGTTGAGAATAGACTACACAGGCCAGGGTGGAAGCAAGAAGCCCATTCGGAGTAGTTAGAAACCCATCTCAGTAATCTGGGGTCTAGACCACTGATCATGGAAGCTTGGGCCATGATGACAGCAGTGGGGTTCATAAGTCTCTGTTTAAAGACAGGGCTGACAGTATTTCTAAAGGATTTGACATAGAGTGGGAAAGAAAAGGAGTCAGCTTCTCTGGTCTGAGCAACTTGAACAATAGAGTTGTCTTTTACTGAGATGAGGAGAATGTGTAAATTGCAGGTTTGAGGGAAAAGTTCAAAACTGTGGGTTTGTATTGTTAAATTTGTAGAGCAGAAAAGCTATCAAAGTGGAGATGTCCAAGTGGAAATCAGATATACAGAGACATTCAGAGGAGCACTTGATGCTGGAGGTACAAATCTGGAAGTCATCAGTTAATACACAATCTTTAAAACCACAAGACTGGCTGAGATTATTAAGAGAATGAATAGAGATAGAATCCCTGGGACTCTTTGAACAAATCTGTCTACTCAAACATAGCCCTTTCTCACTCCTTCCTGTCCTTCCTAAATATTTACATAATAAATATCTACTATCTGCTTGGCAACCAGCTGGACCTGGTTGGTCTGCTTGTTCATTTCTCTCCCCAACTAGAGCAAGAACCCATTGAGCCAGGACTCATTTATATTTACCTTTCCATTCCAGGTACCTGGCATATAACTAGTTTTTAATCCATGTTTTTTGAACAAGTTGTTAACTGTAATCAACTCTACTAGGACTTGAGGTAAGAAAATAAAACACAAAAAAATTTTTAAAAAACAATTATAGTCTCTCCATAAGAATTATGACCATGGTTAAAATGCTGGTGGCATGTAAGGGAAGGCTGTTCATTTTACTTTAGAACCGCTAAACTCTACTAAATGATGAGAGACTTTTATTAGGACATGGAACTTAAACGTGGGTTAGAAAGTTATGGAAAAAATTTCAAGAACAATGAAAGGAGATGCTTTAGAGGGAGCTGAGGTCTAGTCACTTATGAGTGTCTACTTTCAGATGTGCTACAGAAATCCAAAGGACATTTTGGAACTTCAGACATTAGACTGAAGCCATACTTTCTCAGTTTCCCTCACTTGAAACTGGAGAATAATTTCACAAGACATAGCAGAGAGGAAGGGGCTTGGAACCCGAGAGAAATGAGAGAAGATGAACAATGCTGAAAGAAAACTGGAGTTAGGAGTTCGGTTCTACCTTATTTGAATCTTCAAAAAGATTGAAAAATTGTGATAATCAAATGATATTATAGTTTGCATTATGGTATTCTTTACTTTGGAGTTGGGAGAAAAGCAGCTCACTCTGGAAAGTGCTCTTATGTTCACTTTGAAGCAGATGAGAAAAAGCTGAGTGGAAGCAAATGAAAAAAAAAATGATGTCATCAAGCAGTTTTCAGAGAAAGCTGTCACAATACTTTAGCAATGCTGGAAGACTTATAGACAGGGATACTTTTTCCCCCATAAGATCCTCCAATGAGTAGTATCAATAAGAAAAGTTTATTAGCAATGTAAATTCAAAATACATTTTATTTTTCTTTTCCTATTTTTATGAAGCTGTATTGAATTCAAGTGAAGCATAATTCTTAGCTGGAATGTCTTTGAATTAGAGCAACACCCATCTATTACCTTTACCCTGCAACTGCTCAAGCCTTGTTTGTATTGCTTTCTTTGACTGAACTTTAGCTGACTGTGAGAAAATTAATACTTAATGTAATGTGTGTTTTTCAGTCTATGTTTAATCATCTTAGGTTACATGGAATTAGAGATATGAGATATGGGAGAAGGAGGATTCAATTATCCAAAGCTATTTTAACAATTCAATAAACATTCATCAATTTCATTTGGTACCCAAGGAACTTTATTAAGTATTATGGAGGGGTAAGGGGAGAAAGAAATAAAAACTAATCCCTGTCTTCAAATTATTTACAATATATTGGGTTGGCCAAAAAGTTTGTTTGGGTTTTTTCTGTTATCTTATGGAAAAACCTGGACAAACTTTTTTGCCAGCCTAATAGTAAGGAGGAATCATAGAAATAAATAGTGAATAAGAAAAGCATCATAAATGCTATTAGAGTTCATACCTATTTTACTTGTATGATAAGATTAAGCAGAAGATGGCATTAAAGAGATCCAATTACTATTTGTTGAAAAAAATGAATGATCTGGGAGAGTATTTCAGACAGTATGATTCTACTCCAAGTAACAAAGCACCAGGCCAAAGAGGCCCAGACAAGATAAATTTGTTAATAAAGTATACTTAAAAAGAACTCCAGATATAGGTAGTTCTCTGGTTGGAGAATTCAGCATCTCAATGATTGCCGGAATCCAGTTATTCTGTGATACACTTGGGGTTTCCTCACAGTCACAGGGTGGCTGTCACCACTCCAACCATCAATTCCTCACATAGAAATATCCAAAATCACGGATGGGAAAAGGGGAACTTCTCGGGAGGATTTCTCTCTGGAGTAGCTTTGACAAAAGTTGAAAATTAGCCTCATATTTTCTTAGCAACACTGGTCTTCCTATTTCCACTTTTGTCTCTTTACAATCCATTGTCCACACAGCAACCTGAGGGATCTTTTAAAAATTAAACCAATCATGTTGTTTCTTTAGCTAAAGAACCCCTGTTGGTGAGGATGTGGAGAAAAGGGAACCCTTGTACACTCTTGGTGGGAATGTAAATTAGTGCAGCCACTATGAAGAACAGTATGGAGGTTCCTCAGAAAACTAAGCAATACCACCCCTGGGTATGTATCTGAAGAAAATAAAAACATTAATTTGAAATAATACATGCACCCCAGTATTCATAGCAGCACTATTTGTAATAGTCAAGATATGGAAGCAATCTAAGTGTCCATCAACAGATGAATGGGCAAAGAAGATGTTATATATATATATACATATATACACACACACACACACACACACACACATATATATATATACAATGGAATATTACTCAGCCATAAAAAAGAATGAAATGTTGCCATTTGCAACAACATGGATGGACTTGGAGGGTGTTATGCTAAGTGAAAAACGTCAGACAGAGAAAGACAAATACTGTATGATACCACTTACATAGAGAAACTAAAAAATAAAACAAACTAATGAATATAACAAAAAACAATAGATTCATAGATATGGAGAAATAACTAGTGGTTACCAGTGGGGAGAGGGAAAGGAGGAGGGGCAAGATAGGGGTATGGGATTAAGAGATACAAACTATTATGTCTAATATAAATAAGCTACAAGGATATATTGTACAGCACGGGGATATATAGCCAATATTTTATGCTAACTATAAATGGAGTATAACCTTTTAAAATTGTGAATCACTATGTTGTACACCTGAAACTTGTAAATCAACTATACCTCAATAATAATAAAAAGAATGCACATACATACACACACACACACACACACACACACACACACACACACACACAGAAGAACCTTAACAGAAAAAAATTTAAACCAATCATGTTGTTCCTTTAGCTAAAGGGCCCCGTACGACTTCTCATTGCTTTTATTTTTTTAATATAAATTTATTTATTTATTTATTTGTTTTATATATTTATTTTTGGCTGTGTTGGGTCTTCGTTGCTGCACACAGGCTTTCTCTAGTTGTGGCGAGCGGGGGCCACTCTTTGTTGTGGTGCATGGGCTTCTCATTCTGGTGGCTTCTCTCATCGCAGAGCACAGGGTCCAGGCATGAGGGCCTCAGAAGTTGTGGCGCACGGGCTTAGTTGCTCCGCGACATGTGGGATCTTCCCGGACCAGGGCTCGAACCCATGTCCCTTGCATTGGTAGGCAGATTCTTAACCACTGCGCCACGAGGGAAGCCCCTCATTGCTTTTAGAAAATAACCAAACTCCTTACAATGTCCTAAAGACTCTGCATGATCTGATGCCAGAGAAAACTCTGTTTTCTCACCTAATACATCCCTCCTCACAGTGGCTGGTCCTGAGCTGCTGTCTCACCCCCCGCCCCCTTCCCCCAGCCTCTCTGCTAACCCAACTGTTCTTTATCACACTATCCTGCTTTCTTTCCTTCACAGTAGCTTTCCATTTTCTGAAATCATCTTGTTCATTAATTTGAGGGCACAGACAATGCCCATTTTTTTAACCAACACCTCGAATAATAATAGCTTGTTGAAAAGGAGCTTACCATTTCTGTGAAAGACAAGTACAATATTTTGGGGTTTAATTGACAATAAGTCTCAATTAAATATTTTTAAATTAAATCAATCAGCATATATAAAACAATACTAATGTCTCCCAATTACAGTTATATTTTTTGACTTTCATTAAATATATATATAAGAAACATAAGGACCTATATAGACAGTGTCATATTGCCAAATCAGTGAAAAGGACTAATTTTTCTTTCAGGTTTTGGCCAAATATCAGCATTCAAATAATTACTGTCATGTGATTTCTCTCATTTGCAGCTTCCAAATGAAGAAACAAAGCTTTCTCCATTTTACTTAACTATGTCTTCCTCCTTTCAGAAGCAGTTGAAATTGTTGCAGTTTTTAGAAACAGATTGTCTTATGAAAAATGTTTTAACTGATAGAGATTATTCATACTTAGCCTCTGCTTTAGAAACAGCTCCCATGTGAGGTGACAGCAGTAGACTGATTGGGATGGATGGTGGGAGCTGACTGCTCTTAACTCCGTACGCTGTGATGATTCAATTTATTCCTGCATCTAATAATCCTTTAAAAATACTATCAGCTTAAATTTTGTAATAATATAGAATTTATAATGTACTTTGACAAAGGGCAAAAGGTATTATACATTGAGGTACATGATGGCCTAATGTCAAATTTCATATTTTCTTGGAAGTTGAAAACTTGATTTCTTGTAGTCAAACAAAACATAGTGAACTGTTATTTCTATTTTGGCAGATGGAAAGAGCCCACACCACCTGCTTGGTGTCCGACACCAAAATGTAGATGTTTATCTTGTCTGAAAGTTAATAGAGGCAGGATTTTGGGAGATGTGTCTAGAAGAGCAACATTGCCAAGGTGTGAAATATTCAGTTTATTCCTTTCTCGCTTCTTATGTATACTGGACACATCCTTCCACAGGAGGGCAATTTGTCACATTAGGTTATTAGTTACATGAGAATTAGCTCTCAAATTCAACTTAAAAAATCAGCTCTTAGATTTCAGAACACGTGTAAAGACTATCAAGAGTTTCAGTGCTACTTAAACAACCAAATGCAGGCAAAATTCATTTTCAGTGTTCTCTGTTCACTTGATCACTTTGAAACTGTCAAAGCTACTACAATTTTAAAACCTTTAAGCTGGTCATTCTTTACTTATGAGAATATGCTATCTCAGCAAGGGCCATGTAAGTGCGATGAAATCCAATACCTGTTGTCTGAAGGAGTGGATGGATGGACGGATGGAGACTGTGACTGACTCACATACACTGTTCAGTCCAGCTCAACAGACAGTGGGCAACTAATGTGAGCCAGGCGCTGTGCTGGCCACTGGGGAAATCGAGTTGAAACGCAGGTCTTTGACCTTTCACCCTGCCCTCTAGGGCGGAGACTGCCCATAACACAGAAGCTCGTTATCACGCACTGTGTGCTAAATCAGTGGTCGCTAGGAGGTGCTCTGAGCAAACAGAGGGAGGGGCTGAAGTGGTGACCTGAATTTGCCAGGCCCAGACGAAATGTATGGCAGGAAGCAAGGTGTGTCAGTGTGGTGTGTTGGGAAACAATAGCCGGCTGACTTCTGGGACAATAGGGCAGGTGCAGGAGTCGGAGAGAGCGTGATGGAGACAGGGCTGGACCATGGAGCCTCCTAAACCACGCTGAGGAACCTGCACTTTATCTAAGGAGCAAGCGGGGAACCAAAAGAAAGAGAAAATATTCTGGTAGAAAAATGGAAGATGAATTCAAAAACCAAAGACCAGGGGTCGAATCACATCTCCTACTGCAACTGTTGATTATAAGTGCAGGTCTCTCACCATCACAAGAAAAGTAGGAGCTGCCGTTAAACCCCAGCATTGACTCTTAGGGAGACAGTGAATACGCAAAGAGGTTGGCTTTTACAACGTCTCTAAGGTAGTTTAAGTTATTCCTACTGAATTCTAAGGTTGCACTTTTCTGGGGGTGGTGGTCCGAGATAAGTCAAATGATCTTTGTCTGATGGATTCCACTTGAAATGCCCCTATTTTCTTAAACTTTACTAATTCTTCTTTAGGATAAGGCTATGGTGTTCTACATCACTGAAAAGAGACTTCCCTTTCTGTGAAACACAGTCACATTTGGATGCAAAGTGCTAACTTCTCTCTCTTTCATTGTTCCCTCCATTTACTTTTTGTCCTATTTTTCTATAATCCTTCTTGGCCTTTTAAAAAAAAAATTCTCCCAACCTCCCTTTCCCCGTATTATTCCATCTGTTTGTGTGTCTTTAAGTCTTTAGGGTTATCAACCTTGACAAAATACCCTGTACAATTCCCTGGACCACAAGGCTACGTGTTTAGAAGCAGGAAGAAGGGTGAGTCTTGAAGGACACCTTTATAATGTTCTTCTCTCTGTCTCCATGCTACACTTTCTGGCTTCTGTAAACATCTTCTACTTTTTCACAGAGTTTATAATTGAAAGTCCAACTTTGTGCTGTTTTCTTGGGTTTCCTACATTTTAGCGATAGTTTTTTCAATATCTGGGAGTATACTTCACCCAGAATTCACTTCTAGGGCTATATATTGTTGGTTATGATGCCAAGCTCAGCATCTGAATTTGTTTTATCATCTTTTCCTTAAAACTATGGCTTAAATATATGTTAGAAAATAAGTGAGATCATAAATTAAGTGCCTCAGTGCAGCTCCAGGACCCTCAGTTTAGCCAGAGAGATATAAATGACCCCCTTTATAATCTACTTAGACTTTTCATATAGTATCACAGTATAGTATTAAAATATAGATATAAACCCAATTTCTCTACCTGCTCCACCAGCTGTCTAGATATTCAAGCAGATACTATTGTAGAGAATACTATATAAAATCAATATAAATGTGTCACTGAAAATACCTTAAATGTGTCTCAGTTGTGAAGGGTCAACTTCGATATTTATAAGACAAAAACACATACCCAGTTCTGCTTATGAATTCAGGCACTTAACACACTTGTAGGTTTAAAAACTGTGTAGCCAACACAACTGCCCCTCTGAGTGACTTGGGATACACGGAATTAGCTGTGTTCTTGTGATGAGGGGCAAGTCACTAACTGCACCTGTAATTAATCACCTGCTCACCTAATTACAGAATCACAGATTAGGTATTCTTGAAAGCGATTCACTTTCCACACTTCAGATTAAAGATACAGATTTACATAATAGGAGAACATTTATCCCACTGATGGTTTCTAATAAATTCACACTCAATTTGCATTCAGGAGAGTCACAATTGGGACCTGAATTTAAACACTATCTTTCCAAGATTTCTCTCTGGTGGTAGCTGTGGAAGCTACCAGAAGCAATGCCTCCACCAGATAAATCCATTTTGGAGTATCAAGTGTGGAATAATGCATGTCTTTTTGACAAATAAGAATAAGATGAGCTTGAAAAGAAGTACGATTACTCTTTCCTCACTCCCAAAGACCAGCTTTAAAAAACAAAAATAAAATGCGTTTGCTTTGGTTGGGCCCTTTCAAATATGAAATATAACCAACTAGCCAAACCATTTAAGGTAACAGAAATATGGACAAGGGCCCCTAGACAGGATTGTTAACAAGACATTAGCTTCATTCATTCATTCAACAAACATTTAATGACTACTTGCTCTATGCCAGGCATTGGATTAGATGTAGCAGTAAATGAACAGACACAAATCCCTCCCCAACAGAGCTTGCATTGGGGGCAGGAACATGTAATAATCATGATAGTTAGGAAAAATAATACAGTGTTCAGGTAGTAAATGTTAAGGAGAATAAAGGAAGTGGGAGAAGGGAGATGGGGAGTCAGTGTGGGGGAAAGGATTAATATTTCCTCCGAAGGGTAGCAGAGAATGCCCCCCGAGAAGGTGATGAAGGAGAAACTTCTAACAGAATTGAGAGGGCAAGTCCCACGGGCATCTAGAGGGAGAGCATTCCAGTGTGAAGGCGGTTCTGGAGGGTGCCTGGTGTGCAGGAGGGAAAGCAAGGAAGCCAGAGAGATGCGGAGAACAAGGGGGAGAGAAGTAGGAAACCAAGACAGAGAGGTAATCAGGGAGTGGGTAGTTCATGCAGAGCCTTGAAGGTCATAGTACAGACACAGGTTTATCCTTTGGGTGAATAGTCTGGGAGGAGATTTGTCTACTGATAGCACAGTAAAGGAAAACGTAGGTTGTAAAGTTTGAGACATTGAGAAATTGGGGTATCTGAGCTATAAGCAAGCCTTAGTCTTCCATGTTAAGCTGATGAAATCAAAGCACAGAGCAGTTGGGATTTGCCTAAATGTAGCTAGTCAAAGGCTGAATTCTAACTCAATCACATATGCTGTCTCAAAGTCTCACAGACAGGTTCAGGAAGGAATGTGTATTAGTTTCAAGGAGGCTGGAGACTCAGAGATTAGTATCGACGAGTTTAGAATCAGTGACTCTTAAGCTGAAGAATCACATTAACAAAATATTGGTGGGAAAAGGAATTCTCTAACATTATGCTTTGATCTTTCTTTTGGCAAGTATTTCATTTATTGAATGTTTTTAATCTGATCATGTTCCATGAAGAAGATTTCGCTGGATTGATCTGTCCCTACATTTTCTCTTCAGGGGTTAACTCGGAGTGGTCTCAAAAACTCTTTATAGGACATATAACGGTGGTTTGCATATGCAAAGGGCATCTGTCTTGTCTATAGTTGAGTATGAGTGACGTGCATAGATGTGCAGGGCTTCATGGGAGTGCTCTATGTCCATTTGGCTTAGTGAGTGAGGCTTGAAGCTAATTAAGTTGAGAGCGTGAGGTCTTCCCCATGTGGGCATGAACCTTGGCCCTGTCACAGCTGCAGAATGCATCCCAAACCCTGGCCAGCTGTCTTGAAAATGCATGCCCTTGGTCAGAAGGACAGAAGCACACAAGTCAATCACCGTGGATGGAAAAAAATTTCTCAGAGCACGTGCCATGCTAACGGTGGCATGCAGCATCCTCTTAAAGCCCACGGTGATCAGTCTTGAGTTGGAATAAGGTGGTTAGTTCCCCAGCTCATGACAACAAAGACTAGATAAGCAGCAATGCTGTTTCTCAGTGTGGATGTCTCTTCTTGAGTGCAGGGGCCTCTGTTTAGAGTGTCTTTCTCAGTGGGTCTCTCTGTGTGGGGCTATGAACATGCTCTAATCTGGGATGTGATAAAGGAAAAGTGCATATTTGTTTGTTTTTCCTCTATGCTCTTCTTGAAAGTCTGAGTCCAGTTACTATTTTCATGAATTGTCTTATTTAACCTTATTTATGAGGCTCTTGCATTCAGAGCATAAACTTAATGATATAATATTACCAATTAGTATGTTGCTATTAAGCTTAGAGTCTTTCCACTAAGATGCTGAAAGGACCAGGTTTGAAAGAGTTCAGTTAGTCATCGAGGATACATGTCATAGCGGCAAGAATATTCACTCTAGTTCTTGTCTGTGCTGTGCTGCTGGCCAATTAACTTACCCTGGAATAGGGGCATTTCATTTCTCTGGGTCTCCATAAAATAACTGCTTTAGATAAAGAGATCTCTAAATTTCCTTCAAAATATAAGATGTTTCTAGTTTGCTCACTTCATGTTGAGAGTCAATGTGAAAATATGTATTTGAAGTCAAGAAAGACTAGTTGAAAATGACACAAAAAGACAACCTACTGACTGAGAGAAAATATTTGCAAATTATGAGACCAACAAGGGCTTACTTTCCAAAATATAGAAACAGCTCATACAACTCAATAACAAACAAACAGCCCAATCAAAAAATGGGCAAAGACCTAAAGAGACATTTCTCCAGAGAAGGCATACCGGTGGTCAAGATGCACATGAAAAGATGCTCAACTTTGCTAATTATTCGAGAAATGCAAATCAAAACTACAATGAGGTACCACCTCACACCAGTCAGAATAGCCAACATTAAAAAGTCTACAAACAATAAATGCTGGAGAGGGTGTGGAGAAAAGGGAACCCCTTTGCACTGCTGGTGGGACTGTAAATTGGTGCAGCCACTATGGAGAACAGTACAGAGGATCCTTTGAAAACTAAAAATAGAACTACCATATGACCCAGCAATCCCACTCCTGGGCATGTATCTGGAGAAAACTCTAATTCAAAAAGACACATGTACCCTCAGGGTTCATTGCAGCACTATTTACAATAGCCAAGACACGGAAGCAACCTAAATGTCCATCAACAGATGAATGGATAAAGAAGATGTGGTACATATATACAATGGAATATTACTCAGCCATATAAAAGAATGAAATAATGTCATTTGCAGCAACGTGGATGGACCTAGAGATTATCAAACTAAGTAAGTCAGACAGAGAAAGACAAGTATCAAATGACATCGCTTATATGTGAAATCTAAAATACTACATAAATAAACATATCTACAAAACAAAAACAGACTCACAGACTAGAGAACAGACTATGGTTGCCAAGGAGGAGGTGGAAGGGGAGGGAAGGGTTGAAAGTTTGGGATTTGCTGATGCAGACTAGTATATATAGAATGGATAAACAACAAGGTCCTACTGTATAGCACAGGGAACTATTTTCAATACCCTGTGATAAACCATAATGGAAGAGAATATGAAAAGGGAAATATATATATACATATATATATCTGAATCACTTTGCTGTACAGCAGAAATTAACACATTATAAATCAACTGTACTTCAATAAAATAAAAAAGATAGACTAGTTGTTATTAACACAATGGGCGTCGGCCCTGGACAGATCTGTGATCTAAGCCTGTCTCCTACTTAGGAGTTACCGGGTGAGCTTGTGCAACTTGCACAAATTTGAAAAATTATCTTCTCATTTGTAAAACAAGTATAAAAATCCAGAAACCATTTTTGGGAGGATTAACTTAGGTAACATACTTCAATAATTGAATGGCAAGTAAAAGTAAACAATGGTAGCTATTATTAACTCTTTTTCCCACACACTTCTACATATAGTTCATGGATATAAGTCATTTCATTATATTAGTAATGTACAAATCAACACAGTTCTTCACATAAAGGCAACCTTATCCAACAGATATATGTCATAATCAAGGGACAGGGAAGATACACCCACAATAAAATCTCGCACTGAAAGCAGAATGCCGGAAATTCCTGTGTCAGCGGTTACTTTTCACACTAACAGGGCACAGAAGAAGCAGTCCTAATATCAGTAGATCACTCTGCCATTTTTTGGCATTTGACTGTCTGCAGGAACAAGTCTTTGTGGCACTGCTACCAGGCAGAGAAGCAGTGACAGCAGGGGGTGCACTGCTACCAGGCAGAGAAGTAGTGACAGCAGGGGGTGCGTGGGTGAGTAGAGGGGGCTGGTAAAACACTCCCTTGAGGAAGCCCGGTTGCCAGGTGAAACCAGGTATCTGGTGTGGGGACAGGCTGAGGTGAAGAAGCATGAAAATAGGGTTGAAAAGCTCCAAAAATAGGAGGGTCACCATGTTCTGAGAGGCAGAACTTGGTAAGGCACCTGCTTTCATAACCACACATAGACACGAGTGTCAGTTATCTCGTGTCGAGCCATTTTTTCAGTACTGCTCAGTTTTCAAATAGAAATTCTTGGGCTTAGAGTAAACTCACAAATCAAGATCTGCTTGTTCTGAAAAGACCCATGAGCTAATTTCAAAGTAAAATAATATTTTCCTCTAGAGTCTTCTGATGGGCATAAAGCAAGTTTTCTCCCATGAACATTTTTCCTCTTATAACCTCTGCTTTCCTTAGTCACTTGAATTATGACATGAATTTCATCATAGAGTTCTCCCTTTCAGTCTTGGGTCTTCGTTGCTGCACACAGGCTTTCTCTAGTTGTGGCGAGCGGGGGCCACTCTTTGTTGTGGTGCATGGGCTTCTCATTCTGGTGGCTTCTCTCATCGCAGAGCACAGGGTCCAGGCATGAGGGCCTCAGAAGTTGTGGCGCACGGGCTTAGTTGCTCCGCGACATGTGGGATCTTCCCGGACCAGGGCTCGAACCCATGTCCCTTGCATTGGTAGGCAGATTCTTAACCACTGCGCCACGAGGGAAGCCCCTCATTGCTTTTAGAAAATAACCAAACTCCTTACAATGTCCTAAAGACTCTGCATGATCTGATGCCAGAGAAAACTCTGTTTTCTCACCTAATACATCCCTCCTCACAGTGGCTGGTCCTGAGCTGCTGTCTCACCCCCCGCCCCCTTCCCCCAGCCTCTCTGCTAACCCAACTGTTCTTTATCACACTATCCTGCTTTCTTTCCTTCACAGTAGCTTTCCATTTTCTGAAATCATCTTGTTCATTAATTTGAGGGCACAGACAATGCCCATTTTTTTAACCAACACCTCGAATAATAATAGCTTGTTGAAAAGGAGCTTACCATTTCTGTGAAAGACAAGTACAATATTTTGGGGTTTAATTGACAATAAGTCTCAATTAAATATTTTTAAATTAAATCAATCAGCATATATAAAACAATACTAATGTCTCCCAATTACAGTTATATTTTTTGACTTTCATTAAATATATATATAAGAAACATAAGGACCTATATAGACAGTGTCATATTGCCAAATCAGTGAAAAGGACTAATTTTTCTTTCAGGTTTTGGCCAAATATCAGCATTCAAATAATTACTGTCATGTGATTTCTCTCATTTGCAGCTTCCAAATGAAGAAACAAAGCTTTCTCCATTTTACTTAACTATGTCTTCCTCCTTTCAGAAGCAGTTGAAATTGTTGCAGTTTTTAGAAACAGATTGTCTTATGAAAAATGTTTTAACTGATAGAGATTATTCATACTTAGCCTCTGCTTTAGAAACAGCTCCCATGTGAGGTGACAGCAGTAGACTGATTGGGATGGATGGTGGGAGCTGACTGCTCTTAACTCCGTACGCTGTGATGATTCAATTTATTCCTGCATCTAATAATCCTTTAAAAATACTATCAGCTTAAATTTTGTAATAATATAGAATTTATAATGTACTTTGACAAAGGGCAAAAGGTATTATACATTGAGGTACATGATGGCCTAATGTCAAATTTCATATTTTCTTGGAAGTTGAAAACTTGATTTCTTGTAGTCAAACAAAACATAGTGAACTGTTATTTCTATTTTGGCAGATGGAAAGAGCCCACACCACCTGCTTGGTGTCCGACACCAAAATGTAGATGTTTATCTTGTCTGAAAGTTAATAGAGGCAGGATTTTGGGAGATGTGTCTAGAAGAGCAACATTGCCAAGGTGTGAAATATTCAGTTTATTCCTTTCTCGCTTCTTATGTATACTGGACACATCCTTCCACAGGAGGGCAATTTGTCACATTAGGTTATTAGTTACATGAGAATTAGCTCTCAAATTCAACTTAAAAAATCAGCTCTTAGATTTCAGAACACGTGTAAAGACTATCAAGAGTTTCAGTGCTACTTAAACAACCAAATGCAGGCAAAATTCATTTTCAGTGTTCTCTGTTCACTTGATCACTTTGAAACTGTCAAAGCTACTACAATTTTAAAACCTTTAAGCTGGTCATTCTTTACTTATGAGAATATGCTATCTCAGCAAGGGCCATGTAAGTGCGATGAAATCCAATACCTGTTGTCTGAAGGAGTGGATGGATGGACGGATGGAGACTGTGACTGACTCACATACACTGTTCAGTCCAGCTCAACAGACAGTGGGCAACTAATGTGAGCCAGGCGCTGTGCTGGCCACTGGGGAAATCGAGTTGAAACGCAGGTCTTTGACCTTTCACCCTGCCCTCTAGGGCGGAGACTGCCCATAACACAGAAGCTCGTTATCACGCACTGTGTGCTAAATCAGTGGTCGCTAGGAGGTGCTCTGAGCAAACAGAGGGAGGGGCTGAAGTGGTGACCTGAATTTGCCAGGCCCAGACGAAATGTATGGCAGGAAGCAAGGTGTGTCAGTGTGGTGTGTTGGGAAACAATAGCCGGCTGACTTCTGGGACAATAGGGCAGGTGCAGGAGTCGGAGAGAGCGTGATGGAGACAGGGCTGGACCATGGAGCCTCCTAAACCACGCCGAGGAACCTGCACTTTATCTAAGGAGCAAGCGGGGAACCAAAAGAAAGAGAAAATATTCTGGTAGAAAAATGGAAGATGAATTCAAAAACCAAAGACCAGGGGTCGAATCACATCTCCTACTGCAACTGTTGATTATAAGTGCAGGTCTCTCACCATCACAAGAAAAGTAGGAGCTGCCGTTAAACCCCAGCATTGACTCTTAGGGAGACAGTGAATACGCAAAGAGGTTGGCTTTTACAACGTCTCTAAGGTAGTTTAAGTTATTCCTACTGAATTCTAAGGTTGCACTTTTCTGGGGGTGGTGGTCCGAGATAAGTCAAATGATCTTTGTCTGATGGATTCCACTTGAAATGCCCCTATTTTCTTAAACTTTACTAATTCTTCTTTAGGATAAGGCTATAGTGTTCTACATCACTGAAAAGAGACTTCCCTTTCTGTGAAACACAGTCACATTTGGATGCAAAGTGCTAACTTCTCTCTCTTTCATTGTTCCCTCCATTTACTTTTTGTCCTATTTTTCTATAATCCTTCTTGGCCTTTTAAAAAAAAAATTCTCCCAACCTCCCTTTCCCCGTATTATTCCATCTGTTTGTGTGTCTTTAAGTCTTTAGGGTTATCAACCTTGACAAAATACCCTGTACAATTCCCTGGACCACAAGGCTACGTGTTTAGAAGCAGGAAGAAGGGTGAGTCTTGAAGGACACCTTTATAATGTTCTTCTCTCTGTCTCCATGCTACACTTTCTGGCTTCTGTAAACATCTTCTACTTTTTCACAGAGTTTATAATTGAAAGTCCAACTTTGTGCTGTTTTCTTGGGTTTCCTACATTTTAGCGATAGTTTTTTCAATATCTGGGAGTATACTTCACCCAGAATTCACTTCTAGGGCTATATATTGTTGGTTATGATGCCAAGCTCAGCATCTGAATTTGTTTTATCATCTTTTCCTTAAAACTATGGCTTAAATATATGTTAGAAAATAAGTGAGATCATAAATTAAGTGCCTCAGTGCAGCTCCAGGACCCTCAGTTTAGCCAGAGAGATATAAATGACCCCCTTTATAATCTACTTAGACTTTTCATATAGTATCACAGTATAGTATTAAAATATAGATATAAACCCAATTTCTCTACCTGCTCCACCAGCTGTCTAGATATTCAAGCAGATACTATTGTAGAGAATACTATATAAAATCAATATAAATGTGTCACTGAAAATACCTTAAATGTGTCTCAGTTGTGAAGGGTCAACTTCGATATTTATAAGACAAAAACACATACCCAGTTCTGCTTATGAATTCAGGCACTTAACACACTTGTAGGTTTAAAAACTGTGTAGCCAACACAACTGCCCCTCTGAGTGACTTGGGATACACGGAATTAGCTGTGTTCTTGTGATGAGGGGCAAGTCACTAACTGCACCTGTAATTAATCACCTGCTCACCTAATTACAGAATCACAGATTAGGTATTCTTGAAAGCGATTCACTTTCCACACTTCAGATTAAAGATACAGATTTACATAATAGGAGAACATTTATCCCACTGATGGTTTCTAATAAATTCACACTCAATTTGCATTCAGGAGAGTCACAATTGGGACCTGAATTTAAACACTATCTTTCCAAGATTTCTCTCTGGTGGTAGCTGTGGAAGCTACCAGAAGCAATGCCTCCACCAGATAAATCCATTTTGGAGTATCAAGTGTGGAATAATGCATGTCTTTTTGACAAATAAGAATAAGATGAGCTTGAAAAGAAGTACGATTACTCTTTCCTCACTCCCAAAGACCAGCTTTAAAAAACAAAAATAAAATGCGTTTGCTTTGGTTGGGCCCTTTCAAATATGAAATATAACCAACTAGCCAAACCATTTAAGGTAACAGAAATATGGACAAGGGCCCCTAGACAGGATTGTTAACAAGACATTAGCTTCATTCATTCATTCAACAAACATTTAATGACTACTTGCTCTATGCCAGGCATTGGATTAGATGTAGCAGTAAATGAACAGACACAAATCCCTCCCCAACAGAGCTTGCATTGGGGGCAGGAACATGTAATAATCATGATAGTTAGGAAAAATAATACAGTGTTCAGGTAGTAAATGTTAAGGAGAATAAAGGAAGTGGGAGAAGGGAGATGGGGAGTCAGTGTGGGGGAAAGGATTAATATTTCCTCCGAAGGGTAGCAGAGAATGCCCCCCGAGAAGGTGATGAAGGAGAAACTTCTAACAGAATTGAGAGGGCAAGTCCCACGGGCATCTAGAGGGAGAGCATTCCAGTGTGAAGGCGGTTCTGGAGGGTGCCTGGTGTGCAGGAGGGAAAGCAAGGAAGCCAGAGAGATGCGGAGAACAAGGGGGAGAGAAGTAGGAAACCAAGACAGAGAGGTAATCAGGGAGTGGGTAGTTCATGCAGAGCCTTGAAGGTCATAGTACAGACACAGGTTTATCCTTTGGGTGAATAGTCTGGGAGGAGCTTTGTCTACTGATAGCACAGTAAAGGAAAACGTAGGTTGTAAAGTTTGAGACATTGAGAAATTGGGGTATCTGAGCTATAAGCAAGCCTTAGTCTTCCATGTTAAGCTGATGAAATCAAAGCACAGAGCAGTTGGGATTTGCCTAAATGTAGCTAGTCAAAGGCTGAATTCTAACTCAATCACATATGCTGTCTCAAAGTCTCACAGACAGGTTCAGGAAGGAATGTGTATTAGTTTCAAGGAGGCTGGAGACTCAGAGATTAGTATCGACGAGTTTAGAATCAGTGACTCTTAAGCTGAAGAATCACATTAACAAAATATTGGTGGGAAAAGGAATTCTCTAACATTATGCTTTGATCTTTCTTTTGGCAAGTATTTCATTTATTGAATGTTTTTAATCTGATCATGTTCCATGAAGAAGATTTCGCTGGATTGATCTGTCCCTACATTTTCTCTTCAGGGGTTAACTCGGAGTGGTCTCAAAAACTCTTTATAGGACATATAACGGTGGTTTGCATATGCAAAGGGCATCTGTCTTGTCTATAGTTGAGTATGAGTGACGTGCATAGATGTGCAGGGCTTCATGGGAGTGCTCTATGTCCATTTGGCTTAGTGAGTGAGGCTTGAAGCTAATTAAGTTGAGAGCGTGAGGTCTTCCCCATGTGGGCATGAACCTTGGCCCTGTCACAGCTGCAGAATGCATCCCAAACCCTGGCCAGCTGTCTTGAAAATGCATGCCCTTGGTCAGAAGGACAGAAGCACACAAGTCAATCACCGTGGATGGAAAAAAATTTCTCAGAGCACGTGCCATGCTAACGGTGGCATGCAGCATCCTCTTAAAGCCCACGGTGATCAGTCTTGAGTTGGAATAAGGTGGTTAGTTCCCCAGCTCATGACAACAAAGACTAGATAAGCAGCAATGCTGTTTCTCAGTGTGGATGTCTCTTCTTGAGTGCAGGGGCCTCTGTTTAGAGTGTCTTTCTCAGTGGGTCTCTCTGTGTGGGGCTATGAACATGCTCTAATCTGGGATGTGATAAAGGAAAAGTGCATATTTGTTTGTTTTTCCTCTATGCTCTTCTTGAAAGTCTGAGTCCAGTTACTATTTTCATGAATTGTCTTATTTAACCTTATTTATGAGGCTCTTGCATTCAGAGCATAAACTTAATGATATAATATTACCAATTAGTATGTTGCTATTAAGCTTAGAGTCTTTCCACTAAGATGCTGAAAGGACCAGGTTTGAAAGAGTTCAGTTAGTCATCGAGGATACATGTCATAGCGGCAAGAATATTCACTCTAGTTCTTGTCTGTGCTGTGCTGCTGGCCAATTAACTTACCCTGGAATAGGGGCATTTCATTTCTCTGGGTCTCCATAAAATAACTGCTTTAGATAAAGAGATCTCTAAATTTCCTTCAAAATATAAGATGTTTCTAGTTTGCTCACTTCATGTTGAGAGTCAATGTGAAAATATGTATTTGAAGTCAAGAAAGACTAGTTGAAAATGACACAAAAAGACAACCTACTGACTGAGAGAAAATATTTGCAAATTATGAGACCAACAAGGGCTTACTTTCCAAAATATAGAAACAGCTCATACAACTCAATAACAAACAAACAGCCCAATCAAAAAATGGGCAAAGACCTAAAGAGACATTTCTCCAGAGAAGGCATACCGGTGGTCAAGATGCACATGAAAAGATGCTCAACTTTGCTAATTATTCGAGAAATGCAAATCAAAACTACAATGAGGTACCACCTCACACCAGTCAGAATAGCCAACATTAAAAAGTCTACAAACAATAAATGCTGGAGAGGGTGTGGAGAAAAGGGAACCCCTTTGCACTGCTGGTGGGACTGTAAATTGGTGCAGCCACTATGGAGAACAGTACAGAGGATCCTTTGAAAACTAAAAATAGAACTACCATATGACCCAGCAATCCCACTCCTGGGCATGTATCTGGAGAAAACTCTAATTCAAAAAGACACATGTACCCTCAGGGTTCATTGCAGCACTATTTACAATAGCCAAGACACGGAAGCAACCTAAATGTCCATCAACAGATGAATGGATAAAGAAGATGTGGTACATATATACAATGGAATATTACTCAGCCATATAAAAGAATGAAATAATGTCATTTGCAGCAACGTGGATGGACCTAGAGATTATCAAACTAAGTAAGTCAGACAGAGAAAGACAAGTATCAAATGACATCGCTTATATGTGAAATCTAAAATACTACATAAATAAACATATCTACAAAACAAAAACAGACTCACAGACTAGAGAACAGACTATGGTTGCCAAGGAGGAGGTGGAAGGGGAGGGAAGGGTTGAAAGTTTGGGATTTGCTGATGCAGACTAGTATATATAGAATGGATAAACAACAAGGTCCTACTGTATAGCACAGGGAACTATTTTCAATACCCTGTGATAAACCATAATGGAAGAGAATATGAAAAGGGAAATATATATATACATATATATATCTGAATCACTTTGCTGTACAGCAGAAATTAACACATTATAAATCAACTGTACTTCAATAAAATAAAAAAGATAGACTAGTTGTTATTAACACAATGGGCGTCGGCCCTGGACAGATCTGTGATCTAAGCCTGTCTCCTACTTAGGAGTTACCGGGTGAGCTTGTGCAACTTGCACAAATTTGAAAAATTATCTTCTCATTTGTAAAACAAGTATAAAAATCCAGAAACCATTTTTGGGAGGATTAACTTAGGTAACATACTTCAATAATTGAATGGCAAGTAAAAGTAAACAATGGTAGCTATTATTAACTCTTTTTCCCACACACTTCTACATATAGTTCATGGATATAAGTCATTTCATTATATTAGTAATGTACAAATCAACACAGTTCTTCACATAAAGGCAACCTTATCCAACAGATATATGTCATAATCAAGGGACAGGGAAGATACACCCACAATAAAATCTCGCACTGAAAGCAGAATGCCGGAAATTCCTGTGTCAGCGGTTACTTTTCACACTAACAGGGCACAGAAGAAGCAGTCCTAATATCAGTAGATCACTCTGCCATTTTTTGGCATTTGACTGTCTGCAGGAACAAGTCTTTGTGGCACTGCTACCAGGCAGAGAAGCAGTGACAGCAGGGGGTGCACTGCTACCAGGCAGAGAAGTAGTGACAGCAGGGGGTGCGTGGGTGAGTAGAGGGGGCTGGTAAAACACTCCCTTGAGGAAGCCCGGTTGCCAGGTGAAACCAGGTATCTGGTGTGGGGACAGGCTGAGGTGAAGAAGCATGAAAATAGGGTTGAAAAGCTCCAAAAATAGGAGGGTCACCATGTTCTGAGAGGCAGAACTTGGTAAGGCACCTGCTTTCATAACCACACATAGACACGAGTGTCAGTTATCTCGTGTCGAGCCATTTTTTCAGTACTGCTCAGTTTTCAAATAGAAATTCTTGGGCTTAGAGTAAACTCACAAATCAAGATCTGCTTGTTCTGAAAAGACCCATGAGCTAATTTCAAAGTAAAATAATATTTTCCTCTAGAGTCTTCTGATGGGCATAAAGCAAGTTTTCTCCCATGAACATTTTTCCTCTTATAACCTCTGCTTTCCTTAGTCACTTGAATTATGACATGAATTTCATCATAGAGTTCTCCCTTTCAGTCTTAATGGCAGCTTTACAATGTTATATTCTTATTCCTCATTATAATTCATTAACTTAGCATTTTATAAACCTCATTAATTTGGAGTTCAAGGAAGAAAAAAAAATAGCAACCCCCAGTAAAAAAAGAATTCATCATATCCGATAATTCACTTTAACCACCAAAGAGCCTGACACTGGCCCAGCTTCCTTTCTCCACGAAAACAACTTATGGAAAAATCAAGTAAGTTGCTGATGGGAATGTGGAGGTCGGGGGTCATTAAGGATAGTTTTAACTCTCACTCTCACTTTGGCACATTTATGCTGTGAACACTTGACTACCATCGAATAAGTTTATCAGTAAACTGTGATGACACCATGATGGCACCAGGTCAGGACCATTACACAGCTATGCCTGAGCCCCAAACAGCTTTGGAAGTTAGCAGGTGAATATATTCAGGCACATGGAGGACCCTGAAATAGTTACCCATAAACTGCCTGTAGCTAGTGTCTTCCAACTACACCTTTCCTGATGCTGGGACAATGTTGCTGAGTAAAATAGATGGGACAGAGATGCCAGCTATTCTACAAAAAGCTTTTTTTTTTTCACCTTCCTGGGAATGTAACTGAGCAGGACGTTATGGGGCCATCCCAGGACAGACTCACCCCTGCAACCATGTCCTCTGCCAGCCTTCAGTGTATAGAAAAACTTTAGTCAAAGAATAAGTTTAACCAGAGAAGTGAGAAGATGAAGAAAGAAAGGAAAACAGTCAAGCAAGACAAAATAATAATTGTTTAGCCATTAAACAATGTCAAGGACCTTTAGTTTCTACTCAAGGGCTATGGATAATATTCTGAGCCATGTCCTTGAGCTGTTTTGCAGATGCTGAAACCCCACCAGGTGGGGTTAACTGCATACTGCCCACAAACACATAGACACCAGACAGTTTGGAACCAGAAGGTTGATGATGTTGACTCCCAATTACCTCCCCACCAGCCAATCAGAAGAATGTCCACGAGCTGATCACACACCCCACAAACCCCCTTCCTGAAAGCCATCGGGGGCTTTCAAACCCCTTCCTGAAAGCCATCAGGGAGTTCAGGCCTTTTTGAGCACTAGCTGCCTGGACTCCTTGCTTGGCACCTGTAGTAAACACTGCACTTTCCTTCACCACAACCCGGTGTCAGCAGATTGGCTTTAATGCACTCGGGCAAGTGGGCCCGAGTTTGGTTCGGTAACAGAAACACATTACACCATACATTCCTGGCTTCTTCCCTGTCATTAGGTATGGTCATTATGTTGTTATTATATATTACATTGTATTATATTGTACTGTATTGTATTATATTACATTATATTTTATGTTATATTGTTATATTTATAATTGTATCTGTGTGTTTGTTTTTATTTAGGTATGATACAGTTTTCACCAATAAAATGTACCTAGAAGTGGTAGGCACCATTTCTAGGACTGGATCATTAAAACCTCCCATCCTTTTTCTTCCCTGTTATTTTCTTCTTTCTCTTGTATGGAGTGCACCTGATCCCAAAGCAGCCTCTGCAGATATGTTGCCAATGGAAACATATCCACCCACTGGGTTCCTGCATGACAGGTTGGAAGAAGGTCACCCTGCCAATCTCTTTATCTCCTTCACCTCATGACCTCTCAACAGGAAGAGGAAAGTATCTATTGTGTCTGAGCCACAGTAAATTAGGAGCCCTTTCCTACAGCAGCTAGCATACTGTACCTAATATGGAGAATACTACAATTTGAGAAGCTGATGTTTCAAGCCACTGATATTTATTTATTTGCTTGTTTCTTTTAACTTACCATAGTATAAACTGATTCATCTAAACTAGCCAAGTAAGCACAGGAAATATAGGTTCACTTTATCATTTTACGAATTGGCAAGGTCTGTAGCAAAGGATAAAACTACTGAATATAACCTATTGGGCAAAGAGTAACATAGTTGACAGAAAAACAAGTCTGTATAGAGACAAGGGGAAAGGACTTTAGACGTTTATGAACTTTTACATGAGTCCACACATGACACACACAGAATGCAGGAGTTATGAGGGACAACATTGGTCATCTATTTTAATTTCACATTTCAGGCCCCAAAAAGTCCTTACAAAAAAGAAACACTACTGCATTTGTGGGGTAAAGAGAGAAAAAATATTTTTTACTAGAAAATATATTTTTTTAAAGAAGGAAATTAACAGTGAGGAATTGAAATCTGTTCTTTACTCAATATAATCACTGGCCCTATAGAAGATATTATCTATTCATAGTAGGTAATATGTTTAATATACAACCAGAAAATGCCACAAAGAACTGGGCATTATTCAAAGTAGAAAGATAAATATTCTCCTCTAGGTGTACATATAAATAGGTTGTTACTTGAAGTTCTGGGTTCTAAATATAATCTGGCTATTAAAGGAAGTAAAGACAGTTCAAAGAGGAACCAAATAATCAAAAATAATCAAAGACTGAAGAATTCTTCATTTTGAAGATGGAAAAGGGTAGTAGGTAGAGAATAACCCAACGGAATACAATCATGAAGAGAATTTTTTAAAGAAAATAGATTTGTTTGTGGAATTCTAAATTTATTGACCTAGAGAAGTAGACAGAAAATTTAATATTAAATAAAATAGGCAATTACTTTTCAATATAGTAGGATGTGTATTCTGTAGCAAAAAGCATTGGTAGTATTTTGTGGGGGCAGGCCACTACATATTCACATTTGTAGTTGATACATTCATTCATAGAGAAAAATAGGTGTCAGATATATATTCCTAATGGGGGGGGAATTTTAGGTATATAAACCTAATCATGGATTATAATTGTTTTCCCCCAGAAATTATTTTATGATACTAGTGGTACTTATAGAATATGGGAAGGGGAAAAATACAATTTTTTACTCATGACGACATTTCTTATGTTTAATTTTTTTATAGCCACAGTAGTTTGCATCTTATTTACACCTATATTCATATATTTGTATATGCACACTCACACTTGTACACAGACACACACGCACACATGTGGATACATACATAAACATTTAAATCTGTATATATACACACATATGTATAGTCATGCTAACTAAGGGCATATTTCTGAAATTATTTCTTTTCATTAGAGAATATGCTAGGAAAGAGATATCACAGTTATTATTTAATTTTTGTCCCTGCGATTTTCTTCCTTCTTCAGTGAAGACTAAATCAAAGCTATGTCTTGGTACATTTCCTTGTATTTCATTTCAATTACACAGGGAATCTCTTGAAGAGCAAACAATTTCTGTTTTACATTGTTTATTTCCACAGACTAACCTGTTATGACTTTACCAAATTCAACACTTGGCACTTTTTCTTCTTCTCTTAATTGTCCCTGTAGTCTCTTTTTCTGGTTATTATGGACCTTTTTTATCCCCAGGCAGATTTTTGAAAATCTTAAGTCAAAAATCAGGAGTTGCTGAATTTTCCAAGTCAGATTTGAAATGGGTCCTTTGGTATTGTTTAGACACAAGACACTGCAAATTCCTAGTAATAAACATGCTTGAATTTCCTGGATTTTTTTGTGCCAGGACAAGAATTTTTTTTAAATAATGACATAGAAAGTGTAAATGCTATGTTATCTGTACTTACAAAATTTATATGTAGAAATTAACTCATGTATAGTCTTTCTCCTTGCTATGACAGAACATTTATTCTGTTGAGTGAAAAGAATATTTTTTTAAAAAGATAACTACACTTTTATTGGTATTAAACTAGCCTATAGAGGACATTTTTATGGACCTTACTGAAATCAATGTCACCAGGTAAAAATCTGAAAATACTTTACTTAAAGAGGCCTGATTTAATGCATCAAATCCTTTCCACATAAAATGTAGTTGTTATTTTTGCTGAATAGTACTTATATCTGTTAGGCTACTTCTGGAAGAAACCAGAAGATAAGTCTATAATGGACAAAAAAGGTCACTTACTTAGCATAAACAGTTCTGCTACTTATTTGGTATTTACAAAGCTCCTTCCTATTTTAACATCTGTTTGATGGTCCTTCCTTTCTCAAGGGAGTACTTTGGGGCTTCTCTTAAATAAAATTCTCAATGTATTTAAATTTATACCCCTCAGAATACACTGTGGAAAAAGATGATCTTTCCAGAAAACCAAAAACAACACTATCAACAGGGATTGCTTGTATGTGAAAGGTCCAGTTTACCTTTAGAAAACATACACGTTAAAACCTATGTAATCGAGCTTCCCTCATGGTGCAGTGGCTAAGAATCTGCCTGCCAATGCAGGGGTCATAGGTTCGAGCCCTGGCCCAGGAAGATCCCACATGCCGTGGAGCAACTAAGCCTGTGTGCCACAACTACTGAGCCTGCCTGCTGCAACGACCGAAGCCTGCGTGCTTAGAGCCCATGCTCTGCAATGAGAGAAGCCACCACAATAAGCTTGTGCATCTCAACGAAGAGTAGCCCCTGCTCACCACAACTAGAGAAAGCCCGCATGCAGCAATGAAGACCCAACACAGCCAAAAATAAATAAATAAAATAAATTAATTTTTTTAAAAAATCTTTAAAAAAATAAACAACGTATGTGATCAACCTCTGACTGAATGTATTCTATGGGAATGTTACTCTTCAAATTCTTTTGATAACTAGCTTGTATTTCCTTACTGTCCAATTGCTCATGTATGGTCTTAAAATTAATTATTCTCCACTTATATTAGGTATGTATGCAGCAATGAAGACCCAACACAGCCAAAAATAAATAAATAAAATAAATTAATTTTTAAAAAAAATCTTTAAAAAAATAAACAACCTATGTGATCAACCTCTGACTGAATGTATTCTATGGGAATGTTACTCTTCAAATTCTTTTGATAACTAGCTTGTATTTCCTTACTGTCCAATTGCTCATGTATGGTCTTAAAATTAATTATTCTCCACTTATATTAGGTATGTATGTATATATGCCCCCTCAAGTGGAGAACCCACTTTGCTAGGTTCATGAGGGCAGAAAATGTCCTTCTGATCAACTTGTATCCTTCTGTCCTCCTTTTACCAAAGTGGCTAGTGTTTACTACTGTACTTTAAAAAATGCAATAAGAATCACACGTGTGATGTGACACAGGAAGACCCATGATAGTTACAGAGAAGCAAAGGGCATGGCCTCTAATCTCAAGTGTGTTCTCAAAATTCAGCTGGCAAAGTAAGACTCAGAAAGCTATCTGTCAACAATGTAGTGTTTGGTGACCAGAATAAATAATCAGTTCTCTAAAAGATACAGAACTTTATGTTGATGAGGAAAAGCTTTCACGAGAAAGTGGGACTTGAGCCCTCAATGGAAAGTAGGAGTTGAATATGTAGAAAAGAGTAGAGAACATAAATGGTGACAACAAAGGGAGAAGGAAGTGAATGTTCTGTAGGTTGAATGTTTAAAGCAGATGTGTGGGTTGAAGACAAGATTACAGAGTAGAAGGACTTGAGCTCACCTCCTCTCATGAAAACACCAAAATCACAACTAACTGCCGAAGAACTATTGACAAAAGAGACTGGAACCTACCAAAAAAAGATACCCTACAGCCAAAGACAAAGAAGAAGCCATATGAGATGGTAGGAGGAGTGCATATGTGACATAATCAAATCCCATACCCACTAGGTGGGCGACCCACAAACTGGAAAATAATTATGAGGATCGCCAACAGGAGTGAGAGTTCTAAGTCCCACATCAGGCATCTCAGCCTCGGGGGCTGGCATCAGAAGGAGGCCCCAGAGCATTTGGCTTAGAAGGCCAGCAGGGCTTGATCGCAGGAATTCCACAGGACTGGGGGAAACATAAACTCCACTCTTGGAGGGAAGACAAAAAGGCTTGTGAACATCAAGACCCAGAGAAAAAGCAGTGACTTCATAGGAACCTGGGCCAGACCTACCTGCTGGTCTTGGAGGGTCTCCTGGGGAGGTGCAGCGGGGCAGCTGTGGCTCACTGTGGGGACAAGGACACTGGTGGTGGAGGTACTGGGGAGCACTCGTTGGTATGAGCCCTCCTGGAGGCTGCCATTTTGACCCCAAGACCTGGCCCCACCCATAGCTTATAAGCTCCAGTGCTGGGATGCCTCAGGCCAAATAACCAACAGAATGGGAACATCCCCACCTATCAGTAGACAGGCTGCCTAAAGTCTTCCCGAGTCCACAGCTGCCTCTAAACATACTCCTTAACATGGCTGTGCCCACCAGAGGGAGAAGACCCAGCTGCACCCACCAGTGGGCAGGCACCAGTTCCTCTCACCAGGAAGCCTGCACAAGCCTCTAGATGAGCCTCACCCACCGGTGGGGTGGGGTGGGTCAGACACCAGAAGCAAGAGAAACTACAATCCTGCAGCCTGCAGAACACAGACCACAAACACAGAAAGTTAGACAAAATGAGATGGCAGAGGAATATGTTCCCAACAAAGGAACAAGATAAAATCCCAGAAGAACAACTAAGTGAAGTGGAGATAGGCAATCTACCTGAAAAATAATTCAGAGTAATGATAGTAAAGATGATCCAAGATCTCAGAAAAAGAATGGAGGCACAGACTGAGAAGATACAAGAGATGCTTAAAAAACAGAAGATGTAAAGGACAAACAGAATTGAACAATACCATAAGTGAGATGAAAAATACACTAAAAGGAATAACAGAATAAATGAGGCAGAAGAAAGAAGGGTGGAAATCACTGCTGCAGAAGAGAATTTTAAAAAAGAATGAAAAGAAATGAAGACATTTTAAAAGACTTCTGAAACAACATTAAATACACCAACATTCACATTATAGGAGTCCCAGAAGGAGAAGATAGAGAGAAACCTTCTGAGAAAATATTTGAAGAGATAATAGTTGAAAACTTCCTTAACATGGGAAAGGAAACAGTCACCCAAGTCCAGGAAGTGCAGAGAGTCCCAGGCAGGATAAACACAAGAAGGAACACATGGAGACACACAGTAATCAAATTGAGAAAAATTAAGGACAAAGAAAAATTATTAAAAGCAACAAGGGAAAAGCAACAAATAACATACAAGGGAATCCCCATAAGGTTATCAGCTGATTTTTCAGCAGAAACTCTGTAGGCCAGAAGGGAGTGGCACAATATTTTTAATGTGATGAAAGGGCAATACCTACAACCAAGAATACTCTACCCAGCAAGTCTCTCACTCAGATTCAATGGAGCATATGCTAAGAGAATTCAGCACCACCAAACCAGCTTTACAACAAATGCTAAAGGAATGTCTCCAGGTGGAAAAGAAAAGCCCAGGACTAGAAACAAGAAAATTACAAATGGGAAAGCTCACCAGTAAAGGCAAACATACAGTAAAGGTAGCAAATCGTCCACACACAAATATGGTATCAAAACCAGAAATCGTGAGAAGAGGAGAGTACAAATGCAGGATATTGGAAAGGCACTTGAAATTAAGAGACCAGCAACTTAAAACAGTCATATATATATATATATATATATATATATATATATATATATATGTGTGTGTGTGTGTGTGTATTTTTTTTGTGTGTGTGTGTATCAATTGTAGATTTTTGGTTTGCTGTTACTATGAGGTTTTGATATAGCAGTCCATATATATTGCTATATGAAAACCTCAAAGTAACAGCAAACCAAAAATCTACAATTGATACACACACACACACAAAAAAGGAATCCAAACACAACACTAAAGATATTCATCAAATTGGAAGACAAAAGAACAACAAAGGAAGGGGAGAAAAAAGACCTACAAACACAAATTCAAAACAATTAACAAAATGGCAATAAGAACATACATATTGATAATTACCTTAAATGTAAATGGATTAAATGCTCCATCCAAAAGACACAGACTGGCTGAATGGATACAAAAACAAGACCCATATATATGCTGTCTACAAGAGACCCACTTCAGGTTGTCTACAAGAGATCCACTTCATATTTAGGGACAAATACAGACTGAAAGTGAGGGGATGGAAAAAGGTATTCCATGCAAATGGAAATCAAAAGAAAGCTGAGGTAGCAGTACTCGTATCAGACAAAAGAGACTCTAAAATAAAGACTGTTACAAGAGACAAAGAAGGACATGACATAATGATCAAGTGATCTATAAAAAAAAGAAGATACAAGAATTGTAAATATATATTACCCAATATAGGAGCACCTCAATATGTAAGAAAAATGCTAACAGCCATAAAAGGAAAAATCAACAGTAACACATTAATAGTGGGGGACTGTAATGCCCCTGTAATACCCCTGTAATCCATGGACAGATCATCCAGACAGAAAATTAATGAGGAAATGCAGGCCTTAAATGACACATGAGACCAAATAGACTTAATTGATATTTACAAAGCATTCCATCCAAAAGCAGCAGAATACACATACTTTTCAAGTGCACATGGAAAATTCTCCATGTCTGATCACATGCTGGGACACAAAACAAGCCTCAGAAAATTAAGAAAATTGAAATCATATCAACCATCTTTTCCGACCACAACACTATGATATTAGAAGTCAACTACAGAAAAAAACTGTAAAACACACAAACACGTGGCAGCTAAACAATATGCTACTAAACAACCAATGGATCACTGAAAAAAATCAAAGGTGAAATTAAAAAAATACCTAGAGACAAATGAAAACAAAAGCATGACAATCCAAAACCTATGGGATGCAGCAAAAGCAGTTCTAAGAGGGAAGTTTATAGCAATACTATCTTACCTCAGGAAACAAGAAAAATCTCAAATAAACGACCTAAACTTACACCTAAAGCAATTAGAGAAAGAAGAACTAACAAAACACAAAGTTAGCAGAAGGAAAAAAATCATAAAGATCAGAGCAGAAATAAATGAAAGAGAAAGAAAGAAAACAATAGAAAAGATCAATGAAACTAAAAGCTGGTTCTTTGAGAAGATAAACAAAATTGATAAACCTTTAGCCAGACTCATCAAGAAAGAAAGGGAGTGGGCTCAAATCAATAAAATAGGAAATGAAAAAGAAGTTACAACTGACACCACAGAAATACAAAGGATCATAAGAGACTACTACAAGAAACTATATGCCAATAAAATAGACAACCTGGAAGAAGTGGACAAATGCTTAGAAAAGTACAATGTCCCAAGACTGAACCAGAAAGAAATAGAAAATATGAACAGACCAATGACAAATACTTAAATTGAAACTGTGATTTAAAAACTTCCAAGAAACAAAAGGCCAGGAGCAGTTGGCTTCACAGGTGAATTCATTCAAAGATTTAGAGAAGAGCTAACATGTATCCTTCTGAAGCTATTCCAGAAAACTGCAGAGGAAGGAACACTCTCATACTCATTTGATGAGGCCACCATCACCCTGATAGCAAAACCACACAAAGATACCACAAAAAAAGAAAATTACAGGCCAGTATCACCGATGAACATAGACACAAAAATTCTCAACAAAATACTAGCAAACCAAATCTAACAATACATTAAAAGGATCATACACCATTATCTAGAGGGATTTATTCCAGGGATTCAAGGACTTTTCAATACCTGCAAATCAATTAGTGTGATACAACACATTAACAAATTGAATAATAAAAACTATATGATCATCTCAGTAGATGCAGAAAAACTTTTGACAAAATTCAACACCAATTTATGATAAAAAAAATCATCAGAAAGTGGTCATAGAGGGAACCTACCTCAACATAATAAAGGCCATATATGACAAACCCACAGCCAACATCATACTGTACAGTAAAAAGCTGAAAGCATTTCCTCTAAGATCAGGAAAAAGACAAGGATGTCCACTCTCAACACTTTTATTCAACATAGTTTTGAAAGTTCTAGTGATGGCAATCAGAGAAGTAAAAGAAATAAAAGGAATCCAATTGGAAAAGTGCAAGTAAAAGTTTCACTGTTTGCAGATGACATGATACTATACATAAAATTCTAGAAAATTCTACAGATGCTACCAGAAAACTACTAGAGCTCATCAATGAATTTGTAAAGTTGCAGGATACAAAATTTATACACAGTAATCTGTTGCATTTCTATACACTATCAACAAAAGATCATAAGGAGAAATTAAGGAAACAATCCCATTTACCATTGTGTCAAAAAGCATTAAATACCTAGGAATAAACATACCTAAGGAAGCAAAAGACCTGTTGTCCAAAAACTGTAAGATGCTGATGAAAAAAATCAAAGATGACACAAAGAGGTGGAAAAATATACTATGTTCTTGGATTGGAAAAATCAGTATTGTCAAAATGACTATACTACACAAAACAATCTAGAGATTCAATGCAAATCCTATCAAATTACCAATGGCACTTTTTGCAGATCTAGAACAAAAATCAAAATTTGTATGGAAACACAAAAGACCCCGAATAGCAAAGCAATCTGTATAAAGCAAAATGGAGCTGGAGGAATCAAGCCCCCTGACTTCAGACTACACTGTAAACCTACAGTAATCACAAGAGTATGGTACTGGCACAAAGACAGACTTATAGATCAATGGAACAGGAAAGTCCAGAAATAAACCCACACACCTATGGTCAATCAATCTATGACAAAGGGGGCAAGAATATACAATGGAGAAAAGACAGTCACATCAATAGTGGTGCTGGGAAAACTGGACAGCTACATGTAAAAGAATGACATAGAACATTCTCTAACACCATACTCAGAAATAAACTCAAAATGGATTAAAGGCCTAAATGTTAAGACCAAATACTATAAAACTCTTAGAGGAAAACATAGGCAGAACACTGTTTGACATAAATCGCAGAAACATCTTTTAGGATCCACCTCCTAGAGTAATGAAAATAAAAACAAAAATAAACAAATGGGACATAATTAAACTTAAAAGCTTTTGCACAGCAAAGGAAATCATAATCAAAACGAAAAGACAACCTATAGGATGGGAGAAAGTATTTGCAAATGATGTGATTGACAAGGGATTAATCTCCAAAATACACAAACAAGTCATGCAGCTCAATATCACAAAAACAAACAACCCAATCAAAAATGGGCAGAAGATATAAGTAGACATTTTTCCAAAGAAGACATATAGATGGCCAAAAGGCACATAAAAATATGCTCAACATCACTAATTACTAGAAAAATGCAAATCAAAATTACAATGAAGTATCACCTCACACTGGTCAGAATGGCCATCATCAAAAAGTCTACAAACAGTAAATACTGGAGAGGGTGTGGAGAAAAGGGAACCCTCCTGCACTGTTGGTGGGAATGTAAATTGGTGTAACCACTATGGAGAACAGTAGGGAGGTTCCTTAAAAAACTAATAATAGAACTACCATATGCGCCGGCAATCCCACTCCTAGGCACATATCCAGAGAAAACCATAATTCAAAAAGATACATGGGGTTTCCCTGGTGGCGCAGTGGTTGAGAATCCGCCTGCCAATGCAGGGGACATGGGTTTGTGCCCCGGTATGGGAAGATCCCATATGCCATGGAGCGGCTAGGCCCGTGAGCCATGGCCACTGAGCCTGCGCGTCAGGAGCCTGTGCTCCACAACAGGAGCGGCCACAACAGTGAGAAGCCTGCGTACCGCAAAAAACGAAACAAAACAAAACGATACATGTACCCCAATGTTCATTGCAGCACTATTTACAATAGTGAAGACATTGAAACAACCTCAATGTCCATTGAGAGATGAATGGATAAAGAAGATGTGGTGTTTATATGCAATGGAATATTACTCAACCATAAAAAATAATGAAATAATGCTATTTGCAGCAACATGGATGCACCTAGAGATTATCATACTAAGTGAAGTCAAACAGAGAAAGACAAATATTATATGATATCACTTATATGTGAGATCTAAAAAAGATACAAATGAACATATTCACAAAACAGCAACAGACTCACAGATACAGAAAACAAACTTATGGTTACCAAAGGGGAAAAGTGTGGGGGGGAGGGCTAAATTAGGAGTTTGGGATTAACATTCACACACCACTCAAAATAAAATAGATAAACAACAAGGACCGACTGTATAGCGCAGGGAATTCTACTCAATATTCTGTAATAACCTAGCTGGGAAAAGAATATGAAAAAGAATAGATAAATGTATCTATATGTAAGAACACATATATGTATATGTAAAACTGAATCACTTTGCTGTACACCTGAAACTACCAAAACATCGTAAATCAACTCTATCCCAATATAAAATAAAAATTTAAAAAGTAAAGCATATGCGTGAATGCTTTTTCAAATAGTCCCATTTAAATTTGTGTGCTTCAGCTGCAAACCACCATATGGACACTGCACTTGTTGTTATTACAAACTATGGACTTGTATTCAAACTTCAATCTACTTTTTTCAACACCATTTGGTAGCAGACATAATGAGAATGTTCAGTGTCATTTCTCTACTCTGTTTTAAATATAATTTTCAATATTAATTTTTAGTACTCTACTGTTTGACCTCCATGATAATGCCAAGATTTCTAATTAAATGCCTTATTCTGAAAGGCCATTGAGTTAAACACTCTTCTTTTTTTCTAATTTTAAGATAATTTATATTAGGTTGTAACCTGGAAATAATGGCTTTCTTCCAACACTTGAAATTCATGGATTCTTTTCAGAATATCATTCTGTTTTAATGGTTCTTAATTCTCATCTGGAGATTTTCACAAAAAATATAATTATAAATTAGGGGAAAACTAGCAAATAACTATGTCTTATATCATTTTGTATTAAACAAAGATTAAAAACATGTTCAGAAACAGACTGAGAGAGGTCTCTAATGGGATTTGCTTGGTGGAAGAACTACTAAAGGATGTATCTCAAGCAGATGAAAATTGATACAATAGGAAGGACTGAATTTAGAAGGAAATAATGGGAAAAGCATTTGCTAATCATATGCAGGTAAAACTTAACAGGTATGACTTTTAAAACAAAAATAACAATGCATAAATTTGGAAAGTATAAACATAAGGTAGATATCAAAGCCTGGAAAAAAATAATGAATGTCAGGAGGGCACAACAGGAGTTAAAGAGTTCCAAATCTTTGTACTGTTCTGGAAAAGGGCTGAGATACTGATCCACACTAAACTCTGCTAAATCAAATTTATAAGTTAAAAATAATGGACAACCATTAGGTGAAATGAAACAGAATATATAACTTCTAAAACCAGAGAAGGGGAAAAAGGCATCACAAAGCCTCAAATCATCTAAAAGAAAGAAACAGAGGAGAAAAAGAAGTTGGGGGTGGGGTGGGACACCTCCAAATCTACTTTAGTCAATTTAGAATAGCACTCTCCCCTCCCTTGGAAGGGTGTTAGTGTCAGTGTGTGATACGAGCATGTAAGAGGGCAAATATGTGTTGAATGAATATGAGTTGTGAACTGGGCATGTTCAGGAAGCCAAGACAACACAAAACAAAAATGATAACCAGGGCTTTCCCACCATCTTTCAGGCCAACTAATCTCTACAAAAACTGGTTAGAAATAATTAGGGTAGATTATTTACTGGGAAGGGAAAACTGGTAATGAGACAGAGTCTGGGAAAGGTATTCAAGGAGAGGACTGACAATTTCTGCCCAAAAAAGGATCCTTAGTGAACATTTCCTTTTCTGATTTTGTACAATATAAATACTCAGTGGATTGTAAAAAGCTTCAACAGCTGTAGTCCAGTGAAATAATTCTCCTAGCATCTCACCTGAACAGGTGTCTGGTTTGATTCACATGGGACCATGATTGGGAGTCTGAGAGATTATGGTGAATGTAACACGGGAAGAAATAATCTAACCACAAGTGCGTAGCTATTTAAAGATAAAGCTTTTTTATTTAAAATTTTCAATGTATGATACCTTTCCCAGCCCACCAATAATGTTTTCACAGGCTTTTTCTGTTCAATATTCTCTTCTTCAAATATTCCTTCCCCCCTCACCTCAAGCAGGCTCTTTTAATTCTTTTCTCCTATTTGCACCATGAAATCCTGCACTTGGGCTAATTTCCTTCTTCACTGTTTCTTATCCCCTACTCTTTCTTTGATGCTACTCTCCAACTTCCTTATTCTACACTTTTCTCTTTCACTTTTGTTTTCATCCCATCTGCATTATCTACATTTTTTAAAGAAATTCTATTAGGTTCCAGAGGCGTTTATTTAATTCTACACACATGCACTGAATTCTTAACTCCACTAGTTGACACTATAAGGTAGAACTCAAGAGCTGCCTAGGTTCAGATTTTTGTTACCTTACATACTTGTTGTATGGGTTTGGCCAAATCACCTTCTGTATTTCAGATTAACTCCAGGTTAACTCAACTGTAAAGTAAAGATAATAGTAATACCTCTTTCATTAAGTTCTGAAGATTAAATAAATTAATGCATGTAAAGAGTGTAAATGAGTGCCTGACAAAAAGTCAGCATTTTATAAATGCTATCTATCATTATGCTTTATGCCCTGTTAAGTCTCTAGGCAGATGGATGGTTCAAACATAGATCCATGTTCACAAGGAATTTATGATCTAGTGGTGTTCCAGAAAGTTAAATTGTCTACCCTAGGAGGAGGCTGGCTGAAACAAGCTCTACATGGAAAAAGAATTCATAAACTATACAGAACTGGTCTTGCATGCATGTTCACTGCATCATTATTCACAATAGCCAACACAGGGCAGCAACCTAAGTGTCCACCAGTGGAAGAATGGATAAAGAAGATATGGAGTGCTTGCTTCGGCAGCACATATACTAACACTGGAATGATACAGAAGAGATTAGCATGGCCCCTGTGCAAGGATGACACGCAAACTCGTGAAGCGTTCCATATTTTTATGACACGTTAAACAAAATGGACTTAATTGATATTTATAGGACATTCCATCCAAAAACAACAGAATACACTTTCTTCTCAAGTGCTCATGGAACATTCTCAGGAATAGATGATATACTGGGTCACAAATCAAGCCTTGGTAAATTTAAGAAAATTGAAATCATATCAAGTATCTTTTGCAACCACAACGCTATAAGACTAGATATCAATTACAGGAAAAAATCTGTAAAAAATACAAACACATGGAGGCTAAACAATACACTACTAAATAACCAAGAGATCACTGAAGAAATCAAAGAGGAAATCAAAACAAACCTAGAAACAAATGACAATGAAAACACGACGACCCAAAACCTATGGGAGCAGCAAAGCAGTTCTAAGAGAGAAGTTTACAGCAATACAATCCTACCTCAAGAAACAAGAAACATCTCAAATAAACAACCTAAACTTACATGTAAAGCAATTAGAGAAAGAAGAACAAAAACCCCCAAAGTTAGCAGAAGGAAAGAAATCATAAAGATCAGATCAGAAATAAATGAAAAAGAAATGAAGGAAATGATAGCAAAGATCAATAAAACTAAAGGCTGGTTCTTTGAGAAGATAAACAAAATTGATAACAACAGAATTAGAAATGAAAACGGAGAAGTAACAACCGACACTGCAGAAATACAAAGAATCATGAGAGATTACTACAAGCAACTATAGGCCAATAAAATGGACAACCTGGAAGAAACGGACAAATTTTTACAAAAGGACAACCTTCCCAGACTGAACCAGGAAGAAATAGAAAATATAAAGAGACCAATCACAAGCACTGAAATTGAAACTGTGATTAAAAATCTTCCAACAAACAAAAGCCCAGGACCAGATGGCTTCACAGGTGAATTCTATCAAACATTTAGAGAAGAGCTAACAGCTATCCTTCTCAAACTCTTCCAAAATACAGCAGAGGGAGGAACACTCCCAAACTCATTCTATGAGCCACCATCACCCTGGTATCAAAACCAGACAAAGATGTTACAGAAAAAGAAGACTACAGACCAATATCACTGATGAACATAGCTGCAAAAACCCTCAACAAAATACAAGCAAACAGAATCCAACAGCACATTAAAAGGATCACACCACATGATCAAGTGAGGTTTATCGCAGGAATGCAAGGATTCTTCAATATATGCAAATCAATCAATGTGATACACCATATTAACAAACTGAAGGATAAAAACCATATAATCTCAGTAGATGCAGGAAAAGCTTTCGACAAAATTCAACACCCATTTATGATAAAAACCCTCCAGAAAGTAGGCACAGAGGGAGCTTACCTCAACCTAATAAAGGCCATATATGACAAACACACAGCCAACATCGTTCTTAATGGTGAAAAAGTAAAACCATTTCCTCTAAAATCAGGAACAAGACAAGGATGCCCACTCTCACCACTGTTATTTAACACAGTTTTGGAAATTTTAGTCACAGCAATCAGAGAAGAAAAAGAAATAAAAGGAATCCAAATCAGAAAAGAAGTAAAACTGTCACTGTTTGCAGGTGACATGATACTATACACAGAGAATCCTAAAGATGGTAGCAGAAAACTATTAGAGCTAATCAATGAATTTGGTAAAGTAGCAGGACACAAAATTAATGCACAGAAATCTCTTACATTCCTATACACTAATGATGCAAAATCTGAAAGAGAAATTAAGGAAACACTCCCATTTACTGTTGCAACAAAAAGAATAA